>NC_064436.1:12367142-12678095 GCF_023343835.1 Lagopus muta | reverse complement strand
GGCAGCACGCTTCCCTACCCATTCTGCTCATCCTCCTCACAGCACACAGATTAACTGGCAAAAACAGATGGCATTATAACACTGTCCAGGATATCTAGGAAGCAACCTTGGGGAAAATAGGCATGTGATGCTTCTAAAAATAATATTCTAATGCTTTTATATAATGGTCTCTCAAGAATCGTTTCTTCAAATTTGCACCTAGTATTTATGCATTAATGAGAAACTGCCTTTCCCTGAGAAATCAGATTTAGATTTGGGGGGAAAGGAGAAAAAAGAAAGGCAAACTACCACAAAAATCAGGATGAAACAAAGAAAAAAGATAAAAGGAGAAAACAAAAGAATTAGCAATGCACCAGGGAAAAAATAAACAAAATCATAGTTCCCATTACTGTGATGGAGCTAAATACTATGCTGTGATGCAGCCAAACAGACCAAATGGAATAAGATGCAAACATTAGTTCCAGTTTATCTTCTATTTATTTGAAACAGCAATGGGTGTGATGACTCAATCAACATTTCTCAACTAACCCACTACAGGCTGGACCAAAGGAACTTCTGACTGCTCATAGCACAGCCCTGCACCAAAGCAGTCTGGCAGTAGATTTGTATAACAAAGATTCAGGTATATGAGATCCAGGTTAACTGTTAAAAGCTGCTTTAGAGAGCTGCAAACCAAGCTTTCGTTTTGGCATTTTTTGTGCTTTCAAAGAGGTTTCAGTTGCAGACATTTCAGTTCTCCTTATGTCCAAGGCAGAAAAGAGTTTAAGAAAATCGGAAATGCAAAAGAGAAGAAGGAAGCTGCACGTAACACAAGTCACAAGATCACCACATCTTTTTCTAATTTGTGTTTTCTCTTTCTGAGGTTTTATTTGAGTTCAGTACTTTCATAATCCATTCCCTAACGCCAAGCAAAACTCTTGCAAGCAGAATTGTTTTCTCAACTTGTGTGATTCCTGCTAGCCAGTGGAATGTGTAATTCAGAAAAATGCCAAAGGGGGTTCCTTTCCCCTCTTGCTTTGAATCGTAAACTTCTTGTTTTGAGCTAAAAGCAAAAAGAATCCACGGCCACACAGATTAAGAAGTGAGGAGTCATACAGACAACTGAGCAAATGGCTCAGCTTGAGAGCAAGCACAGCTTTTTCTGACCGTATCCATTTACACTTTTTTGCAATAATGCACGAACAGTTTTCCTCTATTAGTGAGTAATTAAAACAAAGGAAGTTTTACAACTAGAAAGCAAGAAACAAACCCGTGCTAGGATCTTTTAAAGGAAAGGAGAAAGACCATTTTCTCCAGACTGCATCACATACTTAACGTCCCAACATCTCTCTCAGGAATTTGTTTATAAGATGAATAATGACCATTTGAATGTCCTTAAAGCAGCTGTCTTTCATTTATTAACAAGCTGAGTGCACTGTTCTTTCTTACTATCAATAAGAAAACTTTGATATACAGTGACACAGGAAGGCAATCAGGGAATAGAAAATACCGCTTGCATTTTTTCTTAAACTTAAAAGCCAACATTTATACATTCCATATTCCTTCTGCAGAAATGACACCAGTGAAAATCTCAGGTAGACAGAGGATTTGTTTTCTGCTGCAACAGGAAATTATTTTGGTCACAATATCTGCAGTTTCACCTATCGAGCACATGAGTATTTCTGCACACATATGCTTTAGTTGCAAAAGCAGCACCTAATATACTGCATCTAAATGTCCCTTCCACCACTATAATCCATTAAGAAGTGGTGGGGGAAACACCGAAGGCCACTGTTGAAATGGAGATACACAGTTTGGTCTTGCTGTGCCTGATAATGATTGACAATACAGACACCTCCTATGGTTCTTAGATTCTCAACATCAGCCTGCTTGGTAGATGGGCAGACAGTCAAATTACAGTGCTCTCTCATTTTCAGATGAGGAACGCACACAACAGGTGACTGTATAAATATATAAATACCATAATCTTTTACTTCAGCATAGAAAAATACAAGTAAGTACAAAACATTTTAACACGTTTGTTATGCAATACCCCTTTCCCTAAAACAACCCAGTTGACCCAACACAAACATATTCACTGCTGACAATCCATGAGTTGGCCACATGACCATCCTGCCCGTATTTCAGGTATTAGCTATGTCAGAACTAATTAGCAAAGACCACTTGACGCAGTCTTTTACATTATCCAAAACACACAGAGCACACACTGAATAACAAATCTCACCCAACTCATTGTGGTTTTGCTGACAGTTTTTCCTCCATAAATTAGTCTACATAATCTGCGGCCAGCAAGCTGCTCAGAGAACCATCAGGAAACCACTGCACCATGAGGTGCAACAAATACCGCCTATGACATTTACCATCAAATGGATGACATTCTCTTCTTAACTGGCAATAGCTACAAAAGTGACACTTGTACCAATCATGAAGGCCCTTGTTAGTTTGAGAAAGTGTGTTTCAGGCTATCCTATCATCAACTTAAAGTCCTCTAACTCAATTAATAACCCTGCTTAGGAAAGGACGCCGTACCAAAGAAGTTTTTCTGATTAGTAAATTTTAGTTCCCTTCATTCCTCATCACAGATGAGCAGTACACAGACGTGACTATACAAAATATAAGCTCATACACAAATACCGCTGGGAGACCATAGAATCACAACATCAACATTACTCATACTACCCTGCTTTTCAAACACCCATCCAAAATGTTTACAAACATCCATCCAAAATGCTTAAACCTTTAGGCAATGTTTCGAGCATTAGTATCTAACTTAAAGTGCAGGAAAAGTGATTCAAAGGGAGGCATATTAGCATGCCTGACTAAGCAGGCATCCTACACAGTGAATATACGATGTAGCCTCATACGTGCAAGACAGAAAAGCACAACATACTTTTCCCAGAGATCTCTAAATAAAAGGTCTGCTATAAATTATACTCCATTTTTTTCTCACTTCAGCAAGCAGAAAGTAGAGATTATATATAAACAGTTGTTTGAATAGAAATGACAACTACATCTCCTGGAAGATGCAGAGCAGACAGGCAAAGCAAACATTCTCATAGGACACAGGAGCACAGACACTGAGAAGTGCAGCTCCGGAATCTGCAGTGATGTACAGTGTTGCATCCCAAGCTTAAGAGTGCAACCAATTTGGGACAGCTGATGTACCAGTAGCATGGAAATATTAAAATTCAAACGTATACAGCATGAAAGTTCTAGTTTATTCCTTTGTATAAAACTTTAAACAAAGTGCAATCTGGACAGAGTAAGACAAACTACTCACACACCATTGGCTATGGAAAGGAAAAGCATTCAGGTGTTTTATTTCTCAGATCAGGTTGCAGGAAACCTACTACCTGAGAAAACACACCCCCTAGCAAGCTTAGTTCAGAGACCAAATTCCAAAGCGGGCGTCTGCAAACAGTAATCACTGCATAAGCAGTTCTTGGTCTGAAGCCAGCTCAGAGCACAATCATCTTCTCTGTATTAAAAAAAATAAGGCAACTAATATTACAAATACCGAATTACTTAAAAATACAAAGCAATGTGCCTATTGGTAGCTCGCAATGCAGCTGATGGCTGACTGTTGTCCACGAAAACCCCAACACATTTCTGATTTTCATCTTCTTTCCCAGTGGCATAAACAGAAGCCACAAGGGTTTTACACACGATTTATAACCTTTACTCTTAGTAAACTAAGTTTCAGGCTACTTTAATTTAAGACACCTGTCCATAATTACTCAATGTAAACCAACACAGACAGAGACTTAGATTTCAGCTCAGTGGGAGCCGCTTATTTCACGTTAAAGCAAGACAGATCAGGATTCACTTGCAGGATTTTCAGATGGTTTTTGTTATTAGTTACCACTGTCAAGACACAAAAAGAGAAGAATCCAAAAGTTCAGCCAATTACTTCTAGGGCTGAGTAGCAGCCAGCAGAAATAGTTGTTGCCGGGTTCAGCGAAGGTTTGCCAAATGATGTTAGCATGAGCAGGGAAAACTGCCTTTCTTGGCTTCTATCTGCTGAAGGTTGCAGTCACCGAATTGGGACTAAGGATGGATCCAGAAGGAACAATCGGGGGCTAAATTTAGGACTCCTCCTACCAGCAACCATCTGCTAGGACAGAGGCTGAGTTGGTACGGTTACCAAGATAGGAAAAAAGAGGAAAGCAAGCTCCAACTGGCACTGAACATGAAAGCATGTAGCTGGCTACCTCTGCTGCATCACAGATACAAGCAAGGTGCAGCAGTGCGGCAGGCCCACCTCAGTGAACTGCAGCCAGTATTAACATGCGTGCAGGGAAGAACAGCAACCTGGGACAGAAAAGACCATAAGGCACAAGACCAGGTTTGGATAAGTCAAAATTAACATGCTGAGACTTAACCAGCATCTGAAAATTAATGCCAGTTTAGAGTTAGTTCAGGAACTGAGCAGTAGATTCCGGATACATCTCAAGCCAGAACAAATGCAAACACTGCTGATTCTGACAGTCACCAAGCTAAACACAATCTCCAGTTTTTGCTTGCTGTTCCAGAAAGCACAAAGAACCAAGTAGAGGTGATCACCACCTTGCCCGAATGTTTAATGTGACCGTGTGCTAAAACCAAGCATTTACAGTTCGGCATCCCTTCTTCTAATCTGTGAGTGCCTGTACCAAAACACTTCTGATCATCATGTGGGAACTGAATCGGTAGCCTGAAATTGCAGACACAGTGACTGTGCTGTGATGGAATGGCAATCTATTTTAGTAAACAGAATTTTTATTCAAATGCCCTGCTTAGAAGGTTAAATGCCTGGGCCTCCTAATTACTAACTCCAACTCCAATAAAGACTTGATGTGCAGTCTTATCTAACAACTTGGTCTCTCATCTCACTCATCCAGCCCAACATACTTTGCAGGATGTTGAAATAGCAGCATCTAAAACGCTGTACACACTTCAGACGTTTTCAAAACACTTTGTAGGCTAAGAGATTTGTTTGTTTATTTAAGGTTAATCCCATACTTGCTCATTTTGAACTGTACATATTTTACATGACAAAAGAAACAATGTTACAAATAAACACAGGAAAACACTAGCAAGAATTTCAAACAGGTTATGCTTAGGCTGATCCTAAGCAGACAATGATTTTCCCGATGACATTTCCTACGCACAGCTCCTTCCACTGTTTTGTTTTGTGTTGTTTATCATTTTGTTTTTGTGGATATCCTATGTAAGAACATTTGCTGACACCACCAAGTTTTCAACTCCCTATCGCATAAAGTACAACAGGAGTGTTCCTGTATGCCTTAATCCAAAGAGGAGCAATAGTCCAGAAGTTATCAACATTTGTGAAGTGACTGACAGAAAACAAGACCAACAGATTTAAGCAAAGAATGTGTGAGGGAAACAACACAACACTGAAATTCGCCCAGTAGCACTCACTAAATGAGAACTATCACATCAGTGTGGTAACATTCTATAAAACGTCCATGGGAACAGATGAGAGTTATCCAAGAGTGCTGAGGGAACTGGTGGAGGCGATAGCCAAGCCGCTTTCCATTATCTATCAGTGTTCCTGGTCAGCAAGAGAGGTCCCAGAAGACTGGAGAATTGCCAACGGGACTCCCATCTACAAGAAGGGTCATAAAGAGGATCTGGGGAACTACAGCCTGACCTTGGTGCCAGGGAAGGTTATGGAGCAGATAGTCTCAGGAGAAATCACACAGCACGTGTGGGACAAGTGGGGGATCAGGTCTAGTCAGCATGGGTTCGCAAAGGGCAGGTCCTGCATGACCAACCTGATCTCCTTGGATGATCTAGTGACCTGTCTGGTGGATGAGGGAAAAGCTTTTGATGTAGTCTGCCTAGACTTCAGCAAAGCCTTCAACACTGTCTCCTACAGTATTCTCCTGCAGAATCTGGCAGCTCGTGGCTCGGACAGGAACACTCCTTTCTGGGTAAAGAACTGGCTGGAGAGATGGGATCAGAGAGTGGTGGTGAATTGAGCTAAATCCAGTAACAAAAGGCGTTATCCAGAGATTGGAACTGGAGCCTGTCCTCTTCAATGTCTTTATTGATGACCTGAATGAGGGCTTTGAGTGCCCCCTCAGTAAGTCTGCAGATGACACCACGCTGGCTGGAAGTGTCAACCTGCCTGGGGGCAGCAAGGCCCTACAGAGGGATCTGGACAGGCTGCATTACTGGGCTCAAGCCAAGGGGATGAGGTTCAACAAGACCAAGTGCCAGGTCCTGCACTTTGGCCACAGAAATCCCAGGTAACGTTACAGGGTTGGGGTGGAGTGGCTGAAAGACTGTGTAGAGGAAACAGACCTGGGAATATTAGTCAAAGCTTCGCTGAACATGAGCCAGCAGAATGCCCAAGGGGCCAAGAAGGTCGATGGCATCCTGGCTTGTATCAGAAATAGTGCTGCTAGCAGAAGCAGGGAACTCAGCACTGTTGAGGCCACAGCTCAGGTACTGTGTTCGATTTTGGGACCTTCACTGCAAGACATACATCGAAGCCTTGGTGCATGTCCAGAGAGCACGAATGGTGTTGGTTGACACAGACACGTTTTGTAATGAACTTTGGCCAGGGGACAGAGGAGTGCTTGCAGATTCTTTTTAGCATTACATTCTTCTACTTCCAATATTAGTACTAAAAGAAGCTATGAAAGAGACAGGTTGTTTAATGTCTTTTGTCAAAAGTGCAGAATGTGTTATAACACTGCAACAGCTAGTCAAGAAGTGACACAGAAATTTAAAACTACTCTAAGTATAGAGATTTAAAAGAAAATAAGACATAACAGAAGAACAGTAATATCATCATATCTAGCAGAAATGCTAAGTCACAGCCTGAACCACTGATTGAGCACCTGGTGGGAAGGCAGAGCCAACCCTGGGGAGCACAGGTGCATGTAATGTTCCTGAGTGAGCAGAAGGGGTGGAACCAGGATCCACTCCTTCCCAGACATCATTTAAGGGTTGGCAGTGAAGGTAAGGCTGGCTTGCTGGAGATCTCTTTGTCTTTGTAGACTTCCAAAGGTAAGCAGCTGTTTTCCTTAATTTCTGTATCTCTAGCTGTTTCATTTGGGCTTGTCCTCATTTGCTGTAGCCAAAGATTTTGCCACCCTGCTATTATTGTAGCACTTTTCATCATGTTACAGAGTTACACCACACAGCAAAAACTTTTAAAGAGCAAGTTGAAGATAAGTGTTTTGTTTTGTTACAGAAAAGCTTCCTTACAGGAAAAAAGACAACCAAGCAGTTGAACTGACAAAGCTTTAGGAAAGTAACTGAGCTTGTTAATTATAATAGGTCTCTTCTACAGAGAGCATACAACCTGGTATTTTAACAGGAAAGCAACACTGACAACACAAAATTATTCTACCTTGTTCTCAAAGCACTGATGTGTTCCAAACTTGTATTTCAACAAGTTTTTTCTCTAGTCCCTGGTGACCTGGCAAGCTGTTCCCTACTCCTGTTTGCAAGCTGATGCTTTTTCTTTATTGATTTTAAAAGTATTTCTTTTTTCCATTGTACCTGTATTCCATTATTTTTAATGTTTTTAAAGCATGCAAGCTATTACATCAGCTGGCAAAGCTACAGGTTACAACAAACAACAACAAGGTGATCTCTCTCTGCTTTGAGACTTGATGTATTACAGCTTTTTTTTTTTTTAAAAAAGGCTGAAATGCTACAGGCTTCAATCACTCCATGTGCTTATTTGCCACTTCTGAGCCCTAATTTAGCCTAATGGGGAAAGAGAGAAATTTCACTATTAAAAAGCTCTTAATAGCAACAGGCTGACTGAGGGTACCACACCACAAGCTCTACAACCTTCTCCAAGGCCAAGCTCTGATACACAGCTCTACTCAGTTTTGTCCTGGTTGCTTAAGCCTTCTTGCCAAGTTAAACAGAACATTCTTTTCCCTCTTCAAGGACACAGAGTCCCAAGCAACAGGTGAACATATAAAAGCTGAAGAGAATTAAGGGATACAGCAACAATCAGATGAGCTGAGACAGTAGAGTTAAAAACCCCTTGACCTACCTAATGACCTGATAACTTCTACCTGCCCAATCCTGTAAGCTAGAAAGACAGCTGCAAGGAACAACAATAAATTTAATCAAAGATGCAGGCAGTAGTAAAACCACATCAGTTTAAGAAGACTGATTTTTTTTTTTATTTTTTTTTTTTTTCCATCTGTGCAATGCTATTCTTCCCCGCCTTTGCTTCTTTCTAATAGATGACAACCTGAGGATTACGAACTTCCCACCTAGTCTTGGCTTGTTATGGTCACGCTGCTTTTGAGTGTCTGGCTATTTTCTCTCAATTTTTGCTCATGAAAGGTGAGCAAATACGCAGGAGGCAAAAGATGATGCAGGAGGAAACAAAAAACAGAGTAGAAGGCATTCACACAAGAACAGGACAGTGGTGGGAAACTCAGTCCATAGCTGCAAGTAGCTATGGGGGAAGTAAAAACATGCAGCATTCATTTTTGTCTGCCAGGAATTATGGAAAATATCTGTCTAGAAAAATAATTTGAGAACGGCATAAACCCAACCACACTTTATATTCAGTTTGAATATCCTCTTTGCTGGAGGGATGCTTTTCCAGGCACTTTGGCTATGTAGCATGGGGTGTTTCACTTGCAGCACCTGCAGCTGTTTTCTCATCCAGCACAGTCACAATTGCATGACCTTCATGGAGCTGCTGGGATAGAGTGCCTGTGCCAACCTTTGTTCTCACACGGCGAAGTATCGTGGTTTTGTTTTATGCTGTCAGAGAAGATGGGTTTGGTTTAGCAACAGGATAGATTTTTGGGTACCAATCAAAGCTGACCTATGTTAATGGTCTCTAAACAGTAGTTTTCAGCTCTTCTGTGCATAATGTGCCCGTGCCAGTCTGATTGGGTATTTTATATTCATTCAAGATTTCAGGAAAGCACTCAATTGCTCAAAATATCTGTATTCCTTGCCTCCGTACAAAGTTCACAAGAATGATCAACACAATGTGTGATAACATGTCTGTAACAGCTGTCATAAGGAAAAAAAAAGCATGTCAGACCTGCAAACTCAGAAGTAGCATTAGAGACTCTCTAAGCCTCAGATGTGAAGGGGAACTCCATCAAACATCCGGAAGTCATAAAAATCCCCCTGAATGTAAAACAGAGCACAGAAGTCAAACTGAGCAGAGTAGGTAATTAATGCAGTGTCAAAAACCAGCCAGGAAGGAGAGGAAAAGGGAAGCACTGAGATGTAGTTCTTGTATGACACTGCGAAACAGGTTTCCAAATGCTACTCTTAAGAGCGAGGGTGCAGCATCCAGCATGCCACTCCTGCTGCTGCAAGTCCCAAAGAAAGAGCACTACAAAGCAGGGCATCACCTCTCTCTGCCTCTGTATCAAACTTCAGCACGCATCACAAAAGGAGATCTGCCTCTCTGGAAGCTCTGAGGTTCATTTTAGACTGATTTGAGAGTCACAATTTTTGCTTATCAAACCACACAGTATATTTGCATTACAGAGCTAACAAGTACAATACCATTTCAGGAATGGAAAACAATGGCAGCCTTAGCAGATGTGCAGCCTTTGCAGTGAATCTGGTTTTTCACTATTTAATTGCAAGCAGGTGTTCTGACTTTACAAACTGTAGAACAGTGAAGTCTCCTTAAAATGAAAAAAAAAAATCCCTAAAATCCAGTATATTCAATTTCCAAAAGGTTTATCATTAAATTCAGTAAATGGAGTTGATCTACCAGACAGCTTTTGTAAGAATTCTAAACTGCTCCACTTCCTTCTTTGTGTCCTGAAGACTAGAAATTACAGTAGACACCAGTATTCTCTAATGACCACCCACAGTTTATCTAAAGCTGAAGACTGACGTTTCCACAAATTTTCACAAGATAGAATCACTTCAGTCAAGAACAACCTGTTGCATCTCTTATCATTGATAAAATTCCTGTATTTTATGAAATGTGCTTGTGTTGACTAGCACAGTGCTGTAGTTGGAATAGAGTGGAAAAAACAGTGGAACACGTGTGAGACAAAGAAAGTAAAGGAGTTAGTAATGCAAGCTGGAAAGATGATTCAAGATGACAAACTGGCATCCTCCACAGAATGAGCTTGACGCTTTTTATAGCTACTGACACAGTAATGAATGATTTACTTTGGGTGGAGCTCAATGCAATGTTCTACTTCGGGTTTTGTTGGGGGGGAGGAGTTCTTTTTTTTCTTTTTTAAGAAAGTCTTTCCCTGATCCTTCATACAAAACCGTTTTTAAAATCAGGAAAAAAAAAAGCCATCAGGTACTATGTTAGTTGCTCAGGCCCTGATGCTTTAGCAGTTCTACTAGGACCCTTTTGCAGTCTTCCCCCCTCTTCATCCTTGATAAAGGAATTCAGTTTTTGCTCAATCTTTGGCTGCTTAAAAATCTGTAATAAATGTCTGTTTCTTTGAAAGAAGCTATTAATGAGCCTTATATTAATGGTTTTTTACCTTACTTCTTTGAAGTGCACTGGAGTGCCAAAAGAACAATGTTACTGTCACAGAAAATTACTAAGATTTTGAGAGCTGGCATCCATAATGCACTCAGCTAAGTCATTTCATAAATGCAGATTATACTTTGGAAAGCTTTAAAATATGTATATATATTTAGTACTTGGAGAAAAAAAGCATTGTGATTCAAAGTAATCTGAGTAGCTGTCATGCTGTGTTATGATGCAGATTACAACAGCCTCTCCTGTAATGTAAATGATGTCCATTGTCAAACCAAAAATCTCTCCAAGACCAGCATCTGGAAGTTCAACCAAAACTACCTACTAAGAGAACATGTGAAAAGACAACAATGTTTGGTGAACACAGACATCAAATGGGGTCCAGGGTTTGGATTGGAAGTTTTTCTCCAGTCAACTTCGTCAAAAGATTTAGCCTATTCCAGTAAGTCAAGGGTGGGATTGAGAATGGCTTTATTCCCACTGCCAACAACATTTCCACTCTGCTTATCTTTTGTACAGCAAGCTTGTAAAAAAACTAGTGACTAATAACTGAGAATATCTCAGTGGAAAAAGAATCCCCTGGCTTTTTTCTTATGAAATATTCCCTAGAGCAAGCCAGCATTCTTCAGTAACAGCTGCTAGTAACTCTTTGTATTCCAAAAAACTCTTTCTACAGATAAATTTGTTTATTGTTTAGCATTCTGTCAAGAGTATAAGGAATAACCCTTCTTTAAAAAACATGAAGGAAAAAAAAAAAGAATAGTAATTAACAGTCACTAGAGTTCTGAGTAAGTTCAGCTGCCTGCAGAGACTAGCACTAAACTAGTAAGGATGACTGCTTTCTTTCTCTGTTGCACCAAATAGAGCAGCCAACAAGTCAGAAAATATCAAGGTACAGTAGGATCCATCCTGCTCTCTGTCGAAATAGATGCACAGAGAGATGAATGAGAACTGGGCAGTCAGGCAAGTTTCCCAGGCTGCTCTGGATTCTAGCGTGATTGATTGGAGTACTTGAACCCTGTGGTGCCCTTGTGGTAGCAGCTCTAGATGGTCCTGACCTTATAAAAGGCTTTATGAGACATTTCAGGTGAGACTGAGAGCTCACAGGTGGCCTCATCCCTACCCAATTTTGCCTGGGCTTCCCCTGAACGAGTATTGCCTAAGGACCATGACTTGAAAGGCTCCTGGGAACACGTCTCTATTTTCCCAGCTTCTCTCTTTTCCTCTTATTAGCCTTTCACAAAATTGATGCAGTTGAACCCATGCTGAGTTCTCCTCTGATTTGAGCTTACATCCAGGAAGAGTGAGGCCAGGCTTGCAGGCATGGGAAATAACTGTGGGCACACACAGGCATCTTTCCCAAAGCCCTCCTATGACTCATTCTACTCTAACCTGAGAGGGGAATTCCATAATACACGAAGAGGCAGCTCCTGATTTTGTACACTTACAGAAAAGAGCTTCAGAAGAATCTTCAAATTTCACGCTCATGTTAAGAGTTAGACAAGCCAAGAATGAGAAAGTAAGCATGTAGCATTTATCCAGCACATTCTGCAGCTTTCAATAATTTGCCTCACAGATCTTGAGAACTCAGAACCAATCCTCTCAAGTTCTTATTTATTTCAGAATAAGCGTTCTCTGATCAGGCACTTTTCAATACAGTTTCTTTCAACAGAAGAATTACTAACTCCATCCAGAAGTTGTTTTCAAATCATTGTGATCCTCACTTGTTTGACTGAACTGAAATCCCCTGAGATGTATTAGATTTTTATTCTGAAAGGCTTGTCTGTATACTGCTTGTGCTTACTGATCACTGGAAAAGTAGTTTACCTGTGCTCCCTTTAGATGATATCTAACTGTCATAAGAAATGAAAGAGACATCTATTGTTTACTCATTCTTCCAGTATTTAGTTTGAACTTGGCAATTCAAACCATGACACAGGAAATAAGACAGCTATGAGCCTGTTTTGTTTATCTTTCTATCAGATTCTTGAAAGATTTAATGCTGCAAAGATACACTTGATATGTGCCTCATACTGACGACTGGAAGCTCACCAAATGACACAGAAGATACCAACTTTTATTTTTCTACTAAAAGCAGTGTAGTCCTGTACTGACAAAATCAGTTATTTAAGTTTATGTGGAATAGATGCTTTCTTACAACCATGGAGACAAACAGGAAGGTCACAAAGAGGGGATGTGCAGTGCTGTTATTGTTGTCCCAGGAGGTACTGACAGCGCCTATGGTCAGAGGGAGCGGTGGCAGTATCTGCTTATCTTGCAAGATGTAACCCAGAGTGAGCAGCATCAAAGCCATTGGCAGTGCTGACTGTCAGACAGGAAATAAAATGTACTCAGTCACTGAAGTTACTCACACCTAAAGATCCTCACAACGTTTCTGGTAAGCTGCTGCTTTTCAAGAGAAATAGGGAAAGCGTGGTTCTGAATAAAACTAAGAGAAGGAAGTGCAGGTGTTCTCTATGCAGTCAGTTCATTTCACACAAACTTAAGAATGCTGGGTTCATACATTCTGTGTATTACAGCCCAATCAGATAAGTTTACTGTGTCTGCTTTTGGTAATTAGTATGCTTCAAAAGACTAAACTTTCCAAAATAAATCACACTTGACTGTTTCCTAAGATGCAGTCTTAAGCTCTTGAAATGCCCTACTTTATTTTCACATTCTCTACATCACAGCAAGCCAGACTTAGTTTAGAAAACATAGTTAATGTACAATGGGTGTATCCAGACCACTTCTTGAGCCCGTTTTTCAGAGAGAGTATCTCATTCAGTTTCCTGACAGTGAAAGAATCGGGTTCCTCAGCACAGTTAGATGCTGATCCTTCCTTCTGAAAGCACAAGGAGAACCACCATGCAAACCACCAGTGTTTTAATTGGTTGTTTGCCTTCAGTATCTACTGAACACCTGAGACTGCATTACCAGCAGGAGAGGAAGATGACTTAGTTTCAAACTGTCAAACAAGGCTTTCTAAGAGGGGAGACTTACTGAAATGCATAAGCAAGTTTAGCACACAAAGCTAAGTCCCTCCTGCACAGGATATTGCGCTGCTGTTATCAGTACAGAACTGTGCAAGAGTCAGGGGACTCAAAAGTTAGAGCTTTCCCTTGTGTATGTATGAAACTGAGGTTGTGGGGCAATTCCTAGAGTATCTGAGAAGTACAAGCAAAGGAGGATGATTCCACCCTACCTTTCTTGGTCAAGTTTAGACACTTTTCTTTTTTTTTACTTTGTACTGCATGTTAAGAAGCATGGGTTCTTACACATTTGAATCACGTTCAAATGGCAGGTTAAAAACCATCCTTAAGGAACACCTGATCTGCAAGAACTGAACATTAACTGGACAGCAAACAGGAGTTACAAAGTGAAACATGATAAAGCATTTTCAACCTTTTCTTTTTGCTGCAGCACATCAAACAGAGAAAGACAGAGAAGGAAATTCCTTTATTTGCATCTGACAGGTTACCTCAGTTTTGAGGACCCCCATTATATCCAGACAGCTGCACTGCCCCCACCACTGGCCTAATCCTTCACAGCTTACTTTAAGAAAACATCTTGGAAGTTGTGGTTCTCTGCTTTCAGATGTTTTCTGTGACGTTGGAGACGCAGAACACTTTTGAAAACGCAGTATCACACTGCTGTGTTAGTTGTTCACTTGAATAATGGCTACAGTCATCCCAGTAGATATTTAAAAGGAAACTACAGCGCTATATCTTAAATGGAAGAAATTACATTACTACTGGACTACAGTAACAAGATGCATTAACGTGGACACCAAACCACTGCACAGCTACTATTTATGCATAGTATATACAGATATATAAAATACATGAACACATTCAAGAAGGGCAAAAGGAAAAAAAATCGTCATGTTTCCAGAGGCCAAGCACAGAGCTGGTAGCAGCGCTGTCCCCACAGAACCGTAAGCCCTGTGATTCCAGAGCAAACTGAAAACTGTAACTAAAGCGTCGTTTCAGCAGCTTCCCCACCGACACCAGGCGCACACGTGACACCTTTCTTTATTTTCAGAGGCAATTCCCAAGCCGCTCGGCTCGGCAACGCACCGGTACAACGCCAATGCACTCCTCCCGGCAGATTAACACCTTAGTTCACTCCGGGCCCCGCTCCGACAAAGATATAAACCAGGGCCCGGCCAAGACAGCTCGGCGCCGGCGTTCCCCCGCCCTCCTCACTCACTTTTGGTGGCGGCGATCAGGTTTTTCCCATCCTTGAGCAAATCCTTGATAAACTTATTGGTCTTCTCCAGCTCGGCCTCGTGGGCTCGCACCCGCTCCCTGAACCAGGGGCTATCCAGGTAGCAGTCGCTGAACTCCAGAGGCTGCAGCCCCATGGCTGCGTTCCTCCTCGCGGCGACCTCCGCAGCGATCAGCGCGCGCCCCGCTGCACGGCGGCCACAAAGAGCTCAGGGCTGGGCAGGGGAGGCGGCCCGCTCCCGGCAGCCCCGCCGCCGAGCCCCGCCCGGCCGAACTGGCGGACCGCCTCTCAGCGCCGGGCGGCAGGGCCGCGCCAGGAGGGTGGTGAGGAAGAGCGAGCGGCGAGCTCCTCGCAGCAGCGCTTCGGGGTTATGCTTTAGAACGGAGGCTGTCGGCTGCAGGTGACTGGGCACGCAGTACGCTTCTTCGGGTTTTAGGGCAAGGAGGCTTGAAGGGGGACACAGGCTCTTAACCGAAACCTGCGGTTTTAGGGCGACCCGTTTTAGTGCCGACTGCGTCTGCTGTTAGAGCCAGCTAGTGCCCCTCACCTAGGGTCTGACCCTATCCTGCTCACGTACCTGAGTGTGAAATTAAATGGGGGAGGTAGCTAAGCCTCACCCTTATGTCTTCGTTTAGTAAACTCATACAAAATCTGTAGGAAGAGCAAGACTTTCGGGAAGACTGTTCTATGTACTTCAGTGCTGAGCTGAAGGCAGGCCAGGAGGTGCAGAGTACGCTCAACCCCTTCAGCCAGGCGTTCCGGCTGCTACGTCACAGCGTGTGCTCTGACTGCTTTCTGAAATCATTGAACTGCCAAGTCAGTATGCTACTAAAAACTGGGCTAAGATGGACACTAAAAATCAGCCTTAAATAACAAACAATCCTTATCTCTGTTTGAATTATTGGAGCAGTGTTTGAAGAGCAAATATTTCTATGAACAGATTGTTTACTTTGTCCTGTACTCATCTTCAGGAAGAAAATTAGAATAATATTTTTCATGGTTGTTTATAGTTACTGCAATTTTCCTACTATCGTTCCACTGTAATGCTGTAAAGCAATTATGGAGTTGCTTGAATTCAAATTCAGAAAAAGACAAAAGAATAATCTTTATGTTTACATAAAGCCAATTCACTGTTACACTGGTATTCTACACTGTTCACCCAGCATTGTTATCCTGACAACACCCTGTGTTCTTAGCGACTACTGGGAGAGATTGTATTTTGCAAAACCTAACCCACCGGTTCAAACGCAATCTCATCCTGAAATGGTCAAATTGTGGGGGTAGAAATAATAACTTATTAAATTAAACAGACAAAAATGACATGTTTGAGCAAGAAAAGTAGCTACACCTTCTTTGCTAATGAATCCTGTAAGTTTTTGTATCGGTGTTTTAGAAAATTCTCCTCTTTTCTGCCATTCTCTACTCGATGTCATCAAATTTTGCAGCTTTGTTGCAGGCTCATTTAAAAGACTAGTGTAGCTTGAGTATGTGAACCTTTAGCAACATCCTGTCTATATACCGTACCATCTTTGCTTTGGTTATTTTCTGTTGTTAACCATTGCAAGCATGGTTTCATACTTCAAGTTATTTTACACAACAGGCTTATGCTAGCAAGGTATCTGGTTTCAATTCACCTTATGTTCTTGCATATAGATACCTGTTGTTCGTAGATATCCTGATTTTCGTGTAATTCAGTGTTCTGATGTGTTTTCCTCCGACTAGTCATGCTTCTAATCTGCAATGGAAGGATGGATTACAGGTTAGTAAGCTTAACTCAGTCTTACTGGCATTTTATTTGCAGCTGTGCTTAGTTGTTGAAAACACTGAAGAAAACACTATTAGCAGCAACATCCTTCAAAGGTATTGTAGTTTTGTCTCCTGCCTATGTGCTTCTACCTGAGGAGAAAAATCTTTACATGGGTTAGAATTTAGTTTCATTTCAGCTCCACCCTTTTTTTTTTTATCTTAGCTTTATGCAAACATATTCTGTGACCATTTTTTTTTCCCTTAAAAAGTACAATATGGGTATGAACTTAGGAAAACCCTACCTAGCCTTTGAACTGAACTGACTTTTTCCCATTGCAAAGATTTTACACTGCCAGTTCTTGGTAATCTTCACCCATTAATGTAACTGCATGAAATATCAATTTATATTGGGTTAAATTAGCACACAGCAGTACTTAATTTACACTTAGAAATAAGTGCTGTAAAATATAGTGTCCATCTGGCATTTTCTCCGATCTAGAAATATGGTTTTAGATGATGATGGAGCTGCTAAGATACTGGCCCATTACAGCTTTTGGGAGAGTCCCACTCTTACAACACTTCATTGTCCATGGGTGATAATTAACAGTGCTTCCTGTTTTCTCTTTCCTGCCATGTTCTGCAGGTATTAATGATTTCCCTCTCGCACTAAGGTCATCTTACAACTGGGAAGCATAATTAAGCTAAATTAGAGAAGCTTGTTCTCCATCTGCAATTCATTTGAAGTTCATAGTTTTGTTGCTTTTTGTTCTTTTCCCTTCAGAATGGAAGGATGGGCTGAGTGCCTGTTTATACCAGTTGACTTAGATATTAGGTCCTGCTTTACAGCTCAGTTTAGATATATTTTATTATCCTCTGACGCTAATATTTGCACATCCTCTTGGAATTCATTTACCCTAAGCACTTTATCAGTTCTTGGAATTTGTTCACCCTAAGCAGTTTTTTTGCGGTTTTCTGGCATGTTTGTTCTCTGTGGGAAGCTGGTGGCAGTGTCATTCAGGTTACCTGTTCTCAGTGCTTTCCTTTGGGTCCCTTCACTCTGAAAGTTCGTTGACTCACCTCCTCCTCCCCTGTGATATTGCAGAACAGTATTATGTTTACTATGGATTATAGTTTTAACTGTTTCTGTGTTTCTTTCAGAGTAACTTTTTTCTCCATTTGTACTATTTTTCACCTTGTTCAAAATGCTGGCTTGGCATTTTTGTATGGTGATTATTTTTTTCTCCAAAATGAATGCATCTGCAGCAGCCACAGCTGTAAAACCCTGGGTGAGCTGCATTTGTGCTTTTCAGAAGCGAAGCAATAATGAACAGCTTCTAAACACTTTGTAATTACTGAACAATGGCATAGCCTGTTCTTGTCTCAAAAGTAGGACAAGACTGAATGAACGCTGCCTTTTTTTGGAAGAGAGCTGCACTCCAGGGTTAATCCCAGGAGGAGGCAGCCTGCCATGTTCTGTGGTGGAAGAAGATAAGCAGCGTCATTGGCATGGGAGGAGGCAAGGTGAGGCACTGAGGAGTGGGAACAAAGGTCTGGATTTTGCTGCTCGTGATCTGTGTTGATACAGAGCAGAGTCAAAGGCTGAGGCAACTCAAGTTTGTTTGTATCTTAAAGTGGTATGAATTTCCTCCTCAGATGTCATTGTCCAGGCTTATCAGCAATGTAATTCATATTAAATATTACAAACACCACAACTACAGTCCAGTTATAGACAGTGCCTGCGCAACATGCTGTTCTTATATCACATCCTGTATCATTTAAGGTGATGGGAGTTCTTAAACGTAGAGCAGGTCTGAGCAGCACTGAGCAGCTGGGGACTAGATTGGCAGTGGATTTAGGCCATTTTTAGCAAGCCCTGCGTTCTTATGCCCTGAATTACCAGTTTGAAACGTCGGAAGTGGGCGGCAAAGTAACTTGAGCAATTAGAAGCACCTTTATACTACATATACATGAGTGCATATATACTACTTGTGTATATATATATATATATATATATACGGCAGAGGGAGTGGGACGAGCAGTACAGGAGCAAGGGTGAAATTTTAAGAAGGTTTTCTAACCAAGGCAGCACGTTTCACCTTAACCCGAGGCAGGAGAAGAAGCTGCAGCCTCTGACGAGGCGGAGCACGGTTCCCGCCGCCATCTCAGGAGGCGGCACCGCTCTCGCGGCGCCTGTTGCTAGGCAACGGCGCGCGCCGGCCCACGGTCCGCGCCTGTCGCTTCGCGCATGCGCCGCCGAGTCGTTCTGGGTCCTAAGATGGCGGCGGCCTGTGGTGCCTGAGGTGGGTGTTCGGGGGCTTCGGCCCGCGCGGTGCAGGTGGTGATTCTGGGAGCTCCCGGGTCGCCCGCAGTGAACGGGCTCCCTGGTTAATCTCCTTCTTTTGTGCTTGCAGCGATCTTGAGCCTCGTTCTGCACTCTCTTTCTTGCTGGGCGGGTTGCGGCCTGTGGGGCCGTGTGGGGCTCCCCGCCTGCCTGCTTGGCGTCGCTGGCCCTAGTCCTCACACCGGTTCTTCAGGCGCCTGGGTGCTCTTGCATATTCCTGTGCATCTTATCGGTGTCTGCTTCATAGATGGCTGCTGCTTTCTTAAACAAATAGGCAAGCGGTTATTGTGATTTTGTGTTCCTTGCAGTCACTCCTTATGTAATGTTTGCTCTCTTCAGCTTTAGGATATACCTGAAAATCCCGGACGCACTGTTAGGCCCTTGTGTGCAGGTAAGCCTTAAAAATGTAAGTGGTAACTGATACGGGTACAAAAATATGCGTGCTGTCTCTCATAACAAATGTTTTCTTGAGGAGAGATAACCATGTTGTCTTTTGAGCTTGTTGTCTGTGCAGGAGACATGGCTTTATGGGGTTACTGCTGTTGAAGTGAAAGAAGGTTAGCCTCAAATTCTTCGGTTGACTGGAAACTCAGTGCATGAGCTTTTGGTGTGCAGAACTACTTGCCTAAAGACATGCTAAAATATGCAATACCAAAATTATTTTTTAAAAGCTCAGAAACCTAAGCTGTTTGCAGGACCTCATGTGACACAAAAGTGATGCATGCCCAGCTTTTGGATAGTGGAAGTTCGTTTTAAAGTTGATGGAATTATCAGTGGTATAAAGATAGGAATGTTTTTGAATGCTTAGGATTTAGGAGGAGGGTCTTCAATACTTATGAAAATTTTGATGTTGTTTAGTCTGTCTGCTCTGTGTAACCTTGTCCTACAGCTTGTGTTACTTGTTTCTTTTAGGAACAGCAGTGCTTACAGCCTTCAGAATGTCCAACTCGAATGCAACGTTCCGTCGTAGTCACCGAGGTGCTCAGGAAGCTGGCAGGCGGGAGCTCATTTCTAGATCTTTGCAGAGTGCTCAGCATTGCTTGGAGGACCAGGATTATGGAACTGCATATGCTCACTATCTCCTAGTACTAAATCTAGCTCCCGAGCTGAAAACCAGTGTGAAAGTAAGTGCCCTTCGATTTCTTCTTGAGTCTGTGTGATGTGGTCTGTGCCTTTGGTTCTTTGTCTGTGGCTGATCTTCCCATTAAGTCTTGAAAATAAAAGAAGAAAAGTAATTGAGATAGCAACCTGTTTAATGAATTGCATGTGTCTATAGAAGGAAACTGATATTCTTTTTTCTTCGTGCTGTATGTGTCTACTAAGTTTAATAAAAATGGGCCGTGTTAATATTGACTTGTTCCGTAGAATAATGTACAGTAGTACGTGGATAGGCCCTTAGTATCCATTTCTGGGTGATGATACTTTGTGTGGATATTTGAAAGTTTACTTCTGTTACTTCAGGTGAGCTAACAGATTTGGGACGATAATGAGCGCTGTTGCTCCTGAAGGGAAACTTGTGTGGCCAAATCTGATGTTTTCAAGTCTCAGTTCCCCACTTCTGGTAACTATTTTCAACCTCAGTGCTGTACGTTTTGTTTTCTAGGAAACATTCCAATTTACTCTCTTTAAATGGGCAGAAGAACTGGATTCTCTAGCACGAATTCAAGATCTATTTAACTGTTATGAACAGGCACTTGAGCTGTATCCAAATGATGAAGTGATATGTAACAGTATGGGAGAACATCTTTTCAGGTTTGTAGTAGTCTATACTCAGTTTTTATGAGGTTTGAGTTTTAATATTGTATGTTAAGAAACAGTAGTCAGTTGAGATTGTATTTATTTCTTTTAAGCATAGTTTATGCTTGATTTTATATAATGCTTGCGGTTGAATGCTGTGTGCTCGTCAGCTTAAAAAGTTGAGTAACAGTGCTAAAATGTGTTGATACAGCAAAAATTAAATTGTGTTTTAAAGAGCAATTCTGCTGAAGTAAAAGCTTTAAGTAAAAACACTGCATTTAAGTATTTTTAAACTCATTTATTAAGTAATTACTAAACAAAAACAAGACTGTAACTGTTCAAATTCATCATCATAAGTGTTGTCGTTAATATAGGATTTTTTTTTTTTCCCTTCTGAGATCTCTGAACACCACTGCTTTTGCACACTGTCTTTAAATTTTGGTTTTTCTTGAGATCACGTAGGATTGGACCTTTCAAATGAGGAAGCTAGTCATGTGTCTTCATAGGACTGATTTTTTTCTTAAACAGTTCAAGCTTCTGCAGTTATTTAATACCAAAAAAATCAATATTTTACAGCTTTCCCCAGAACTAGCAACATATGGTGCTTGCTATTCTTCTGAATTTTAAAGTCTTTCAAGACTGGACTTTAAAACATCAGTCATGGATCCGCGCAGTTTTGATTAGGATTGCCTTCTGTCTGTTTCATGTGCTTGCTCTAAGAATTACCCTTCTTGCATGGCAAGGGAGTTGTACCATTTAATATATTTCATAGCTTTTATTTTTCAGTGCAGTCTGCTATCAGAGAAGTTTGCTTCAGTTCTCCATTTGACTTGAAAGTTGTCTCTTAACGGAAGCACTGATAACTCAAATTTTCATTGCTCTGTAGTATATTTGAGTTAAATATGGTGAGATAGACTTGGATTTTGTAGCATTCCCTTGCAGTTTGAAAAATCTGTGAGACTGGAGGTTTGCTATCATCATACAGTTACAGCATGTTCTTGTAAAACCTATTCTAACCCTAGTTAGAATATGAATATAGAAAATGACCCTAGTTCATGAAAGGGTCCCATAGCAAATGAAGGCTGTACACACACGGTGGTGTTTTTTACTGCCTTTGCATTTTGAAGTGATTTGGTGTTCTAAGTAACGTGTATATTAATAAGCTAGTGTCAGTATTTTTATAGAGCATCTTTCTCACATAAAATATTTCTGTTGTCTTTTGTCTGATACCTGTAAATCCACAGTCTTACAATTGGCATCTGAACATATGCTTTCTATTTGTTGTTTTTACCATTAGAATGGGCTTTAGAGATGAAGCAGCTGGGTATTTTCACAAAGCAGTGAAGCTTAACCCAGATTTTGCTGATGCAAAGGAGAATTTCTACCGTGTTGCAAACTGGCTTGTGGAACGTTGGCACTTCATCATGCTTAATGATGCCAAGAGGAATCTTACTTACCTAAAAGCAATAGAGAATGCTGTGTGCTCAGGGTGCAAGTCTGTCCTTGATATCGGAACAGGAACAGGAATATTGAGGTGTGTGGTAAGCATATGTTTAACATTTAATTATTAGAAACATTTGTTGTCTAACAGAATGTCATTGCTACTTAAAAAATTGTTTTACGTTTGTACCTTGTTGGGGCAAAACTTAAGAAAGGAAACAAAGTTTTCTGTAGTCGATGAGTCTTGAGGTTAGTGCCCAATTCCAGTTGTGTTTGTGGGAGCAATTTTCTTTGTATTGCAGGTTTTCTTTCTGTGCCAAGAACTACTGTGTAGATTGGACAATGCATATTGCTGTTGGAGTCGTAATGTCAAATATTCCGTCCCAAGCTGTTGCGTAGTATTTAATAATCACTTCATTTATGTGGAAAAAGTTAGTAAATGAAGATGCTGTAAAGAGTGGGTTTAGTATAGCTGGGGGATCTCCTGCTGTCCATGTTGGACGTAGCGTATCAGCAGGATGTCAGTTTGTGTGGCATTAGTGTTCATGCAAGAAAGTTAATGGTTTATTCACTGGCAAATTTTAGGCAGTTTCTTAGAAATAAAAAGCAGATGCATAAACAGAACTTCAAAAGACTCAGTATCATGTTATGATGTGGAATACTAATAACCAAAAAGTCATAGAACTATGACACATACTTTACCTAAAATGATACAAATAGGAGGGAGAAAGCTCTGATTCTTGTATTTCAGTATGTTTGCAAAGAAGGCAGGAGCATCTTCCGTCTTTGCCTGTGAACTGTCAAAAACCATGTATGAACTTGCCTGTGATGTAGTGGCAGCAAATAACATGGACAGAGAAATCAAGCTTCTACATTTGAAGTCATTTGATATAGAAATTCCAAAGCACATACCGGAAAGGTGAGTTGTTGTATTCTATTGTGATAACGTTATAATTTTTCTTTTCATTTTAAGGTACGTTGTGACCTAAGCAGGAAATACCATAAATGTGGTTAATTACCACAGGGAAAGTTGCGAAGGTTTTTATGGAGCATTGCAGACATTGTTTTTGAGATCATGTTCTATGGTAAATCAGTGATGCTACAAATGAAGTATTTTAGTTCTTGGGTGGTACCTAAGAGGCATGTCCAATTATGTTGCATCAACAGGGAAGAAGTAGTAGGGTTACTACACTGTGTGTGCACACATAACAACTTTGGGCTCATTTCTGCAACTGGTGGATAGGATGGAAGCATACAATAGAACCTCCAAAAGAAGACTGGGTCTGAGATATATTATACTCCTGCGACTCTATGTGACGTTTTGTGTTTGGCCAGAGAGATTAGAAATGCGGTTGTTTACCTCTTACCAAGAAGAGAGATGAAGCTTCCTCTTCCCTCTTGTCACATCAGAGCCTCGTACTGTTTTCAGAGTGAAGAAGGAAGTGCCACATGCTGTGTGCAGGCCCCTCCTGTTTTCTTTGTGCCATGGATCCAAAGGGCGATGAGAGTAGCGATAGGTGCAGGAGTGAAATTCAATGGAAGAGTGTTGTAACGTTTCGTCCGAGAACAGATTTCAGTGTTGAGCATCGCCTAGGATGAACTCATATGGTACTTACACGTATTTGCCTTCTGTAGCAGGGATTCATGTGTTATGGAAAACTAAGTAGCGTATATTTTCAGTATTAAGTAATGGCTTTTAAAGCAAAATAAGAGCCACTCGGGCAAGTCAGCAACTGGGAATTCCTTTTGGCAAATAAGAATTGGATCCATTATTATAGCTTTCACTATGTGCAATTCAAAGTTTTTAGGCTACCTTAGTGTTTTTTGCTCTGTATCCCTTTCAGAAGGGGCTCTTCAGGAATATTTTTAGCAGGTATAGATCTAAGGGGATGATAGTTTGTTTTAGTATGCTCAAAGTGCTGGTTTACCACTTCAGATGAGAGGGAAATGTTTTATTACACATTACTAATGTGGGATAAAATATCTGTGCTGATGATGGTACAGACTCAATAATATGGAAAAGCAAAGCTGCCATGCTTAAGCACACCTGTCAAGCTTTGTCTGTGTCAGCTGGGCTGTACTAACTGAGCATGTGCATCCTCTCAGTCTCTGTCCTGAGTTACTGGGTTTCACTTGTCAGGAATAAATTGTTACTGTTCTGGAAACTCTAGTCTTCTGCTATATACTTGGTTTAAGAAGTTAAAAGGATTTAGGATTTCAGGATCCATTTGTCTACTTAGTAATTTTATTGTGCTTTGGTTAAAATGGAATATTGGAAAAATCTGTAACACGTGGGCACTTGCATGAGGTACAGATAAAATGCATGCTGTGTCTCAGGCTGAAATAACTTCCTATTTGGGTTAGATTCTTTCCCCACAACATATTTTTAGATACTGACCAATAAAATGTATGGTAAATTCCTGCTCAGTGTCACATCTTCTTTGTATCTTGAATAATTTGTTAGAAGAATTTAGTTGCCTATCAGTGTTGAAACTTCAGAAAGCTGGGAGAAGTTGTGCTTTGATCTCATGTTGGAATCGGCTTTCTTGTTAGTATTTCTCTTTAAAAGAATAACTTAACAGATAGGCCTGATATGAATTGCATTTCATGCTGTCTTGTTTTTTCCTTTATGTAGAGTTTCCTTAGTTGTCACAGAAACTGTTGATGCTGGTTTATTTGGTGAAGGGATCGTGGAGAGCTTGATACATGCTTGGGAACATCTTCTTTTACAGCCAAAGGTAGGTGATGTAGGTAAGTGTAAATGTGATTTCTGTTTGGGTTATTTTTATATATATATATATATATGTATACACAAATACATTTTCTGTGTTCTGCCTTGATTCCAAGTAATAAGGATTCAAATCAAGTCTTAACTGGCAGAAAATATATTTTGTCTAACTGGAACTGATGACCTCTGGTGTTAAGTACAGGAATTATGCCTATGGAAAAGGTCCTCAGTTGTTTCATCAAATATAGTGGGATACAATTTAAAGCATAGATTTAGAATTATGAAAGTAGTAAACTGAAAAAGTAAGAACTGATGTGCAGATATATTGACATACGCTGTCAGGAGAAAGTTTGATCTGCAGGAAAGACAAAGACTGGGAGATTTCTCCTGTATACTGTGAACTTTGTAATCCTAACTTAAAGTAGGCTTTGAAGTCATTATAGAAGTAGGTCTAAGTGAATGTTCCTGTTAATGTTACAGCCAAAAAATCAAGATGTCCATAGTAACGACTACGGGCAAGTTATTCCTGCAAGTGCTACAGTATTTGGAATGGCAGTGGAATGCAAAGAGATACGTAGACATCACAGGTATGTTTAAACTCTAGCATGGTTTGGACATGCATTTGTTACTTGAGAGAAGACTTTGTGACTTATTAATTAAAAGTTTTCAATTGTTATTATCTTTATATTTTGAAATGACTGCATATGTCTCACTAAGCAGATTACTGCTCCAATTCTTTCCACTCCTTTCTCAGGATGCTTTTTTTCATTTTCTTTCTTCTAAATCCCTTGATTTTCAGTAATGCCAAAATAATATTAGTGCATATTAAAGACATGTTATTCCTTAACAGTAAAATTACTTCCTAATTTCTGTATTGGAGATTCTTGGATTAGCAGTTGCCCTTTATCCTCATTTTACCTTCTTTATAATCTGCTTCATACCTCACTGTTAGATCCTACGCCTTTCAGATGCGGACAGGATTTTGTAAAGCCTAAATGTTAATAATCCCACTTTGCATTATCCTTCTCAATATGTGCCTTACCTCATTTTGAGCTAGCAGACTCTCAGGTTTCTTTGTTGATACCAGTTGTGACTGTATCAGTTACTTTCGTAGTCGCTTTCATTTTCATCTTCTAAGACAATATTATTGTATGGAGACTGTCTAAGAGGTTTAATCTTATTTTGTTTAGGATTAATTTTGTTGCAGATTAAAGAAAACACTGACTTACACAGATACTTTCATGTACTGGAACAGAAAAATACTTGTGCCATATCACTGACTTTTCTAATATGTTAGCCCCTAAGAGTAGTCAAAGAGACAGAAGTTCTCATAGTAATTGGTCACAGAAGAACTTTCCCTTTGGAAGAACTCTTTAGGAATAATCACGGCCTTGAAAGATGGCAATGAGTATTTCTTAAAGATTTTAAACAGGATGAAACTTAGATTTTGTAATTAACAGTCCATTCTAACAGTATAGTTTAAGGTCAAGTAATTAGCAGGGTTGAAAGAGTTTCCACCAGTTAATCATATGGTAAGAAAAAAGTCACTTGTAAGCTTTCTGTTTTCTACCTTGAGATCCTTTTTTTTCCCTCTAATGGGCATAGCTGTTGGAAGCTAATACTCATACCAAGGGCTGTAGCTTTTTGGAAAGCTTTGTCTGTTCTCAAGTTTGAGTTGTCCATGTCTCTTTGGATTCTTGTGACATATATTTCTGTGTTTCCCTGGGTGTTTTCATGATCTACATCAAAACTGATTTTTAAATGTTATTTTTGAGCAACTTGCTTGAAGATGCTTGGAATAGCAGTATAAAAATATCTTCTTTCTCATGCTTTTTATATTAACTAGTGCTATTTTTTTGTTTTGTTGTTGTACAGTTCATATGGCTTTTCAGCTTTTCCTCATCACTTCTTTGCCCAAATGGTTTTAAGTAGGTGAATAGCCCAGAAGTCTGTGAATACTGAAGGTTTTTCTTTTTTTTTTCCTGAAGTACACTTTAAGAGTATATTTCATCTAGCAGCAGACACTGAGCCTATATCTGGTAGGAAATCAGCTTTCATTCTTAAATGTTTACAGCCTTGCATCTTTGTCTGATGCTGATTGTTTGCTTTGTGTTCCATTGATCAGCAATGCTGTCATTCAGTGATTTATTTTTTAAATTTTATTGAAGTTAGGCTGTATTTCTTGTGCTCTGATATTTATTTTTGGGGGGAGGGGAAGGGAGTTGTTTGTTTTTTCCATTTTCTCCTAGGATGTACTGAAATGCGGGATAAACCCGTTTTCTTGTAATTCTGTTTCTGGTGTCCTTAAGTCAACCTAACAAAAAGTTTCATACTGGTTTACCTCTCTCTGTAGCTTTATTGCTTGATCTTCAAATGGTAATTTTGATATTAAGTATAGCAGATGTACTTAATACATCAAAGTGTATGTCTGCATTCATTGCTTATTTTCCAGAAGCACTCTAGGGCCTAACAATGGTTTTGTTTATTTTTTTCCAATATGCTGTCATTTTCTTTTGAAGTTGTTGCTCTTTCTTTAATGCAGTTGTTTCAAATCTAAGTGAGATACACTTACTTCAGAAGAACAGATGAACTGACAAATTTGTGAGAAGGCTGACCTTCTGCTAAAGATACATTTTGTTTGTCACAAAACCTTTAAGATACCAGAGTTTGCTACATGCTGTTTCTCAGTTTGAGTTAGGTAACTTGAAAGGGTCACGCCACATGACAGTAAGGCAGTATTCTGGAAGAACATAGGGTCTTCTAATTCTTGTGCACTGCATTTGAAAGGCTTAGCCAGTCTTGAAAGGATTATGAAGTTTATTTTCCTTCCTCTTCCTGTCCCCCCAGAGTGGGAGCACACGAAGTTGCTGGTGTACACTTGCCACATTCTGTGAAGTTCTTTAGTCCAATGTATGCCTTTGCTGGCTCAGAGGAAACTGTCGAACCTTACACCACTGAAAAGCTCAGTCGAATTCCTGGAGGTTATGTACCTTTGACAGAACCCTTTCAAGTAATGACAGTGGATTTCAACAATCTGCAGGTAAACATACATACTTTTTTTTTTTTTTTCTTCTTTACGTCCTTTAGAACTAATCTGTATATCAAAAGAGGCCCACGTCATGTTTGGCACATTCAGTTCCGCAACAGTTTGTGTGCGCAAGGTTGGCAGTGCTGCCTTAATCCTGTGCTGGTTTTCATACTTATCTGATTATGTAGTGATCTGATTCATCAGGTGACAGTCCTTGGGTTTTTGAAGGTAAAGGTTTTTTTTTTGTTGTTTGTTTGTTTGACGTCGTTTGGTTCCCCAGACAAGCTCACCATAGTACCAAACAACTGCTAGCATCAGTACAGGAAATGGAGGAAGAATGCAATAGATCCATCTCCAGTCGTTTATGCATCAAGGAGCTGACTAAGTTAATTCCTGTAAAGTTACAGGGAATCTTCAGAGAAGTTGTGGAGATAAGAGTGAGGGTATGTTTCACACTTGGCATAAAGGGTACATAAGTGTTTGGGGGCGTGTAAAAGAGAAGAGAGTAAAAATACCACATCCGATTCAAACAAGTTGATTCCACCCTTCAGCTCCTATGATATTTGTTGTTCAGCTTTCTAAAATACAGTAGGATTATTTTGTGCGTTTTGCACAGAATGTATTTGTATGCCTATATCAAATAGGCCTGGGCTGTGAGGCAAGAACATCACCTGCTCACAGCTGAGCATGCTGAAAAGATTCTGCATCTGGTCTCTGGTGAGTTGTTTCTTGTTCAGTGACCCATGGTGAGGAGTTAACATCAAAGTGGTGAGTCAGATCTTAAAATAGATTCTGTTATATAAATGAAATTATTCTTGGCTTCTGCTTGGCCAGGAATTGCAGTGTTCTGAATCAATAGCTTTTTCTAGTTGGCATGTCTGATGTCTTGAGGTTAAAGATGAGAAAAGACAAAGGGTCTCTGGAACATTGCTGGGAGCAATTTCTGTGACCTGACGTTGCTTCTGCTTCTAGCATAAACAAGCAACTGCTGCACCTGAAAGATGTCTACTTCTGAGTGTCTGACACTGACAGACATGGAAAGATTATCTTGAGTGAAGATCTCTAACTTTGAAGCTTTGTGTTAAGTACTCTGGTTATGAAAGGTGGAGATATCATGAGTAGAAGTGGAGGGAAGAAACACAATTAAATGATTTGGAATAGTTGGTTGCAAATTTACTGTTACTTTTGTTATAGGACTAGCATGTTGCTTTCAAAGTAAAGATCAGAAAAGTAATTATAGCCAGTCAAAATAATAATAATAAAAAAAGGCCTCTGACTTGTGCTGATTATTTTTACTGCTGTTATTACCAGCAGCAGTGCAGTTTCACCCCAGCAGGGGAATGGGATGTGGCTGTAATTGCAGGCTGTAGACATTTGTACCTACCCAGGTAACTACCTGTGTGCCTGTTTGCTGGCAGCACATTGGTGTCACTGGGAGTGGAAGTAACTGTTTACCTTCACAGCTGGTAATTACAGCTGATTACTCCCTTCAGGCCCTGAAGGAACTGAGCCATTGCCTACAGAGTTTTTTTTCATTATGAACTTTATTGACATCCTGTAATTTTGACGCATGCATTGTTCAGCTCAGTTGTGAGGTAGATCAGCTTCTGGAGAGCACAGGCCAAGAATAAAACGAGAAGAAAAAATGCAGCTTGAGAGAACTAGTTATGTTCTGGCAGGGAACTTTCTTTTGCCTTCTGCATTTTGTTAAGATTTAAATTTAGAGGGAACAGATGCTGACGTGAGCTCTTCTGTAAACAAATGAATTCTTAGGCAAGGCTGTTGCTAGTATAATTGATTGTAACTAAGAGAACCTTGGTCCCTTGTGATTGATATCCTCTTACTGGCCTGTGCTAGAGCTGTATAAAGACCTCAGAGCTGTGCCTTTCGTGTTTTTGAATGTTACTGCAGAAGGTAATTACTGGGCGAAGTGTGTGTGAAAAATGACTTCATTCTTATTACCTATTGAAGACTATTTAGGAAATATTCAGTAGTAAAATTTTACACAAAGTTGATAGTGTAGGTTGCAGAGAACATAGCCTCCAAGATGTTTGATTTGGTGTTTTTGTGATGATTGTGCTGAACTTTGGCTGTAGTGAACTCTGCTTGCATATAGTATTTGTAGAGGTGATTGAATTTGAACACAGGTTTTAAATGAAGCATGTGTCTGAGTGTTGGCTTGAGTTTGATACAAAAGAGTAACTTCTCATAAGGCATGCTTTGCCAGATGAACTCCTTTGTTACAGTTTCTAGTTTTTAAATACATACTTTTAGAGGTAGTTTTGTTTGCATAACTGTGCTTCAGTGAGGGAAGAGAGCCCTGTGCTGATGAGTGTAATGCTGATAGCTGGCACTGTAGCAGTTTGCTAACTCCAGGTTTCTGCCAGGTGCCCTCATGGAGTGGTACAGCAATGTGAGTGACTTGATGGTGAGTACTGTGAAACCATTTTGGATGTATAGAAAGGAGCTTTCTCACACTTGTTTTTTCTTTCCACTCTGCTCAGGAGCTGAAGAGCCTTGCGCACATAAAGCCCTGGAAGCTCAGCCAGCCAGTCACTAAAGGAGGAGTGCTAGATGCTATTGTGGTATGGTTTGTACTGCAGCTTGATGATGAGCACGCTCTATCTACGAGTCCCAGTGAAGAAACTTGCTGGGAACAGGCAGTCTATCCTGTGCAAGGCCTCCCTGGTGAGTACTGTGGATTTTCTTGGTGCACTACATAAACTGAGTAGCCCAAGAACAAAATGAAACTAAGTTAATCACAGAGACTAAGAGATGGCAGTAATTGGATTAGGAGAAGTTCAGTAACATGTAGCTGTGAGGTGGTTCCTGATCAAGTTTATGGACTGTACTGGAAAATTGGTGCAGCAAGTCCAAGTTTGTTGGACTCTGCTGTGAAACAGATAAGAACTTTGAGAACAATTTTTTTTTCCTATACTGAATCAAATACTTTTTGGAGTACTTCCAAAATGTGAGGCCACTGGCTCTGTGTAATCAGGATGTGACATTTGAAAGGGAGGTGAAGTGGTAGTTGCTGGCTGTTGCTGCCATAAAAACAAAACTAAAAGCTCTCACCTATCCCCTTGCATCCGTTTTGGATTACAACTTCATTGGCCACAGCTGTTCCTCAGTGCCAGTGTCATTTGCAGCAGCCTCTGCTCTGTTCACCTGTTTTCTATTCACTTGCCTGTCTAGATAGACAGCAGGGGCAGCTGTGCCACGGACCAGTTTAATTTAAAGCATAGGGCAGAGGGGAGATGCCTGTAGTTTACGTTGCCACTGAAAGAAGTGTTTGTCAGACTATAGCCATTTTGTTTCGGATTTTTGTCTGTATTGGTAGATGCAGGCCAACTTGAACTGTGTTTGTTTTAGATAAAACTGTAGCCATTGTTTTCTGTATAAATACAAATTCAGCTTTGTCTACAGGAAGTATTAAAATGTAAATATTAAATATGGAACATTTTAACTTGGTAGCAATTTCTTTGTAAGTATGTTTTTGTTCAGCTCTGCTGTTGACAGGACGCTTAGAGAAGTATGTATTTATTTTAAGCTTGTTTTGAGATTAAATGGATTTGCCTAGTGCAGGACGGATTAAGGCAAATGTGAACATGGTAGCAGATTTCAGTAGTGGGCTTGGAGCTTAGTACTGAAAATTGGAGGAGCCTCCTCTTGAAGGGGCTGTTCTGGTTCCAGCCTATTATGTGTTGTGTATCCAAGCCTCTTCATCTGTTCTGTCTTGTTCTCTCCTGTGGATTAAGAAACATGACTAGAACAAATCTTTCATACATAGTAAAAAAAAAACAAAAACAAAACTAATGAAGCAGTGAGATAATCTTTGCTTTTTTATTCTTATAGAGTACTGTACATATGCTGCAGTGGTAGTATTTGCTGTAATGGACATGATTTTGTGCTGTTTTTTCTAAGATTATTCTGTGAAGGCTGGAGATACTGTGATGATGGAAGTTTGCTGCCAAGACTGCTACCTGAAGATCCAGAAGATTTCTTTTTTAACTTCAGAGTGTGGGATGGACTGCAGTGACAGAGATGACACGCTGAGTTTGGGCAATGAGGCTGATTTATGTAATGCTCTGGCTAGTCTTCAGACAACTAGCAAACAGGATGAGAAAGGTCAAGTATGTGTGTTGGAATCCACAGAAATAGCCCTGCTGAACAATGTACCATACCACGAATGCTTCAGAGCTGCCATGGGTGAGGTTCTGTCATCATTAAATCCAAGTAAGGACTTGGAGTCCATGGATATTGACAGATATGGCAGTGGGGTGAACCTCCAAGAAAGCCAGAACAAGAGCTCTTTAGATGTGGTTCCTGATCCTTTGTACGTACTAGATGTATCTGAAGGCTTCTCCATCCTACCAATTATAGCTGGCAAACTTGGGCCAGTTAAAGCCTACAGCTCTATTGAGAAAGAACAGCATCAGGCAGTCCTTAATGTAATTTCAGAAGCTAATAATTTCCCTAAGGAAACTGTAGAATTTTGGCTCAGCCATTTAGAAGATGAAAATGTGGTGCTACAGAGACCCAAATCCGATAAATTATGGAGTATTATTATTTTGGATGTTATAGAGACATCTGGTTTAATCCAGCAGGAGGTGATGGAAAAGGCTGCAATATCCAGGTACAGTACAAATGGACAAAAGGAATTTGGGGTATCTGTAATTATCTGAAATTTTTGGAAAGCATTCCTTCTAGCAACACAACTAATGTCTCTTCTATAGAGCGTGGAAAAAGGTTGTTTTCTGAACAGGTTGAACTTGCACTTCACGAGTAAATTTCCCAGAGCATCTGGAATGTCTGATGTAACTAGAAGTGTCAAGATCTGACTTCCATAGGGTGCTTTATTTTTTTTGCGTGCAGTAATACAAGTGGAAGATGGTGCTGCTTGGTGTGCTAGGAAGTCCTAGAATAGCCACTATCTTGCTAATAACTGAGGTAGCAAAGTTATTTCATTTTTTTTTTTAAACAAAAAAAAAGCTCCATCATGTGTACGTGGAGCTATTGTTGGCATAAAGTGGTATTGCTAAGAGACAGATACAGGGGATTAGAACAGCCAGGGAGGCACCAAAAGAGCTACTAGATATTGGTGCTTTGAGTAAGTCCTGCTACCTTTGTCTTGAAATATCATTGTTTTCAATACTGACACGGAGAAAATGTTGCTTAGTACAGAATTACTGGAGGAATTCTGATTTCTGTACAATACAGCTGTCTGGTCAGATGGATCAAACTCAAATGCTTTTGAGCACTTGACTTCAGAGGAGGAACTAGTGTGTGTTTATTTATGTTTTAAATGTAGGTGTTCTTTCCTTACTGTTGAATAATAAGCTTTAGAGGTGAAATCTCTTTCATTTTACAGATGTTTACTTCAGAGCGGAGGGAAGATATTTCCACAGTATGTGTTGGTATATGGGATGCTTGTAGAATCGCAGTCTTTGTTACTGGAGAGTGCTGTTCAAGGCACAGAACCAACTCTTGGGTTTAATATAGCTCCTTTTATCAACCAGTTCAAGGTATGAAGTTGTTGGATGTCTTCCAAGTAGAGTTCCAAAGCATGCAGCTGTTTAATTGTTTAGCTTCAGTATAAAATGGAAGAAAACTAAAAAGCTGAAACTTGATTATGTTTTGATATCAAGAGAGATTTATGTGATCAGGAAGGAGCTTTGAGATGAAGCTACACAGAAAAGCTTTTGTGTTTTTTTTTTTTTTGTTTTTTTTTTTTTCTTCCTGGAAATAGAGTGAGAATTTGTCTGAGTAATGGGAGGTGTAATGGGAATGTACAGAAGAATGACTGCACTCCTAGGTGTTCTGTCTCCTTCGTCACCTTGTATTTCAACAGTGACATTTCAGAAGGGGTTAAAATGGTGCATTTAGCATTTTGGCTGTTTCTTACTGACATTACAATAGTTTTTAGAAACTTTTGCATTATAATTATCCCAAACTTACCGCTTTTGAGTGACTGTTGATGTCTAAAGGTATGGTCTGTACTCTTAGGTACCAGTTCGTGTTTATTTGGATCTCTCTACATTACCGTGTGTACCTCTGAGTAAGCCAGCAGAACTATTAAGGCTAGACCTCATGAATCCTCTGCTAAACAGTGCAAGCAGAGAGGTGAAGGTGAGTTGTGTGTATGTGTGTATATAATTACATACAATTTTAAGTGCACTTAGCTGTCATTCTCTAGAACTGCCCAGTTTTTGTTCACCTGGTCTGAAAATTTCACTGCAGAATTTACTTCTCTGCAAATGTCTCTGATTGAAATGAAGTTCAAACTAATCATGAATGAAGGTCAAACTAATATTTTAAATGTTTTTTAGGTACAAATTTGTAAGTCTGGCCAAGTCACTGCAATTCCCTTCTGGTATCACATACATCTAGATGAAGAGCATAGTTTGAATACATCTGATGAGTTCTCGCATTGGAAACAAGCTGCAGTTGTTCTTGATGAGCCTCTCCAAGTGCAGGTCGGAGATGAACTTGTGCTTGATGTTCAGCACCATAAAAGCAATATTAGTATTACGGTTAAACAGTGAAGAACGTCCAGTGTGAACTATACATACACCAACTGTTCGTAACATCACTGATAATAATTTATATTAAAGTCTAATTTTTATGTACTGATCAAAAAGGCTATTTTACTGTTTTAAGAGTTGGTAGTCTTGTCCATCCAATGGACAGACTAAAATGGGCACTGCAAGGGTATCTTACCAAGCAGTTTTGGTTAATTATTGCTGGGGCTGCATCTAAAAATCTCAGGGACAGATTTCTATTGGTGCCCCATCATCTGTAGTGAAAGAAAGGCATTTTAGATGCTTTATGTCAGAAGTAAATAGCTGTGACTGTGCAGTCCTTGTTTCACAAACTTTGGTTCTGCTTCTTGGTAGTCAAAGCATCCTACATAAGTGCATGGAGATGTTATCCTAGTAAAAAGGACTGTAATAGCATTCCAGCTGCAGCATCACGTGGTCATGTTGCATGTAATTACAAAAGGTTATAAATGAGTGTTGTAAACTAAGTCTAGCTATGTAGTACAAGGTAAAGCCAGTAAGCCTTTTGGAGTTTCTTACAGAGTCATATTTCTGGTAATATAAACTTTTTTCCTCTTAAGAAAGCTGATAAAATTAATTACAGCAGCCACCACAAGCATTTGTATACTGTTCTTCCATGCAGTTATAACAGCATTTCTTTATCTTTCTTAAATCTTCTATTCAGATGAAAGACTCACAAGTCATTTCTCAGCATTGATTCTATCCCTGTAGCTACAGGGAAGAGAGGAACAAGGTATTTCTGTAGTGAAGCATTAAGCTTCTTTTTAATATTGTTGCTGTCCATTCCATGTACAGCACACTTCTGCAATGTGTCCTTAACAAAAGCCTGTAGAAGAGGCATTCACAAACAATTTTTCTAGTCTCATTGTATGCAAAATCATTGTGTACTCTCCCTTAGGTGAATGTTTTAGGCAGGCTAGCTGGGATCACCTTGAGGGACTGAGTAGTTCTGTTGTGGCCACAGGTGTCTTAGCCTGCAGCTCTTGGATTGCTGTAATAAAGCTCCTTCTAGAACAGGGAAGGACAGGTCTCCAGTTTATTTTGAAAACAGTAGTGGTGATTAAGATCTCTTAAAATTAACCAGATACCATCCCATATTCAAAGGTTACAATGCATAAGAAAATCTAAGAGTAGGACAGAGGCTCTTCAGCGCTGTTTTTTCCCCTGTTTTTACCTGTGCACATGCTAGAGCAAACAGGAAGTCCCCACCCATTGCAAGCTCTTACAAGTAATTTTCTCTTTTTAAAACATGGCTGTTAACAAGGAAAAGATTGAGTCAAGCATAAATAAGTCTGATGCCTGATAAGCTTCTGGAAGATTTCTTTCATTATACTCAAAACACTGGAAGAAATTACAAGCACTTCTACTCGTTATGCACAAGATCCCTTCCTTCACAAAGAGAACAGTTGCCATCATCTGTCATTTACATTCTAAATGACAGTAGCAATAAATCAAATGGGAAAAAAAGCCCAACAGTTTAAATAAAATATTTAATTGCTTATTTACAACAAAGGCAATGACTTGGCAAAGTGGAAAGTACGATTTGCACTTTTCCCCCTAGCTTCAGATAGAGCAAATACAGTCAGCTATAAAATAGGCAGCCTAGTGAGTAAGGCGCAGTATTTACATCACACTAGTACTGCAAAATAAGCACTTAAGATGAATCCCACTGTGACAGACAGAAGTTAAACATTTATCCTGTAAACGCCAACAACGCTGGGAAAAAAAAACAATGATGCATCACTTAGTGTTCTCAATTTGTAAGACTGCAAACATGCAATAGTACTAAAAACCCAGTAATGGGATTTTTAAAAAAGCAGCTGCTTTTGTCAGTTTTGCAAACTGTTTTGATACAAATTTACTCTTCCTTGGTCTAAAATATAATGCTCGAGTAACTCCAGTATTAGACTAGCTACTTAATTTCACCTTAGCAAAGGTCTCTTCTCTGGGACACACGCACAAATGAATTATTACGTTTGAATAGGCTATACTAGAAGCATAATACAATAATCACAGATACAAATTTATGAATACAAACTACCACAGACATCTCGTTAAAGCACGATATGTTAACGGCTTAAAAATTTAGGTGTTAAAAGAATTTATTGCAGCCAAAACCAAAGAAGTCAGTTTTGTTTTCGGTGTAATTTTTGACATCCTTTATTCCCCTCTCCTTACTGTTATTCTAGGATAGGAAAAAAAGCCAAATACGAAGGTACTAATCCAAAGCTTACCTACCTGGCTGTACACTCTGAATGCAAAAGACTGATAAATTAAGAGGTACAAGAACAAGAGTTAGGCCAACTGTATTTTATGGTGAGAACCAACAGGGAATGCTTTTTCTTTTTTTTACTAGACTTTTTTTTTTTTAACTGATGCTTTGCAATAATTATCTTCATTGAAAGGATTTTATTTAACTATGCTAGCATGGGAAGAAGATGGCATGTGCACAGAAGTTATATGTCATCCACACACCATTCAAGCCTAGGGGTATGTAGTTAATATCATCATAAGAAAACCAAAACCAATATAAAGAGTTTTTTTCACTGCCCTCCTTAAATTACATTCTCAAAATTAACCCTTCCCACTGCTAGTAGTATTTACGTTTCGTGTTTTGAAGAGCACAGCATTTTTCAAGTGTTTCTCTTGCCTTAGTAGAAAGGAGTATGGTTTTACTGTACGTTCGTATAACAGATGTATAAACGTCCGGCAGTTCAAGGATGTGATTCCTGAATTTCTGCAGAAACTTTTACAGTGTGCGTTTTATATTCATTGGGTACTCAGGTACTCAGAACATTAAGATGTCAGTTACAGCCGTATCCTCCTCCTGCCTGCACAGTAGCTACTCCATGCTATCCAACTTCCAGGGCTAACAGTATATGCTAACTGAACGTATGTGGCGAGAATATAACAGGCTCCTTGACACGTTCAAAAAAGGTGAGTCTAACTTCTATCCAAAGCTTTCTCTGATGAATTGTGCATTAGTTCAGGCGATTCCGCAGTGTCCCGGGTAGCAGAAGTGTTATAAATACCATCAACTGCAGGGACTGTTGTTGGTGTTGTGAGAGGTGTCACAGTGTGTCCAAACCCCTGGTAATGACCCATAGGTGATGATGGCATTGAAGAAGCATCAGAAATTGGGTCTTGAGTAGAGGAGGATAGTAAACTTGTATGCTCGTTCTGCTCATGATCCTCAGCAAAAAACATTTTTCTTGGCTGGCCCAGAACCGTCCTTCCTGGAGTTATATCAAACAAAAATAACACCTTAATGCTTAGAACAGTACATCAAGGTCTTCAAACAGACACTAGCCTAGGCAAGTTGGAATTAGAAGCCTAGTCTTCAATTCAGAACAGTTCTATGTGGGTAGTGTTATCTTCAGTTAATGAAAGGGTATCTTTCCAGTAAGGGAAAGAAGGGGGCAGAAGTAAAAGACATTCCTCTCTATTTCAGCTAAACACCTGAATCCCTTGGATCTATTTGAAAGGAAAATTCAGAACTAGACTGTTAACTCACAGGATTACTGGGACAATGTAGTGCAAGATACCTGATGAAATGCTCTAAGGATTCAACTGCCACTAATTTGGTATGGGATGTTCTCAAGGAACTGTAGAGATGGCTAACAGTGCAAAATGAAGCTGGAAATACATAGACTGTTTTACAGATAATGTAGGTATGTCTGTTACTTACCAACATTTCGAACTTGTTCTGATATATCTGCCCTTATATCAGAAATATCCCACATTGCAAGAAAGGAGTCGAAGCATGACCCTTCTTCAGCTTCTTGAACATAAGGTTTATAGGAAAAACTGTAGTGATGTGCAATAGCAGCTAGAAACATTTCAACACAAATGATGAAATCCTGCAACAAGGAAAGAGGTATTAACTAAAACTTGATCACTCGTAACTGGAGAAAAGAGTTCTTCGTTGCATGACTGACAGTAATTGCACTGGGATGCTGGCATCAGCTACTCTTAAACCAGGGATAGGACATTCTTGGCAGACATCAGAGTGCAATCCATTTGATTTAAATGCAGGAACCAGTCCTTGCTGAACGGAGTGTCTTGGTTTAAGCTGTTCCTTCCAAATAACACAGGAAGGGATAACATGGATAGGGAAGTGCTGAGCACAAAACTCACTTGGGGTAACTGGCTGAGACGTAGTCCAACTTACCATAAATTCAGTAGTAATCGAGCCTATGCTAGGTAAGATATGTTAGTATTTCCTTGAAATCATAGGTCATCTTACATAGAGTGATTTCTCCTATAAAGTCATGGTCTTTGCTCCTACCTGTAGGCCTGTAGCCACAGCTTCCACGCTCTGCCATTCCCAGGTGTGTTTCTCAGAAATAACACCAACTTTCACCAGCAATGCAATAAGCACAGCTTGCCTATAAAAGTTATTAATTATTGTTATAATAGTGTTGCCTACAAACCTCCAAGCAAATCTGGTAAGCAAGGCCTACTTTGAAGTATACTTGTGTATGTATATACTAAGAGTCTTATTTAAAAAAAAACCTTGCTGTTTGTTTAGGTTTTAAATGAAGGGAAAGAGAACAGGCTAATGTTAAAATAATAGAATCACCAAAATGGGGATAAGACCTCCAGTCCAACCCTCCACCTACCACCAATATTTCCCATTAAACCACATCCATCATCACAACATCTAAACGCTTCTTGAACATCTCTAGGGTCAGTGATATCCCTGGGCAGCCCATTCTAGCACCTGACTACTCCTTTGGAGAGGAAAGGAAGTTTCTCCTCGTGTCCAACCTGAATCTTCCTGGCACAACCTGAAGCCATTCCCTCTAGTGCTACTGCTGCTTATGTGGGAGAAGAGGCCAACCCCTACCTCAGCACAGCCTCCTTTCAGACAGCTGTACAGAGTGGTAATGTCTCCTCCCTGAGCCTCTTCCAGTCTAAACAATCTCTGCTCCCTCAGCCACTCTTGGTAAGATCTATGCTCTGCATCCCTCACCAGTTTTACTGCCTTTCTCTGAACATGCTCCAGAGCCTCAATGTCTTTGTTCTAGTGAGGTGCTTAAAACTGAATGCAGTACAATATTTACTCAGCCCTAAAGACCCAAAGAGAAGACAACCTAAGAGCTTGTTTTTTCCAGTTCATTATTAGAACAACCTGCTTCTTTAACAGAGTGTTACTGCACCACTCTGAGAGCAGGAACTAACTAGTAAGTAATTAACTTACCAGAAAGAAACAAAAACTACCATCTTCACACACAGGAACTTTCCAACAGGTTGGATAGGGTTCAGTTCTTCACGTAGTACCTTATAAAACAGCACTAAACAATACATAGCAAACTAACAAGGAAATAAAAAAAAAAAAAAAAGCTTTTAAATATTTACTTGATTTGTTTACGACTTCTTCAGCAATAAAACACATCACAGTATGGAACAAAAGTTGTCTTTTGAAAAGAAGGTCTGTATTTAGGGAATGTGTCTTTACTGCATTAAAGCAGGCTTGTTTTTTCCTTTCTGAAATTTTGTTTTAGAATTATATCGTCAAAGACTGAGGTCATCTACCTACAAAAGCCATTTTAAATACAGAAGCTAAAAGAAAGTGTAGGAAGCTGCCATGTCTCTCCAAAACCAAGTGCAGCTCTACAGCAATTGCCATAAAAAGCAGGTGTTCTTTCAGACGTCTGTTAAGAACATCTGAGAGGTTGTCTCTATAAGAAAAGGTAAATGACTGCAGTCTTTGCTGCAGATTTCAACAATCTAGACTGCAAGCAACCAAGCTAACATATGGCCAAACTAAATTGATCTCTTTTCACTGATAATTCTCCCAGCCTATTACTGCTAAGTTTCCTTAAGCCATCATGTCAACCTGAACGTGCAGAAGTCAGTGCAGCTGCTGGGACTGTTGTTGCAGCAGAAAGCAGCTGCAGCTCATGAGTTAACCAACAGTCACCCAGCACACACAGCCACAGCACCAGGACGAAACCCTTTTCAGGTGGAATGTCGTGCTTTTTCTAAACCTGCTGCAGAAGTGAGTATCCTTTTCCCTTGAAAGGCTAATATTTGCCTATAGGGTCTCAAAAAAATCTTGTAATTTTGCTGTCTTTTTTTTCCTTTAAAGGATGCATGCTCTGTTTCCAGTTTTCAGAGGTTGTTCCCCCCACCTTTGTAACAGTATTTTTAACAAAGTCACTGCAGAATCTTTGTATGGGTGCTGGGAGGAAGCTAGGATGCGTGGGTCAGACAGTTCATCAAACAGTTTGGGGTAGAGAGGCAGGACACCTTACTGCTTCATGGAGTTTAGGAGTTTAAACATTTTGCACAAACGGTATTGAAAAAGATAATAAGAACAGAATTACAGTGAGATATTCCAGCTATAATAATGATTTGACATTCGTGCAATTACTCTCAATAGCTCACATAAGAAGAATCACATATTATTAATATGATGACTTAAACGAGTAGAAAGATGCACTTTTGATACTCACTAGCTGTGACATGTTGTTAAGTATAACCAGGTAAGTCCAAGCATTGTCAAAGCTGAAGTTTCCTTCATCATACACACCTACTAGCTCACAAATTCTGAAAGAGAATTTAGAATTAGTGACAAAGTAATACATTAACAGTTTCTTGAACTGTTAAGCTCCCATCACATTAATCAACTATTAGAACTGTTCTGGTTGTCAAACACAGACAGTGAAGGTCTGCACAATCATTTTTCAACAAATAAATTAAGTAGATACTGTATTTCCACAGAAGAAATTGTGTTTGCATACCATAATGCATATAGGTACATGAAATTTTGCTTTCTGGCACAGCAAATGAGAAGGGAAAATGCAAAGTTAGCATATCCCATTGCTGAATAGATCAAAAAAATAAACCTCACATTTTTAGCTGCTTTGCTTCTAACTGTTAGAACGCATCATTAATACAAATATTTACTGGATATTCTTTGTGAATAGCAGCTTTTTCTCAGACCTACAGAATTGACTGCACGGATCAACAATACCAAGTTTATGAATTTAAGCTTTCAACATCAGTTGGCTTAACTGCCTGCTCCTCCTTTACAACAACAGTTCTATGATATAAGGGCAGAAAGTCAGGCTTATCACATGTAAAGTTTAATACAACCTACAAAATTACATGAAACCTGACATTAGAAATACATGGTTGTTAAAACCAGGAAGGAAGGAGGAAGAAAACTCTAAAATCGAGAGAATTGTACTCTAAAATGTCCTTCTCACCTAAACAGTATTTTACATCCTTTTCCACTCCTTTCAGCTGTGGGCATTAAGTATTTATTATTTCAATTCTGCAAAAAGGCATTTGCTGTAGAGAAGCCATAAAGAAATCGGAGGCTGTTGCAAATTGCAAGGACCCATTTAGAACGCAACACAACTACTTTGCTTTCAAACTGCATTGATTCAATACAAAGGGCATGAAAATCATTTCCAGTGTAACTCAAAATTATGTCCCAAAGACCAATATACATTATTTATGGGTGTACTTACAAAGCAATAATAGTAGTAAACGGTCTGACAACAGTGTACTGCAAAACACCGAGTTTACACCTAAATAACAGAACTCTGCAAAACAAACGCAAAATTAATTGTACAAGAATTTAAAGACAGTTGACTCATGGAAAATTCCTTTTCTCAGTGGTTTCACTAAACTGAATTTTTATTTCACGGTGACTTGAACTTAGCTTATTTCCAGAACTTCAATTGTAAACGTATTTTGTGCAAACATGCAATCAAATAGACCTGGACTTTACAGATGCATAACATTAAATACCTGGTAATTCACTTCCAGCCACAAAAAGATTTTGACTGGGCTAAACAAAGAGAATGAAATTGTCCCTGCATTTGGGTATGTTTAGGAGTTGCGTTCATAGTTTAACATTTTTAAACAGCTTTACTGAAATCTCTTGAGAGGAGGAAAATTGACTCTGCTCATCTAAGTATACAGAAATGAGCAGCTCATGGGCATATGGCCTCTCTTTTCTCAGCTATGGAAATACAAACACTATGCTGTGTGGTGTCACTGAATCAAAATGAGGCTTTGGCAAACATTCTATGATAGCAAAGGAAGGAAACTCAGAGAAGCTTCAACATTTTTAAAAATAAGCAAGTGTTCCTCAGCAGCACTGGAGTCAACATTAGGAAGTAAGTGTGATTTCTAGCATCTTTTACTGCTAGATGGAAACACGCTCATCCCAGCTGCTTTCAGTCAGAGTTCATCTGACGAACAAGGTATGCAAACCATAAACAGACTATTGCCAAGCAGCAACAGTATACTACTAAATGCAGAAAGATCTGTATCTGACTACACAGCTTAACATCCAGTATGTCATCAAATACTCACTCTCCCATAGCCCACGATGGACAACAGCACAGGGGAGGCAGGTGTCTCTGCTGATCTTTCGCTTCTATTATTAATACGAGGTTTGGATATCGGTTGGTTAGGTAATTTGAAAGAAAAACCATAAAATTATAGATGACATAAGCTTCATAGCATTCTCGACATGTATCCACATATATTGCAATGTTGGGGTATTTCAAAGCTATCCACTGCAAGAAGAGAGGTACACAAGAAGTTACACACTAGAAAGGCAGAAGTGATTCCAATGACAACACTGGCAGGCTACTTCAATAAACAATGCTACAGTAGACAGGAAGCACTAATTAAACAGAAGTCAAAGTAATTTGTCTGGCAAGAGTGTGATGTTACTGACAGAAAATGACATTTTCTAAAAATACAAGTGGAACTTTAGATGGCATCTCTGCTTCTTCAAATGAAAGCAAGCTTATAGCACTGGACAAGGGGAGCTCTGCATCTCTCAACACAATTCAATCTTTTAAATTAAAGGTAACTAGGGAGATGGTTTCCTATAGCTGACCTACTCCTATTAAAAAGAGACAAGGTAGAGCAGCTTCCTCAAATTCGTATGTTCACAGTCAAAGTTTGTGGTGTTGGAACTAGATATCTTTAAGGTTCTTTGCAACCTAAGCCATTCTATGGATATTGATTTCAAAACTAACTTTTTAGTCCTTTGGTACAAAGTTCATGTCTAATGCGTAAATATTCTAGTGTGTTTGTAGCTGTAGCAGAAATGCTAAGTCATGGTATGTAGCAGTGATTGAGCACCTGGTGGGAAGGCAGGGCCAACCCAGGAGAGCTCAGGTGCATGTAATGTACCTGAGTGAGCAGAAGGGGTGGAGCCAGGATGCACCCCTTCGCAGAACTCATTTAAGGGCTGGCAGGGAAGGCAAGAGCATCTTTTGCAGCTCATTCCTGTGTACCTGAGGCCATTTGAAGGTAAGCAGCTTCTTTATTTATGTATTCATGGCTGCTGCATTTGAGCAAATTCTTACTCTCTGCAGCCTAGTATCTTGCTGCTCTGCTGTCATTGCTGCACTTCCCATTGCATTACAGCACAATACATGATGGCAGCTAATTAGCCTCTAAGTGGTAGTTGGTCATCACTCCAAGCTAGCATTTCTAACAGAAAAAAACTGAGGTTTTTTTGTTTTTGTTTTGCTTCCCAAACAGAAGGAAGTATTTTGAGTTTACGACGCTTCCAGAAGTGTAGCAGAGTGAATACTGTGCCTTTTAAACCGACCTTCTTATTAGAACTTCAGGAAGATGCTTAACATGCTCATTCTCATTATGAACTACTAGAACTAACAGCTCCTGCCATGTCTTTGTGAACAATATGCATCTAGTTGAATTTGATAACTGAGCTTTATATTCAGCTCTAAAATATCATACATACAGCAAAGGCTGTAAGATCCAAGAGCTTGGGGAAAGATTTTAATACCCGTCAGAAGCACTGGGGAATGCCTGGATAGAGCTCATGTAATTAGCATGCATTTTGCTTCTAAATGAAAATAACTGAAATATCAGTCTGAGGTACTTGATATCTCCTACAGGAAACAAATAATGCTGCTTCCTTTAAAAAAGTACATGAAGGTGACACTTCATGTAATCTGAGGACATGAGAGGGGGGAAAAGCTCAAAGGATAGTTTCCTGGAAACCTGTCTTCTATGGAGTCAATGTAAGTAACAACGAAGTCAAGAGGTGACAATAACATGTAAACACACACCCTGTACATACAATCCATGGAATTGTTGTGCTGCTTAGCTCTATCCAAAATCATCTATGCAAGCAGAAACAGATGACACATACACAAACAACTTGCAAGGCTACTTGTCATATAAAAATACTCAGAAGTGGCTTGTTGTGAAGCCTTGTTCTTTCTCCCCAAGAAGGAAGATTAGCACTAAACGTTTTTTGGTAAAGAATTTTAGTGCTAAGCCTAATGCAGGAAAGAAAGGTAAGGCTCTGAATTTTGAGAGTGCATTTGTATCAGGCTGGTCAACAGGTTTCCGTTTCAGCTGTTACTGAAAATGGAAGAACCAGAAGTAAGCACTTAACTCCATTTCCAAAGCACTGAAAGAATGTTCAAGGACTGAGAGGGTTAAGAAGAGGCTGCAAAAGCGATTTTACAGGATTCCCAACTAGCATGTAATACTGTTAGAACACTTCTGATGTACTCCATAACACATAAATAGAAGCTTCTAGGACTACAACTTTGTGTGCAGCACTGTTTCTGCTGTGACACCATTTTTCCTAGCTCCCATAGCAAACAGTTTTATTGAGCTGTTAGCAGTAAGAGAACACTTACACTGTCTAAACTGTAAATCGGCACCATCCACAGAATCCTGTTACAAGAACAAAAGAACACTTAATGTTACTAGAGATATCTTTCATTCAAATTAAATTCAATATTTGCAGCAGAGATAAAAGGTGAGATGTTACCTTATTATTGGTTTCTGCAATTCAGGTTGAGTATAATGGACTAAGTGTTGTAGTATTCCCCAGAGGGAGATGGGTATGGTCATCAGTAGAAATATCCCTGCAATAAACCATGCCTTGGTATGGATTCCAACCTTGCAAAGAGAAAGAAGAGTGCAAGATCTAAGTTCTGGGATCAATCCTTCAAAATAAAACAGGTAGAACAAGAGGTTGCTTTTGTTTTGTTTTTTTTTTTGTTTGTTTGTTTTTTGCCTGTGAATCATGTTTCAGGAAGGATGCTCAGCGTGTATTCCAACACTGAGTTTTCTGCTTTTGAAACGCATAGAACCACCAAGTCTCCGTCGCTATCTGTGGATCCGGCTCGCAGTGCATCCCGTGCTCGTTCCACCAGCTCGGCGTGGTACCTACTCTGCAGGTACTGAAAGAAGGGGAAGGAGGGAACGGCCGCCCGCTGTCCCGTTCCGCTCCTGCCTTGGCCGACAATGCATACACACACGCGGGCCGGCCCGGGGCGCAATCGAACCCCCGGGCCGCTCTGAGGCTCAGCGCCTCTGTTCTGCCGTGGAGGCCGCTTCCCCCCACCCCGAGCCTCTCACCTCCAGCTTCTGCAGCTCCCACACGCAGAGAGGCACGACCACCAGCAGCCCCACGATGTACAGCAGCACCACCAGCGGCCGGATCCACCGCCTCCAATTGCCGCAGGTGCACGGCATGGTCGCTCCGTTCCGCTCGGGCCCCGCGGCGCCTCAGCGGCTCGGCGCCGGGCCCGGCATCCCCCGCGGGGCGCGCATCACCCGCGCAGTCTGCCAGGCCTCATCCGCCGCCCCGCCCCGCGGCAGGCGACTCCACGCCGCCCCCGCCAAGCGACGCAGCGCGGACTCTGCTCACCGCCACCCCGCCCCCGCGGCACTTCCGCCGCGCGTCGCTTCCGGCTCCCCCACTTCCTCCTATTGGCTGCTCGTTCTGCCCGTCGCTGGCCCCTTCCCCCCCAACCGCACGTGGGCCGGCGCCCGATGTTTCTCCTCGAGACGCGGCACGCGCAGCGACCGTTATTTCAACGCGGTAACGGCTGTGCGCGTGCCCGCGGCGCTGCGCGGGCGGGTCGCCGCTGCTGGTGTTTGAGGGGGACCCTCTTTTTTTTTTTTTCTTTCTTTTTTTCTTTTTTTTTCTGTTTTTTCTTTCATTTTTCCTCAGAATGCTCCAGAAGAGCAATATGGATAATGCAAAATCTGTATTACGATTCAACAATCTGTGGAACGCGCGTTTCAGACTGAGTGGAAAATGCTGAAGCGCGGCTCCGCGGCTGTGCCTGGTGAAGCACAAGAGCTGAGGTGCCGGGCTGTGCTGGCACAGTCAGAGGCACTTTTCTGTGTGTTTGAGAAGCGTGTGCTGGAAGGAACCGTATGAGGTGCTAAAGAACGGTGACTTGGCTCTCCTCTCGGTAAATTCCAGACCGTTCAAACTCATCTCCGTTGTTTGCCCAGGCTTTCTGCTGTTACATTACCGAAGCTGCGAGGACTCAAATTGCACAGCTCTCTTTTGAAATGGGCTGCGTTGATGTAGCAGCTGATAGTGGTAGCCAGCAGCTCCCACAGGTGGTGACAATTCAGCCCACAAACCAGCAGTCAAATGATGTTGGCTTACCAAGAAGCTGAGACTGTGCTATCGGGCTGCTACATGTTCCTTCTCCATCCAACATCTGAGGAGGCAAAGCTAGAACTAGTAGGCAATACATTTTTCACTACTGTCTCTTAACAGAACTGAGGATGTTCTGTCTTTATTGTGCCAAGCTTCCACTGTCAAGAACCAATTCTACTCTGAAATAACTTCATAGACCAAAGTGACTTTGAAACACAAGTGAACAAGAATTAATAATACGGTCCTCTGTAGCATAAATGCCAAGTCACATCTTGATCCAGTGACCGAGCACCTGGTGGGAAAGCAGGGCCAACCCAGGGGAGCTCATGTGCATGCAGTGTACCTGAGCGAGCAGAGAGGGTGGAGCCAGGATCCACCCCTTCCTAGAGCTCGTGCAAAGGCAGCAGTGTGGAGGTGAGGGTGTTTTGCCTGAAATCCTTGTGTACCTGAGGTCTTCTGAAGGTAAGCAGATTTTGTTTTGTTTCTGTGTTTACGGCTGCTACATTTGAGCAAGTACTCACTTGTTGCAGCCTAGGACTTGGCTGCTCTGCTATCATTGTTGTGCATTACATTGTGTTACAGCTCTGAAAATGTGGTTTTAAGGTGAGGTGATAGTTGTCTCTTGGTTCTGACTCAGCAGTGCAGGAAATACAGGCTGATTGAATTCATATCGTTGCACATGAATATATGTTTTTTAAGCATTGTGCTGATGCATAAGAGATCCCTTTCCCAAACGTTGGATAGGTTTACTGTGAACTAGCACCCTTGTTTGAGAGTAGTGCCATCTCCAGAGTATCCACAGAGCCCCTTGTCTTCAGCAAGGCGATATGAGTGAGATACTACTCAGAGAAACAAACTGACAGAGTTCATCTTCACTAACTATTAAGACTTCTAGCACTAGAGAAATGAGCAACAAAGCTACACTCCAGAGCTTGAAGTTAACAGCTGTATTAGTACTATTCTCCGCTATCGAAGAGACTGAGGTGTATTACTGCTGATGTCAATCATGTGTACATTCTGCTCTCATGAATTTCAAATTTATTTAAAAGAGAGTTATGTTGGAACATAATAAACGAGGATTATTCTTTAGTATGGAAACCTATAAATAATTTGTTAAGTTAAAACAGAAAAGCAAATAGACTGTTTTATAATTAGAGCTGGAAAACTTTGAGGCATATTTTATTCATGAGTTAGATTTTTGTTTATATGCCAATAATTTCCTAGGTTTCCTCATTTTTCTTTACTTTGTTTTATACAAGTGTTTACCCTCAGTGAGAATTAGGCTGCCTGCTTGGTGTACTCAGGATTTCAGTGTTGGGTGGCCAGGATTAAATTCAAATTCTCGTGTAGTCAAGTTTGGATTTCCCTTCTTGTACCGTGGTAGCATTACTGCCGGCCTTTAAGAAGGCGTGCCTCCATTAGAGCGCTGCTGATTAGTTCAACCTTCACTCACAGCAGCAACATTACTAATGTATTTTTATTTCACTTTATTAAAACTTAATGAGAGTTAAAAACTCAGTGTAGTTTCTTGAGTGTTACCAGTACTAGGCTTTTTTCTTTTTGTAATCAAATGTCTGTCACACTTCTATCACAGAACTGTCATCAATTGTAAGAAATTGATATTCCTTGTGGAAGTGCTGCCATAGCATTCTGATTACTTCCTTGCCTCTTTTGTGGATGATCACTGAAGCTGTTGTTCAGCTCCAGAAGCATTTGTAGCCATCAGTTTGGGTGATGATTTATGATGTGGCTTCTTTGTTTTCGAGATCACATAGATTTTTATTTTTTTAATGTTAGCTACCTGGGGACTTGTTAGCCACTTAATATTGCTGGGCTGTTTGGCATTTTATAGCACGAGCTTCTGTTTCAGTGAGTAGAAGTGTATTTGCTTAGCCAAGTTCTGCTAGAGTTTTATTCATTTGTGTGAGATGTCTCAAAATATACTAAGCAATGTAACCAGCAGTGGCTTTGTAAAAGGAGGGGATGAACATGAAATGATCAAGTATAAATAACCCTCATAAACAAATCCTCAGAAGGGCGTATCTATCATTCCTGTGTTTTGTATAGAGGGAATGCATACCGAGCGTTTGAAAATTCAGCAAGATGATTACGAAGTCGTCTTGCCATTTGGTTCTCAAAAGAATAGCCTTCCAGCTCTGTCAAATTCAGTAACAAAAAAACCTTTTCAAACTGTTACCAGGTATGGTAACATATTACCATATAAACATATTACATTCAGAATTAAACAAATCCAGTAGATTAGTAGAGAGGCAGTCTCCAGTGTAGCTCAGGTAGTACTTGTCCTTACAGCCACATAATACCAATTCAGAACGTAAGTTTGTGACTTGTGATAAGAAGATTGTTATCTCTTGTTTCATAATTACAGCATTAAAGCACAATATATGCACCCATTTGCGATTGAGAACAGTTTCTATTTCTTGTACATCTCTCTTTGTTCATTGCTTTTATACGACAAAATATGTGGGACCTGCCTATGTTCCTCAGCAGTAGAGAGATGAGTGGACTTCCCTTTCCACCTAGTTTTTATCTCAACCGGACTGAGATGTTAGCGTTGCCAGGTTTATACCTTGAGCATGAGTCAAGCAGCAGAAGATCATGAAGCTGAAACTAGTGATCCTCTTAAGTAAGTTCTGATTTTTTGAGTCTTTGGAATAGGTATTGTCTGTCCTGACATCATGTTTGAAAAACGTATTCTCTTAAATCCGTGAGTAGTATTAGTAGAAAATATTTATTCCGTACTAATATGGCTTCAAGCACTTTGACCATGAGCAAAATACCAAAAATATATCGGCAATAAAATTTTTCTACACCAACTGGAAGTGATTCAGGAAGGGAAAAGAATAATATGAACTTAAATATGAGGAAGGAGTAAAATGGAAAGGTCATCTCCACCATCACCTACATCTGACCTTCACAATATCAGCTTCTGCTGTGAAACTCTGCTTTTATCTGATTCGTATTGGCCTGAGGGAGAACTGCTAAAGCAGGATGCAGGTGCTCAGCAAGCAAACAATAATTCAGCTGTTCAGGGATGTAGTACTGCATTTACAGTTCTGTTCCTTTAAGGGACAAACTTGATCTGGTATTTCCTACTGAGAAGACAGACATGATAAATATGATAATATCTCAGTGATCAGAGAGTGAGAAATATGCTCAATGACTTTGCAGCTGTACAAAACTGAATTCACCCAGGGAGGAGTATCTTCAAGATTTTCTCTATGCATGTCCATATGAAAATAATTACTCATAGACATCATTGTAAGAAGTCGCTTGAAACTCTCTAAATAGGGTTTTTATAGAATGCTATTTTAACACAAATAGTATCTTGTTTGTTTATCTTGTGTTTCTTTTATTTTGGTTGCCTGCTCCTTTGAGAGACAGCTGTCTCTTGATTGTAGTATATACTTGACTGGCAAAAAAACAACTTCAGAGCTTTGTCATGGGTTTGTTTTTGTTGCCTGCATTTTTAGCTTTTTTGACTAAGTACCAAGTAATTTGTATAGTCCTTTAGTCATGTTACCCAGGTGAAGTTTCTCAGACGAAGGTGAATACAGATTGTTATTTTCTGTTTGAAATGAAAATAAAAGGACAAGCTGCACCGCTCTTAATTGTATGTTCTAAGTATAGCTAAAATATACATATTGGGAAATACGTTCTTGCTTTATATATAGAAGCAATTTTAAAGTCTTCTATTTTCCTGAATTATCTCAGTTTCATTTTCTTCTAAAATCCCAACTTTGTTCTTTGTTGTTCCATAAAGCAAGAAGCGCGTGCGCTGAAGGATGCCTGATGGTTATTTGTGCAGATTCTAGTGAGGCAAACTGAGTATAAGAGGACGGAATGAATTACCACTAGGTTGTGCTGTTGGTCTAATATTGAGGCTCTTGTATTTAACAAACTGAATTTCAAAACTATCAGCTGTGATGTCAACGTTCTCACTTGGAGTTCTCAGAGTACAAGTACAAAATACATCATTTTGTAAGAAGAGGAATGCTGAGTTTGAATGATGGTGGGTGTTTTTTTTTCCTATCATCCTCTGTAGTCATATTTTTGACACTTAAACCTGGAAATTATTTCTTTTGCCAGGATTTTTCAGAATTTGTTACTTTGTAGCTAACATACTCCGTGTTTGTTTAGAAAGCAGTCTGGTAAGCCCTGCAACAGAACTTACAGGAAATTCTATGAGGGCTGCTCTGAAAATAACGTTCTGAAAGTTCTAATGTTTTGTCCTAATGTTTTGTAGTGTTGACCCATGAAGTCAGAAGCAGGTGTTGGTAGTTTGGCAGTAGAGATTCAGCTTTCCTGCCAGCTTTCCCTGTGCAACAGATGACAGCGGTGGGGCAGTCTGACAAAATGGTGCCTGACATGGATGAGCCTGTAAAGCAAAACTGTCATTGAACTCCTCCATGCAGAACTGACTGCACCCATTGACAATAGTTGATGCTTGCTGAAGGTTTTTAGAGATCGAATGTGAGCACAGCAAGGTGGTGGGTAGTACATTGCAGCAGTGGTGATGGCAATGTGAAAGACAAGCCTCTTTACAGATGGCCGTGCAAAGGTTTTACACCATGAAGTGGTGCACAAATTGGATAATGGTGGTAACAAAGTTGAAAAATAGCATTTCATAGCTGAGAATTTGCTCTATCAAATAGTGCTACTGTGGTCTTTGTATCTGTTGCCATTTTCATGGAAATAAGTAGGAGGCATTACTCTTAGAGCAGCGGAAGTATTATAGCAGTGAAAACCAAAAATATGCTCTGAAGGGGCTGGTAGTTGGCAGTCCTTTCAAACTACTAACTATTCTTACAGACATCCAGAATTACAGAATCCTTCAGCAATGAAGGGAGAAAAAATTCTATGTAAGTTTTTTCTTCTGGATTTTCCATTTTAAAAGTAAAGCTGGAGCATAAAATGTTACAGATTCCTAACATACCTTTATGTTCATGTGGTACAGACAGCACTTTTCACTACTAGTTGTGATTAAGTGATCTAGTAGGCCTCTTTTTAATTTCTGTGATTTTTCTAACTTCTGCATCATGCTTGCATAATATTAAATATAGTATTTCCAATCACTTCCTCTAAATCCATTCCAAAAATGAAGTTTACAAAAGATATGCTTGGGTCATGCCTTCTCAGTTATTTACTTACTGATCTTGCTAATGGTTTGCCAGAAGTGGAAGGCAACACAGCAGATGTTGATATTCTTTGGCAAACAAACAGACAACAGCAAAAAATCCATGAGATAAAGTGTTTTAAATGAGAAAATCTCAATCAAATTGAAACGTGTCAGCCTAACAACTGTTTCTTCTGAAGAGTATGTTTTCTCTCTTAACTTCTGAGAGGCATGAGCTGGTTTCTAATCTGGGAGCCAGAGATACTTAATTATTAACTACTTAATAATTATAAATCATTCTGAAATACAGTATTATGCAGATACCATAATTATTTCTGAGCAGTTGATTCTGTCCTAGGATGAGACCCAGAAAAAGACATGAACACTTAATGTTTAAGTCAGGTGGAATTTAGGGTCCTCTAAGTATTTACACATCTGCTCTGTAACACTTGTGGTACACTTGATTGGAGGCTTAAGCAGCTTTTGTTATGAGATGTGTAATAAAAAGAGTACTCCAGCAGTGCTATTTCAGTCTCTAAGGTATTTAAGCCCTTATAAGACTAAGCAGCCTGGTAATTAACTCAAGCTAATGTGCAATAGGTGTCCAGAAATGAAGCGTTCCTCTGTAAGTCTCCCTGGAGCAGTCTGTCCAGTAGGTGTGCTGTGAATATGCCTAGTGAGCCAGGACCCTGCAGCAAGAACTGGCCCCATAGTGGAAAAATCTGTTTCCTTTCAGACTGGAACTAAGCACTTAGAACTGACAGAAGTGTGGATGAGTTCCAGGTTCAATCCCTTTCTCTGTCTGAGAGATCTCAGCCCTTGCTTTGGATTAAGCCAATGGGCAGCAAACTCTTCAGAATGTAGAAAAGATTCTCCAATCTTCATTTCTCTTTCCAAAATACATATTCCTTGTTCAGGAATTTAAGTCTTGCAATTATGACACGTTGGTGAGAAAGAGTAGCTTGTCTTTTTGTTTGTTTTTTGTTTTTGTTTTACAGAAACTAGAAAAATAGTCAGTCCTGAATCAGTAGAAAGTAACTTTAAGTGTTGGGACTAGAATTCAAAATAGTGTTCTCTTCAGTTACTGCCTGCTTATGTTAGTTGCCTCCCCACAGAACATGATGGTTTTTCTTAATGCACTTTCCTGTATGCACTGTAAAATATTCTTAGTAGAGGATTCTGGGTTCAGATATGCAGGCCAGGAAGATGAAAATCAGATGCTGTGATACTTAGGAGTGCAGTGCTTTGTCATCTTCTGGATTTGCAGTAGATTCAGTAAGAGAGATCTGTAAGATAGGATAGAATGAACGCCATCTCTCTTCTCTCTTTCTTTCTCTCTATGCCTATGCCTGATCTTTTTCACCATAAGTCAAAGGTGAAAATTCTTACGATGGCAATGAAATCAGAATTGGGTTCTGAGTATTAATAGAAGAAGAAACATCTTAAGAAGCTTCCTGTACATAGTATCAATTGTACCTATTACCTATACATTTCTACTGGGATTTGTCCAAACTGTTTCTGCTGGTGCCTTTCTAAGCACTTGTATGGGAACTGCTGAGTCGCAGACAGAACCACTGATTGAGCACCTGGAACAAGATCTGATCAGCCCCGGAAGCACAGGTGAAGGCAATTCACTTGTGACTAAAATGGGTGGAGCCTGGCTGCACCCCTTTTAGATCTCATTTTGAGGCTGACTGCCACTGAGGAAGAATCTCTTGCTGGAGATCACTCCCTGGTGGAGTCTTCCTGCGAGTCTTGGTCTTTGGGTGTGAGTGAGCATCCTTTTTTGTAACGCTTCATTGCGCGTATCCCAGGTTGGTCCTGCTGCCGTTCCAGTACTCTAAAAAATTAAAATGAGCTTTACAGCAATTCAAATTCAAAAATTCTGAGGTGTGAGCTGTTAAGTGGCTAAAGGTACTGTTAAAATGAGGGTAAGAAAAGTAGGCTTTTTTCTCCCTTCCTTTGTATATGTTTGATTTTGCTTTTATCTTTGCATGTATTAGTTTGTAACAGCTTGTGCGGATGGATAATCAGTCATTACAGAATGAAATCATAAAGACTAAGTGTTCTGTTCTTGAAGAATGTTGGTACAGAGATGCGGGAAGAACCTTGAAGATGAAAATAGATTTTGATTCTTGTCAACATACAGATGTGGCTGGGGGTTAATCTTTGCATTAAAACCATTTCAAATAGATAGCTACTAGCTGTTAAAGGAGAGCAAAAATGTTTATTAATAGCTGTAAAAATGCCTAAAGCCAAAAGGTATTTTTCAAAAGCAATGGTGGAGTTTAAGTATTGTAGTATTAGAGGCTTTATGGGTGCCCATAATGAATTGCTTACTTTCCTACTGCAGCTTAGCTGGAACAGTCTGAAACCCCCTAACTGGGCCTCAATAAAAAAAAAAAAAAAAAGCTCTTCGATGTTTTAAAGTAGCTTTTCAGGCCTCCTGAGTGTTTCTGACACATCATTCTCAGACCCTTATGGACTGGGATGCTGCCAAACAGCTCTTTTCCCACAAACTTTAGTAATCTTTGAGTGCTGGATGGAAGAGCAGTACAGAATTTGAAAATACAGTATAGAAATTATTTTCTGAATCAAATCTGCAATATTTTTCTTCTGTTTTGTTACAAATATAGTAAGTTCATTTCTATGTCTTAAATTGTTTTAACACGTTGATTTTTTTTTTTTCCTATTTAAGAAATAGTTCTGTATTACCAGCACTATGATTCCTAGTATTGCTCTGTAAATTATTTGTGCTTTTCCTAATGTAAGGATGCTTTGATTTTGCCAGACATTGTACCATGGTTGCGTTTAATTACAACCACATCAAAATATTTTAGAGCTACAAAGTATTTAATCTCAGATTAAGCACAAGAAATATACTGAGGGAGCCATGCATGGGCCAAATTCAGATCTTAGTTACCATGGCTAGAAGAAGCAAATCCAAGCAAGTCTCAAGAGTTTTGTATTTATTTTTTGGCAGGATGGGTGGGGATTCTTATCCATTGCCAGACCTTACCAAGTTTTAGCATTCTCCAACTTCACTTAGAAACAAGAAGTATCAAATGTCTTTGAAAATGGTGCTTTTATATATAGTTTCTTTTGTTTTCCATCTCTTCCCTTACATCCTGTGCTTCCTTGAGTTTGACGTAATCTTATTTCGTGTTCCTGATAGTAATACTGCTTGTTCTCTATGTGCTTGAACTAGTTGATTGCTAACATAATTCTTCTGATGCGTTTTGAAGTCCTTAGAAGGTGGTGAAGAGAGCACTGTAGCAAAAAGTTTTCAATTAGCCATTCCAGAGTCCTAGTCAGTGTGCTACAACTGTTACTGCAACAGTCACAGAGCAGGAATAGTGAACTTGATTTTAGTTTAGTTTGTGGAGCTCTCATTGATCAACAGCACAGGGATCGCTGTCAGAACAGTCTGGGTCCTGTACTCCGAGCCAGCACTCTCAGGTGCATGTAATGCTGTCCAGTAGTTTTGACTGAGAGCTGTATTCACATAATTCAGAGCAGAATTTTGAGTCAAATTGTTCTTTCAGTTCTGAGCATGTAAAACACCAGGGAAGTTTATTTCCTTGTGAGTTTTGCTAGAACACGGAGTATATGGTTATCTTCCACCTTACAAACGCTCCTTGTCCTATTTTCATTTACTTGTGTGATTCTCTAATAACACCAATAACAAGCTGATTCCTTTTGGAACTTTTGTTCACCTCCTTTTACAGATACCATTACACGAAAAAAATAAATATATTCTACTTTAAAACCATACACTGTTATGGTTTTGCAGTATTCAGAAACAGACACCTTAACACATGTAAGAACACTTCATCGAGGAAGAATATCTTTGTCATTTTGGAGAAAGATGCAAATTATTTTACTGTGGGGTGATAGAACTGGAACAGGTTGTCCAGAGAGGTTGTGGAGTCTCCCTTGGAGATGTTCACAAGCCATCTGTTTATATAGCCCCTCCTCAGCAATAGGTTGGACAAGAGTCTCTCCATTTGTTCCCCTCCATCCTCAACCATTCTGTGATTCTCTAGAAGTGGACAGTAAAAATAGGAAGAACAATCCTACCAATGGTATTGTTAACTATTTCTGAGCTACTTGTTTCAAGACGTGCTTCTCTATATTGATGTGGCCTTAGCTGTTCTGGGTAGAAAATTATTAGTAGGGGCACTGTTATGGAAGGGTAGTCACTGTGTTCCATGCTTAGCCATGATGACCCTGAAGCATTTCCAGTAGAAACAAGTCTGTATAAATGCACTGATAATGAATTAGACAAGTCATACAGCTCTTACTCTTACTTTTCTCCCTCTTAACAACTTTCTATTGAGTTTGTTACTGTTTACGTGCCATAATGTGAAGTTCTATCTTAACAGGATTTCAAGTGAGCTCCGATCCTCTGTTACTTTGTTGTCATTTTACTGATGCTCTGAGACACAGAGATATTAACTTATGACTTAGACAAACTTAACAGTCGAGCCCCACTTAAGTGATGTTGGGAAGATCTTCTAGTATGATTTTAAACAATTACTCTATGTGCCGAAATTAAGGAAGAATGTCTTATAAATTATGTTCAGATCATCTTGCTAAGAACAGTTAACACTGACACGTAAGTTCAGTATTATGATCCTTCAGCATTTCTACCACCTTGATTCTGTGTCTCTTAAACTATGCAGCAGAATGTTTGTCTAAATACATTCCTTAGTGTCAAAGAGGAACACTTTGCTGGAGTCAAGAGAATCTGTGTAAGCTTAGTGGCAGAAACTGACCAGGGTCACTTTAATCTGATTTATATACCTATGAATGTTCTGATTAACTGGTTAGTGAGACCACTATTCCCATCAGGAAGTTTATCAAATAGTAATCAAAAAATACTGTATTCTTCTGCAGAGAGGTATTTCACCAGAGGAGACAGCAGATTCTCATTAAAAGAAGAAGCTAATTCAGCAATTGTTTGCTCAGGAATTCTAACAGTAATTGCTCTTAGAATTTTTCATGATTATGTCATTTTTCTATTTTGTTGTAATTTTGTTCTAATGTCTACCAAATATTTCTGAAAACACATGTTAGTAAAGTTTTGATGGTACAAATACAGTGTTAGATAACACAGAGAGATAAACAAGAAAATATTTAGATATTTTGCTGATGTGCCTGGGTCGTGTTGGTTTCTCCTTCATCTCTTCCATCTTGGAAATAATTTAGCAGAGCTCCGAAGAAAAGAGAAAAGGGCAAAAAGACCATCCAAGGTAGAGAACAGTTTTCATACAACATGAGTAAACAGGCTAGGAAGCATGTAAACTCATGAGCAGCGAGGTAAACAGTTTTTTACTGTTTCTTAGTACAAGTGCAATGGGATACTGAATGAAATTATCAAATGGAAAGTTCATAGCATATCCTCACAAAAATGTTAGTTAAAAAACTGATTCATTGCCTCAAGATGCTGTGGATATCAAAGAATTGAACGCAATCAGAAAGGGGAATGCAGAGAAATACTTCTAATGTATCCGAAATATACTGATTCTCCCCTCAAATTGGTGAAAACTTGAAGTGATCTATCAGGGAAGTTCCTCTGTGCTTATAATGCCCTTTTACCCTTCCCTAGGCATCTGCTTTTCATCATAACAGGTTGTAGGAAGGTCTGACTCAGTATAATTGCTTTTAGCTCTTTAGATTCTTACAATCTTTAATATATTAGTATTCTCACGCAAATAAAAAATGAAGTTGGCACTTATGTTGGTCAGGAGTGTGTTCATTTCTCATGGGGAGTTCTAAAATATTTGTATAGCACTAACTTATTCTTGCACCATTTTTTTAATTAGTAGTTTTACTTTTGAAGGGCATCTCAAGAAATTGGTTTATTCACTCCCTAAAAAATGTTATAAGTAATGATTGTATATTCTGAATGCAATAATTTCACTTGAAATCACACTACAGTCCCATATTAAATCCCTGTCCTGTGACACTTAATGTCTTTGTGTTTGCCCCAGACTGCATTTCTCTTTTTTTTTCCCTGCTATATTCCAATTGCAGACATATCACTTACTTGGTTATCGCTGTCACCTGGAGGTCTGTTTCCACAATTCTGTCTTCCCAGTAGGTAGTATCCTTTGATCATCTTTAGATGCATTCCTTTCTTTTTCTGCCAATTGATACAATTTATCTTCTGCCCATGCTTTTCTCGTTTTAGGGTGTCATTTATTCTATGATGTTATTATAAAATTAAATTGATTTACTTCCTTGCTTATAGTAAAACCTTCTAGATTCTTTTTCTTTTTCGAGTAATATTTGTGAATGTCAGGTTGTTCATCTTAAAATGCAAATTCTCTAGCTATTCTGAGATCACTAACAATATAGCAAAAGCTAGATCTCCCACACTGTAAAGTTGCACACATTGTTGTATTAATCAACTTTAAGTTTGAATTGAAGGGCTTTTTTTAGTCACTGTTTACATTGATGAAATGTCTAATGCAGCACTCCTACAACTCCACAAATAAAAGCAATTTTTTTTCATTTTTCTTGGGAAAATGCTCTTTTGGGACAAGGTGCTAGTTTATATTAGTTTCCTTTATAAAAGAAGTACTTTAATCTGAGTCTTGAAGAGATTTGCTCTTTCAGGCCTTTGTTTGCAGAGATTCATAATAAAAATCATGTCTTCCACAAGTGTATTTGACCTAGTTCTAAATGAATTCATTTGGATGCCAGTAACCATTAATTGCAGTAAAATGTCGTGTTGTATTTACTATGCTGCTGATGTGTTTGGTCTGTCTAATCTGAGCTTTTTGCCTCTTTACTTAGAGTACAAACACCAAATGTAGATTAAAATTATTTTATCTGTAGTTCATAACTCTGGAACTGTTTGCAGTGTGAATGTTAATCCATCACAAATGAAAATTCAGAATTGCCTATCTTTTTATAAGCATTACCAATTTTATTACTTTTAGTTTAGTATAAGGACTGTATAAATCATTTACTTTCACGATGTGAGGCAGACCCATTCATCATCTTATTCACTGTGAGTCTGAAGTGGCTTTGAGGAAAAAATTGATAGGAAGCCTTTCCTAGAGATAAAAGCTAATTTCAATACCAATGCTAAATTGCTTTTTCCCTTTAATTTTACTCTGTTTCCTATGTTCACTTACCCTAAAATTGTCTTATTTTATTTAGCTTTATTTTCAGTAACTACCCTAACAATATAAGGTATGTTTGCACTAGAATTTTTGGAACAGGATAGTAAAACCAAAGGCCAGCTTTAGGCCTGCGTAGTGTAAACTTTTGGAGTATTGGATGTAGTGAAGAGTTCAGTATAAGTTAATTCGTCCTACTTCTTGGCAGTGGTATGTCAAGAATTAGATCTCAGGGAAAAGGACAAGGTAACAGCAAAGAGATGCCAAGGGCAAACTCTAAGCACTGAGTAGGGGGACTCGGAATTTAGAATTCAATACGCAGCTTCTCATTTCTCTAACTGGTCTACAGACTACTGAGAGAAAGTTTCTGCCTTTTGAATCTGCGGAGTTCTAAGGATACTGCAGAGTTTGGATAATTAAAACAGGTAATGCTCAGAATTTCTTGTAGATCACTTAGTCATCATAAAATATTAGCATTAAATATTATTGGCTTTCATTTTTAATGCTTTTTATGGTTGCAGTGCAGGCTACATTGCCGTGGCTTGTGAAGTATAGTCTCGGAAAAATTTTTAGGGTATTTGTACAGCGTGTATTTAAATAGATTTTCAGCTCCCTGATGAGATTGGAATTGTTCCTGAGTTGCACTGTTTGTTTATTTGGGATAGTTAATCCTTTGCATTTTCTGTCCTGGCACCGACTGTAATAAATTGTTGTTAATACCTCTGGAATGGCCAGGTCACAGCCTAAACCAGTGGTTGAGCACCAGGTGAGAAGGCAGGGCTAACCCGGGAGCTCAGATGCAAGCTTGGCTCTTGAGTGACTGGTAAGTGTGGGGACTGGATTCTCTTCTCCTCACCCTCATGTAAGGGTTAGCAGCCAAGGGAGCAGTATCTCTCCAGATAGACCGCACTCCTTTTGAGTTGTCACTGTTTGTTGGAAGGGGTGGGCAAATATTTTTTCTTCTTTGTTACCTTCTATTACTTCATAGCACTTACATCCTAGTAGAAAGCGCTGTCACTGTTTTCCACTGCCATACATTAAAGTATGGTAATTTGGGGTACAAAGTAGTGCCATAGATGTAAAGTGTTCATTAAATTAATTATCTGTATTAACATAGAAACTCAACAGTGAAAGAGTTAGCAGGTTATCCTATAAATTAAGCATATCTTGTTACTCTTATCTTACATTCAAGGGAGAGAGTATTACATTTTACCTGCAGATTAACTAAAAAAAGTAATATACTGTTACTAAACAGAGCTTGATAATAATTATTTTCATCTTGGTTTAGCTATAGAAGTTCCTTTTCTTTTGACATTTAACTCTTTTCTTTGCACATCTGTTATAAGCTCTTCTTATTATTTCACTTGTTAACTTTATTTGCATACAAAACAAGCTTTAAGAATGCTTGTACTTGAGACAAAAACTTCTGAGTGGGAATGGAAGTATGTGATGTCTTCATGCAGCATTTAGTTGGAGTTAACTGTTTTCCCAAAGCCACAAAATACATCCTTAGAACAGCTAAGTGTAAAATCAGCTACAGAAGATAAAATTCTTCTGAAAGGCACATTCCAGAGGTCTGTGTAGCAGTAGAATAGCAAGGATTTTCACTCGAAGTCAGCAGGGCACACCCCCAAAGAGGTGTTTTGCTCTTGTATATGTCAATGCTCCAGAAATACAGCATGCTATGTACCTGCATTAGTAAATATTTATTCTGTGATTCCTCTGTATAACATTTCTGTATTTCTGAGGTATGTACCCCCATTGATTTCAGTGTGCAGTTGTTGCAGTAAAACTGGTCTGCGTAACTGCAGCAGGCATGTAAAGGACATGTAAAGTTAGGGTATGGATAGGCTTTTTGGGTAGTTACAAAGAAATCGCTCTGTAGACAGTGAATTTGGCTGTGTCAAGTTGGCAGTGGTCGGGGGCTGATGGGCTTTCCTGGGAAAGCCTAAAACCAAAGTTTCCTTCCGAACTCCTGCATTCTATTGTGACTCCCGCCTTGTTTGAGTGCTTGCTAGTGAATGGTTGGCAGAAAAGAGCCACAGTCCTGTATTGTTAAGGTTCCAAAAGAATTAAGAATTTAGCATTGTTTTTAAAAAGATGAAGAGGTAACAAAAGCAATGGTAGCCCATGATAGTGCAAAGCTGTGACTCCAGCAACAGTTCATTTCAGAAGCAGGTGTATATATATGTACAGGACAAAAAGTTGATTCTAGGTGGAATACTGGAGGTCTTTTCATATGCATTTGGAGAAAGTGAATGTGACCTACAGTTTTCTATTATCTTCTTTCTCCACATTTGGAGTGTGTTTCTTAGCTAAGACAAACCTGTTTTTTGTTCATTTGCTTTGTTGTTTGTTTTTTTTTTTTTTTTTTTTTTTTTTTTTTCCTATGCAACTTGGTGATTACTTCTGTTCTGTAAATATGTAATTATCTTCCCTTGTGGAAATGCTAAGTCGTGGCTTGAACCAGCGATTGAGCACCTAGTGGGAAGCAGAACAACTTAGGGGAGCTTATGTGCATCCATTACTAAGCCAAGCTTTGCACAACTGATAGTTGGAAAGAGATTTTGCCAGGCAGTGTTGCCATGCAGTTCAAGTGTGTTTCTTTTAACAAAAATGCTTACTTTGACTCAGGGACATTTGACAGAGATCTAAGTGTAGAAATGCATGGGATTTGTACCATCCTCCTTTCAAACTGAAACTCATAGTGCTTCTAAGAATCGTATGATATAGTAACAAGGTTGCGATAAATATGCGAATGATGAGAGGGAGAGCAAAATCAGTAATTCCACAAGCACTCAAACTTATGAATACTGGTTTCCAAGAGTGTTTGGTGGTTTTATTCTCAAATGCCTTACAAGTTGTAACTTATAATCAAAGTAACTTTTCAGCTGTCATGTTCTCAACGCTACTGTATTATGTGAACTCATGGAATGCATACGTATTCAATTTCAGCAATCTTTTTTGTAAAGCATGGGCTTTTCTTCTTCCATCCATCCATTTTCACAAAATCTGCTGTAACTTTGAAACTCTATCAGATTTGCTTTAAATTGTCTTTTAAGCCAGGGAGTCGTAATTGTTGTTGAGAGATGAAGGTATAGACAGGTAAAAACCTAAAACTGACTTCATTAAAAGCAAAATAAATGTATTCAAACGTGATGGCTGCATATACCTGCTTTCAGGAAACCCGAGTAACGGTTTTATCAAGTGAAATTTAGGACAAACTCTTACATAGGCAATTTAGCAAGGTCTAAAGCACAGTTTCATATGTAAATGAACACATGCAACTTAAATGTTAATAAACACATGTATGCTGTATCTGTGAAGTAAAGATAAGGTATACAAAGGGGAAATGTTTAGTGAGGTAGTTTCAAATAAAACATATTGTAAACAAGAGCAATTGGGTTCTAAATTTAAAGAAATGTCTGGGAAGTGCCTGATTTTTAACTAGTGAGATTGTACGTAGGAGAAAACAGTAAAATTTTATGCTGACAAGAATTGGCAATTTTGAAGTCCATTAAAAAAAATATGATGATGATAGTTAAATGGATTTTAATTATGATGTACAGATAATACAAAAAGTGAAAGAAATTAATCTGGACATGTGGAGAACAAGATGTAAAAATATTAATTTCAAGAATTGTACTGAAAACATGGTAATAACTTCTCCTGCCCAACAGAAAACAGTACTGAACCTTTAAATAGGAAGGAGACAACTTTAAGCAGGAGTAGGGGGAAGAAGTATGAATATGAAGGAGGTATTAAATGTAAACACTGCATGAAGTATGGATAGCAGGTAAAGATGAGCTGAGAGGTGAATCCTGTAAGATTCCAGAAAATAGAATTGCGGAATAGAGATTTCTGTATAGAAAAAGCTGGGCTTGGTTGAGCAAGAACTGCAAACTGGGGATGTAAACACATCTGTAAAATCAGATGAGTAAGGAAGGATACTTCTTGTGGAAGGTTATTAGGATGCAAAGAATAAAACAGCTTCTGTGCAACAGCAGAGCAAAACTAAACCTACAGTAGTTTTGGTGCACAAGAGTAAATGTTGGAGCACTTTTTTTGCTAAACAAGGGGATAGGGTTTAAAGTTGAAGGAGGGAAGATTTAGGTTGGATATCGGGGGAATTTCTTTTCAATGAGAGTGATGAGGTGCTGGAACAGGGTGCCCCAAGAGGCTGTGGGTGCCCCGTTCCTGGAGGTGTTCAAGGCCAAGTTGGATGGGGCCCTGGGCAGCCTGGTCTGGTATTAAGTGTGGAGGTTGGTAGCCCTGCATGTGGCAGGGGGGTTGGAGATTCATGATCCTTGAGATTCCTTCCAATACAAGCCATTCTATGAACTTGGCCAAAAAAAAAAAAAAAAAAAAACTTATTACTAAATGCAGTTGAATTTCTGGTTTGGCTCTTTTACAGAAAATGAAGTGCCAATTTATTTAAGGTCACTCCCTGTGTCTGTTTTCCTCTTTCATTTAATATCTGCTCAATACATTCAGCAATGAGGGTGTGAGGATATTAAAGACTCCGTGTAATTAGGCCTTCCATATTGAAAGCATTGTTACTAATTTGCTATGATTTTTGATACAGTTTGAGGATTAACAGTTTTGAGTGAAGTTGAGCCGAGTTGCATTCAGTAGAATTGCTACAGAGCGCTGTCAGCTGACCGTATTTATGCTAATAACATGACCATAGTTTTGTATGTATTTATAAACACATAGAGCATGGAGACAAAAGCAAACAAATAAGTTAAAAAGTTTTTTTTTAATATACTTGAGAAGATCTGTGTGAATGTAAACATTTGGGAAATTTGTGCAGCAGGCTTCACTGTAGGCACTAGCATTTTGACCTTGTAAATAATGGTAGAACCCTGCATATTTTTTACTTGAAAAGTAACACTTCCAAAAAATTGTGGAAATTCAGTTACTGTTTCTTAATATGGCGCAAAAGAGTTATAGATTTCCTGGCAGGTTTGTGCGCATTTCTGACATCGTGCTGTGTAATTCCTCTACTGAATAAGCCTACCATTAATTTTTTTACACCAAACAATGAATCTCTTGCCATGTAACCACAATAGGTGGAAATAAATAAGTAAAATACTGGTTTATATGTATGCAAGCAAATTTTTCTATATGTTATTAACAGCATTTTTTGGTTAACAATTCTGTCAAACCTCGTTAAAATCTTTGAACGTGGTGAGAGTAAGGCAAAAAAACCTCTGTAAGCAAATGGCACCAAATACCTGTGTGCATATCCAACTCTTATGGACTTCCACAGTTCTGCGTTGGCTATGACTGTAGTAGCTTCTTGTTCACCATGTGTAAGTAGTGTTATGCACAGTTGCTATGGAAGTAATCATATTCTCAGATCTCTTTGAACAGGTTTATTAATATTTCACTGTGTTCCAGTGACTCATTTTGACACAGATTTAAAGCAGCTATAGTCTAAGTAGATTAATATGTTAATATAGTTTACGAATTAACATGACAGGTTAATTGAAAACACATTGTAAGATGCCTGTCTGAGGACATCTTTTATTCATTTTTCTGATATAAACTGTTTATTTTGTACAAAGCTTTAAAATAAATAACACAGCGCAGTACTGCATTATTAGTACCTCTTTTTTGGTATTAATCTGTGCTTAAGTGCCAAATGTCGTTACTCTTTTGTATGGTTTCTTCCTATTTTTGGGTACTCAAGTGCTATAAGTGTGAGCTGCCCAGCTGATATCATGACTTATGTTACAATAAGTAAATAACATACTGATGTGGAACAAAACATTTTCCAAAATAAATCTGAGTAAAAATACTGATGACAATACGAAAAATGTAGTGGTGCATGGAATATATCCACCACAAAAACAGAAGTTGAAAGACAAATGGGCAGAGAGGAAATATACACAGGTTCCACTTAGATATTTTCAGAAGAATTCCGTAGTGAAAATTCTTAGTGACAATCAGGTAAGAAGACTGATGTACCAGTTAAACGCTGGATAGTTTCTGCTTGGTTCGGAAGAGCAAACCACCTGTATGGGTCGTGTCATTTTTTAGGTTTCATACTCGTCATAACTCTCAGAGACAGAATTACCATCCAGTAGATCTCAGTTCACAAAGCATCACAGCTATAGTCTGTCAACTCTAGAGATAGCTACGAGGATGTACACTTCTGAATTGATTAGCTCATTAGGCTTCTTGTAGAAACAACTTTGTTGTGATAGTTATTTTTCTGACTGATTCCGAAGTGGTGTCAGAGTCCTTAGTATTCAGTTTATGCTGTCTTTATGGCTGCTTCGATCTGTGTTGTGATTGTTTAATTCTTGGTTTTTCCACTGGATGCTTGTTCCATTCATGGGCAATGAAGTCGCTAAACTTTTGGACTGGGAGCAGCAACAACAAAGACATGACTGAAAATTTGGGAGAAAAAAAAAAAGTTATCACAAATCTGTCAGCTCTGTAAACACTGCCAACAATACGTTTTATTTTGAAATGAACAGAGGATTCTCACTGAGTGAGTGATAGGCGCATGTGAGCAAAATTTTTACCCTATGACTGCAAATGGTTTATAGGCACAAAGTTACACATAGGCCTGTCCTTTGCCTTTGACTTGAAAGCAGCTTTCATAGGAAACATTGTGGAAGTTGAGTGGTGGTTTTTCCCTCCGCAGTTCAAATAAAATGTAAGAGAGAAAAGAGACTTAGGTCTCTTCTCACATCTTAGAAGAAGACAAAATTGTTTAGGAAAAGGGATGGTGAGTATGTTGAGCTCTGTATCGTTTTTCACCTTTAAGAACAGAAAGTAAACAAAAAGAAGGTAATCCATGGCTGGGATGTCCCCTTTTCTCACCTGAAAGGATGAGGAATTACTCTTCAGCTTTTCTCCTGTCCTTTTGCAGAAACTAATGCTTAACTCTATGAAGATAGAAGCTTTGCTTTACGGGAAGAGAGTTAGATCCTCAGAGGAGCAGTGGCAGTAATAGCAGTAAATCCATAACTTCTCTGAGCAAAATTATCAGGAAGTGTTGGAGAAGGATGTGGCCAGTCGTATGATACATGTACTATCCATGTGTGGGTGGGGATGTAAAATATCAGCAGAGGAAGAATATTAAGCTTGAATATGAAATTGAGAGATTGGCTGAAATGATCATGTTGTACTAGAAAGGAAAAGGGAAGCTATAATATGAAGCTGGAAAGGATGAAATCATATCTGAAAATGACTCAGAATTGTTGGATGGAGTTTTCTTTTGGAAGAGCAAAGGGAAAAAAATGTAGTAATGATACGAAGAACATCCATGTTACTTTTACTTGATGTCAGGTCAACACATGTTATCTTCTCCACTGTTCCCAAATGAAGTACGAGACCATCAAAACCAAAGCTGATTTCATGTTAGCCATGTGGAAATACTCCCCTGACAAACAGGTATTCCCTACTTTGATCATTTATTACATTGTTTTCGATATTCTGTGTCGCCTATTTGAATTCGGAAAGTATTGTAGTACAGCTCTGTCTTTGTTTTTCTTTGCAGATTAACTATGTCTTCCTTTTCTCTCTCACCACCCTATAACACTATTTGCTCTCATTTTCCTTCTGTCATTATGGCCTTGCAGAGGCATGGTGTCACAGTTATTTTAGCCTTAAAATATGTTTTCCAGTGTAGGAACTGGAAGAATGCAGGCAGAAGCCGTAATGTTTATTTACTTACCAAGGTCAACTGAAGTGCCTGCTTTGATATAAAAGTCTGAAAACTTTAGTTGGGATTGTTTAACTGCTGTCAGATCTAGTGCCCTACATAAATGTATATATAATACCTTTTTGCTCGTCTAGAGCAGTGAATTAGGGTATCAACTGAATTCTATTTAATATACAGGTCACATTCTTATAAGCACCACTTACAAGAGCGTGTCTATCTTGCTGATTGTTTACATGTGAAGACTGTGTCAGACTTATTTACTGATCTAGCATTTCAGATAAAGTGGACAGTTTCCTCTTTGAGTTTTATATGTCTGCAGTATGACCTGCTAGCTGGTGACAACTTAGTCATTCATTTGCATGCCTCTCCTCCTAGGTGAGGAAGAAAGATAACAGCTGAGTGATTGAATACTGTTTATCAGCTGGACATAGTATCAGTAAGATCTTACCTGAAAACAGTTTTTAAACTTCTTGCTGACAAAATAGAGTGCTATTGGGTTTATGCAAGAGTTCATAGTTGCCAGGTTGATGCTGATATAATCCAATGGCAGCAAGAAACTAGATGACAAAAAAAAGAAATCAAAATTCGTTCTTCATATGCTGTGCAAGCATACATGTTTTCCTGTTTGCAATCTCTTTTGTCACAGAAACAAATTCTTTCTCACCTCTGTTATCTTTTACCATGAGATACCTATAGTGGGCAGTCTCACAGAAATTCAAGAGCCCCAGGAAAGAGATTACAATGGCAATATATATAGTATTTACTGTAATTATGCTATGCCGTAAGAACATCCACCTGAAAATGGGTGTAGTTGAAAAATCATAAAATGAAGTTGCATGTACAGTGACATTTCTCACATAATATTCAAATATATGACATGATGTATTTTTTGAGTATAAATAAGTTACTGATATGGAAAATGAAGTACCTGAGCAGTTCGCATCTGCCGGGATCTCTTTCATTGTATACCATTTTCTTCAAAATTCGGCTCAAATGGAGGGGGAACCAGCAAAGAGCAAATATCACTACTAAACAGAAAACTGTCTTTGCGACTTCTCGGCGCTAGAAAAATAAGATAACAATGATTTAGTGTCTAGTTCATACTGATAAGAGATTGTAGTGATGTTAGCAGTAAAGTTAAATTGTTTAGATAAGCATGCAAGGAAAGTGCAGCTTCCAGACCACCTGATGCCTCTGAACTTTTTTTTAATGAGTCTTGCTCTGTATTTAACTCTGGCAGTCCTCTACATTACCTTCTCATCTCTGAAACTGGCACAGCTGGAGCATACAGGGCATTGTCAGGACTTAGTAGTTGTTAGGCTAACAATATCCACTGCTGAGCATGCCAAAACCTGACAGCTTTTCCAGTCTTTCTTATTCCTCTCCAGTGGACTACTTTTCTGGCAGTTTATCAGATAAATCTCTTTCTTTAAAAACATACATACTGTCTAGGAAATTTTTTTCGTGTATGATGGAAACTGAGATAACTACTATTTGATAAAAACACTTTCAGGTAACTCTTAATGTGAAGTAATTTGTAAACTCAAGGCACCCAAATCAATTGGCAATAACAGTTCTGTTGTACAATGTATCTAGTCAGGATATCATTCTCCATGATATCTTATATTTGGTACACATCCTGTCGTATAGAAGGGTACTGCACAGTATTATAATTTTATTGTTATCCTTGCAATGTGATCTTGATGTTCTTACGGATTCTTTCTACAAGCAAAATTACAGAAATGTCTGTATTACAGCTTAATCTCAATGCTTAGGAAAAAAAATATATTTAATGGATATTTTACACAACTTTCAAGATTTACTGATGTGTTAGTGGATTTTGGGCGATGTCTACCAGTGTTCTTTGGCAGGTGTGGATTTGATAAAGAGGATTAAGTGGGGATAAGAATACCACTTCTAGAACTGTCTTTGTAATGTGACAGGAGTAAGCATTTTGAGGTTGTTATTAAGAATCTTGAATGTATGAGCAAGTCTCATTAGGTGCTATTAGTGTTTCTTCTTTCTTATAAAGCAGTTGTTATCAAAATAGAAGAAACGTAACTGGAAAATAATGTGGACAAGACTGAAGAAAGAAAGAAGGACAAAAAGCGACAAAGGGATGAGTACTGGTAAACAGAGGCATAAATTCATCCTCCAGGATCCAGTCCAACTAGTGTGCTGGCACTGCTTATCCAGTTGTGAAAGCTGGGGGGCAGATTCCCTTGAGCATACTGTTGTCTTTCTAATGGGTAGAGTAGTCTTGAGTGGCCCTCGAATGGGCTGAATTGTGAGTCCTAGGGTCTGATAAGGGGGAGAAGGTGGAAAATCTGAGAAAGGCAAAGATCCTTCTGATTTGCTCTGTTCTGAAATGTGGCAGCAGAGAAGGAATCTCTGAAAGATCTCGCTCAGCTAGAGAGAACTGCTCTAGGGATTCATACTTGTAAATGTGGAATTTGGAACAAAGTCGAATTTGAAGGGCTGAAATTAATATTATACCCTCTTGTCTGACTAACTGCAGAGAAAAAATTACAGGTTTTTTAAATTTCAGTTAGGAATGAAAAATCAGACAGTGCTGCAAAAACATCATAGTGAGAACTGACGGTTCTGTGAGTGACTTTGTGATCATTTGTTTGTCCTAGTCTTACTGCGCTTTTCAAAGCAGTGAAGCTACAGCAATAGTAACTGCCACAGTGCAGTAAGACTGAAAAAAATGTCTATTCTAAACTAAGTTATTCTAGAGCGGCTTTTCATATGAACCTAAAATTGCATATCAAAGTGCACCAAAGTAGGAAGGACTCATGTAGTAATAATGAGGCAAGAAAAAATTTATTTTAAAATCTTTGTAGTTACAAAGATTAACGAACGGGAGAACACGACCATCACACTTTCTTAAGAAAAGAAATACACCAATTACTTTCTTGAGCTGCCTTTAGTATCTCCTTATGTTACGATTTAGTCTTGTGTTCCAGGATGGACTGAATACCTTAACATCAGAAATAGTCAACACCCTCACGTCCTATTTCTGTAACTTATTCAAACATAGAAACATTTCTAAATTAACCCAAAGACAGAAGAATAGTATTTTCAAACATTGGTGGTCCTAATATTTACCTGCTTAAGGTGTTCACTGAGAGCAATTCTCAAGTTGCTATTCCTTCTGTTTAACATTTCACAAGTCATTAGCGTATAGAAGATGGCAGTACACGCCAGTGGCATGCAGAAATAGAAGCCAAACAGCCACCAATCCTTTGCATCTTTGTAAAACTAGATAAGGTAAAGAAAAGAGAAAGTATTTTTATATGATTCAATAGAAAGTACCACAAAGATACGGGAAATGGAAAGTTAGTATGCTTGTATGTGTCTATTTGCGAACGGCCCTAAATTATGTAAACTTTATCAGTTGGATATACTTCGGACCAACATCAACATGTGAATTGTGGCATTGTAAACATTTATTTTTACCTCAGTGACAATCTGCCTACACCCTTGTTGCAATCTGTCTTGTATGGGAAGAAATTAATTTTGATTGTGTTTTCTGAAGCTTTATACTTACTCAAGAAAAGGAGTTCAGCTCCAACTTCAGTATGATGTACAAGCAATGTAGACACTGAGTGTGAGATAACAAATATCTCTAAATTCCTGTCTCAGCAAATGCCATTTACCTCTGCAGCTTCTGCTCTTATTCCAAAAAAGGAAAATTCAAAGTGCTTTGTAACTTTAGCCACCTTTCCTTATCAGTGAAAGCGCTGGTAGTTGGTTGTTTATATGTAGGGCTGATAGAAGCCTCTCTGTAGGTGTTTGATATATGCAAAGCTTAGGACTGGTGTCTTCTATTGGTACAGTTACTTTTAACCCTTCACGTGCCTTGCACACCATTTGACTTTTGTGACAGGACCCTGAAGAAGGAACTGATAGAGTATCCATATTTGCCTGTGTAATTTAAATGCTAGTTGTGTTTTAAGTTAATAATTTATGCACTATGGGAAACAGCATATTTGAAACAATATTTAAAATTATTGTTTTCTGTAGGCTATTTTCAGGCTAAAAACATTATTGTATCTTAATTCTTAAACTTCATGCACAGCCAAAATTGTGCACTGACATACGACTCTAAAGACTTCCTGTCTCTACATTATTAGTCACTGAGATGACTGTGTAAAAGGGAACCTTCTTTCTCCTGATCTTTCCTCAAGCTTGTTTATTCCTAGCGGATGTGCTCTTGTAACATGATGGTTCCCACACCAAATGTCAAAATGCTAATAACTGAGGATTATACAGATCCTGTTTGAAGAAGTCAAACTTTGACATCTTGTTTACATTTAAAACTGAAAGGCACTAAACTTTGAAAGATGAAGGAAACAAATGCAATGCAATAATCTTTAGTATTTAGTAGTGTTCGTTTCTTAGTCTGCTGTAGTTGCATCAGAGACTTGATTTACTGAGGAAAAAGGAAATGGCTTTTATTTGTCTCCATATAAACCCAACAGTTGTCTGCTTACTAAGCTTGTTAATTTAGAGTATGCTGAGGTATCTAGGCCACAGCCCTGCTCTAGAGGCATCTTGAACTGTGCTCATTAGCTTCTTTCTTCCTCCTTATTGTAACCTCATCCCTGCATGAGGAGGGGCTGCAGTCTAATGCATAGTTACACACTCCTCTAGGGCTGCATTTTCCCAGCTGAGACCTGAGTTTCTGCCAGCAAAAAAGCAGAAAGCAAAATGCCTCGTATTTTAAGAGTTTGTACTGAGGGGAAATCTAATTACCACTCCTCCTGCAGAGAAAAGGATTACAAATACATGGAGCAATTGCCCGTTCTGTGGGAAATTCCTACGGGTTAGATTAGAAGCATATTAGTTGGGCAGTACAGTAAAATGCATACTGTGTGAATCCACACTATGTTTGAAAGGAATAAGTTTTGTCATTTGTTAACCAGCTTTCATGAGTATTGCATGTCAGCCAATGCATTCACAGTCCTGTTTCACAACCCTGACCAATACACAAATTCTGTACAAAAACCTGACTATGAAGTAACAAATCCTACACAGAAATGTCTGCAAATGGTTAATTATGGAATCTGACTTTGTCAAAGCTTACATCAAAGCACAAAACTGGGTTGATTTAAGAGAACTAGGCATTCTTTTGTTTGTCTTGAAAGCCCACATGGAACTAGTTTTCTACAGGAAATGTGCATTTTAAACAAGTTTCCTAGTGCACTCAGCCTCTAGGGAATCATGGTCTAGCATGAACCTTTATAGTCCTTCAAGAATAGTTTTAAAATTGAATAAATTAACCTATTAAAAAAAAAAGTTAATCATAAACCTTCCCCTAAGCTCAGTAATTGCTTATTTGATGTTTGTGTTAGTGAATATATTTAAGGTTAAAATATTTCCATTTTAATCTCTTGTTTCTACTTGCTTGGATTGCATTGAAACACAACACTTTTTTTGACTGATGCATCCAACATTTATTCTCAGCTTGAACCTAAATGCTGATTTATATCCTTAAAAAATCAAACTGGCATGGAGTGATTTAGATATTTGAATTATTCTGAGCAAATAAAAGATACTAATTCCTGCCAATATGCAAAACAAGCCAAGCCGTTCTACTAAGTCCATTAGGAACAGAAAAATAATCATTACTGTGCCTATGTGGGACCTGAACTACTGTGCTTTGGAGAAACGGGATGAGAAAAACATAAAACATTTTTCTCAGGGAGAGAGGAAGTACAGATTGTCCAACCACAACTGTGGAGAAAAGTTGCTATTAAAAATGCACAGACTTACACTCGCTGCAGTAAAGCATACTTTTAACTATCTGCAAGCCATGTTGTCTGTGCAGTTAAGAAATATAGTACAAGTTCTGAACAGTTTCACTTTCTCTTCACCTGTATTATTTCCACTAGAGATTTGCTTTTGTCTTCTCTTGCTTCTGACATCCCTGCAGCCTGTGGAACCCTGCCAAAGTTGATGATATTCTACTGACAAACACAATTCCTGCACCCTTTTTATTTATTGTTTATTTTATACATGTTATATGCTAATTATTTATTTTTATACATGTCCTCGTTTCATTTGCCTCACCCTTCTCAGTTCTAACCCAAGCCACGTGAGGTTACATTGGATCTAGCCCAAGATCCAGTAAAAGTACAAGTATGTGGCATTTGAAAACGGAAAACAGTTTTGTCATGAAATATTCTGGGTCAAGAAAACTGTGGAGTTTCCTTCAAGACCTTGCATTACCTGCAACGAAACATAACAAATCCTTTTTTTGCTACTTCTAAGAAAAATTAATTTGTGAATGAAGAATGGCCCTTCCTTGGGTTTACAGCGAAGAAGGTGTTTCTTTTCCTTTTTCTAAGGGTAAGACCAAGCAGAAACTCCCTATTCCTCCATGCAGTAGATGGGTTAACTCTGTAGTGACTGCTCCTGTGACGTGCTTTGAACAAGCTAATGTGGATATTTGCAACTGGAAAAGTGCAGTAGTACAGAGGCGGAGGGTTATGAAATTTGCCTAAGAATCCTGGTGTGTACTTGAGTATTTCTCTTGCTCTTGAGTAGCAGTGTTTGGGTGACAGCTAACAGTGCCACAGCTACCTAGGTTGGACATATGTCAATTTCATAACTGTAATTTATGATAAATGAAGGGATTATTCTCTGATTTTGGACAAGTGTTTTAGTAGGAAAAAATGAAGTTAGAGCTTTGTGTTATACCTGGAAACACAATGCCTCCTCGGGCTGTGACACTCTTGGTTGTTCTATAATTAGGCCCTAATTGCAGATTTCTTTATTAAGAATCCTTAGCAGTGAATGATGTTGTAAAGTCACATTTGATATTATCTGAATGAAAGCAGAGGGCTGATACCTGTAGACCAAAGACCCTCTTTGCACCAATACGTATCAGAATACATTTTGCACCTTAACAGATTAACAAAGTGCATGTTAAGTGTCTAATTTATAAAGAGAGGAAAAGATGTTACTTACCAACATAAATTTATTTGTAGGGTTGAGCATGCAGGTAACATAACTTTCATCTTTGTATCTGAAAGGTACCACAGCAAAACCAATGGCTTCTGGAATAGCCAGTATAAAAGACAGAAGCCAAATGGAGAAAATTTCAATAGCAGTGATCATAGGGATTCCAATTCCCTGAACGCGGCTCCAGGAGGCAACTGCTCTATACCTGCAAGAGACAGGCATTAATTTCTGATCTTTTTTTCTTCCTCAAATTCAAACATTTTGCATCAGTTTGATATATGAAGTAAAATCCCAAAGCTGGCATTGTAACTTTATATTGCTTGTTCTTCTTGCCTACTCCAAGAACTCTGCTGTCCAGCCATCCAGGATACCCAGTAGAGCACATCAGGGAGTGGATAGTAAAGAGTTGGATGCAATTGTTAGGCTAAGGCACATGATTGTATGGCATTCTACTGTACGGACTGTTCTTGTGGTTACTAATTAAAGTAGGCAAGGTCTGTGAGGGCAGATTGTATTTTATGCTAGCTCAGGTGATGTTACAGCAGAAAACAATTTCTAATGCAGTAGCTGTTATAAAAATGTAAGGCAACTATAATCTTTGGCTACCTCAACTTAACAGCAGTGCTGTCTAAAGTGGTCAGCTTGGCATCCAGTGAAATATTGTTAAAATACTGTTCATCATGTGAAAATGTATTTATTTACACAGTGCTAAAATACTGTTTTTATGAGGCACGTTCTATATTGGCCTTAGACTACAACAGAGTTATATCCTTCTGGCAGTAATCTCAGCCCCTGCATTACCTTTCTTATGAGAAAATGAAGAGTGTGGCTAAGAAGGGTGTTCATACCAAAAGTAGCAGTTTTCTCCACAACTTTATCCCCTAGGTTCTAAGTTTCTGTTTGTTTGTTTTTAAAAAAAAGTAAAACACAACGGCACAAAAAGTCTAGAATTACTGAAACCAGCTTTGCTGTATGAATGCAACAGCTTGTAACTCACATAAAAAGTAAAAATTCTAAAAAGTTTCAAATATAGCAAGTGCACTTGCAACATTCTCCCTTTTCCTCTTCCCCTTTTTCCCTTCCCTGTCCCTCACATGCTGGATTCTTGTTACAGGCTGCGGCTTTTCTCCCATTAAGGGAACTGAGCAGGTCTTTCACTTCTACTTTTCTGCCAGATTTCAAGGATCTTGTAGGAATTTATAAGCTTTGAAACTTCAACCTCTCTGTCAGCTTTGATCAAAAGGTTCAAAAATTATTGAGAGAAGACTGATAGGAATGTAGTAAAGTCTTTAATTTATGGACATATCAGTCCATAAATTAAATTTTCAGTAGCGGATTTGATTGTTATCTTCTCATAGCTGCAGCAAACAAGTTACTTAGCCTTTCCAGAAATTTAGCGAAGATAACCATCTAAAAGTCATGGAAAGAACAAACACCAGTTTTGTTTTTGTAATAATCTGAAAAGCGTTTTGGAGAGCCTTCTGTCATTGGCAATATCACAATTTCTAAACTGTGTTTATTTTCACGAAGTAATAGCACTTTCTCATTTTGAATTACAATGCTACATGGGCTTCTAGTAGAACTAGTCTTTAGCTGAGGAGAGAGAATTATGATTGCAGGAAGTCAAAGTGTTGATATGGGCTTAAGGATGGCAGGAGTTGAAGGAAAAGAGTAGCTGAGAACTCTGGGTTAAGGCGCTTTGTACTGAGAATGGCTGGAGTTTGAATTTCTGAAATGAAGCAGTGAAGACCTTCTGATGGGATAAAACTGGTGAAGGGTGTAGGGCATAGGCTATTGTTATTAACAGCAACCACACCTCTTCTCTAATCAAAATACTAGATTAACATTGTAGGTTCACATACACAGCATTTCTTCTGATTTCCTGTGTCACCACTCCCCTCTCCCCCTTTTATTTCTTTGTAATTGTGCTCATTATCAGGGTGAAACACATTAATTAAATCCCACGTATCCTTTACATTAGAAGGAAAAAGATGCAGAAATGCAAGATCAGGCCCTCGTAAAGTCTTCAGAAGGCATTATTACAGAACGTCACTGGAAAGTGTATGTTAAAATGGTTGCAGTAAGCAGATTTGAATCCTTGACTTTGAGAGTTATGGTAAGATCATACACAGCACAGTCACAGGTGCACTAGAAACAGATTCTTAGTGCGACATTTTAATTGAAGGGTATTTACAAAGATTTTGAACACACCAAAGCAAACTAATGTATTGTGGATTTGCAAATTAATACATTTAGAGGTTTTTGTTTTTATCTCCTAAAAGATCTCAGGAGGGAGACAATAATTTACTCACATAGAGGAAGTCTATGAGAATGGTATTATTCTGAGATTATTGAAACAAGCTATGCTAAAATAATTGAGAGAATAATTTTTATCATCAGATCTTCTCACATATTTATATTAAAACACAAATTAAATTTGGAATAATTAGTGATCTTTTTATATTTCACTTCATCAAATATCAAATTTTAACTTTAATTACTAAATGCAATATTCTATGGAGTATTCCCAAAAATACTCAGTATTTGTACTAAGCAAACTTTGAAAATAGAGCAGCAAATGCGCAGTTTATTCTTTGCTGACTGGCAACCTTGCAATCAGTTCAGTCAGCTGCAGTGCATGGTACTGTCCCATCATCCTTGAATGATATTCTTAAATACGAGACTGTGGACTACATTTTTTTCAAATAAGAAATAATTTTTTGTGCTGTGTTGCCTGTGCAGCTATGTAAATGAATACAAAGAAGTTGTAAGTCGTGAATCTAATTCTTTTCATTCTTGAATTTTTTTTGTACCTGTTCTGTTCAAGTTACGTCTGCTTTGAACAGGAGAAGATCAGCGTGCACAGCAGCAAGGGTTTGGATCATACATCTTGTCTTTTTTTTTTTTTAGTTCACGTTTCAAATAACCAGCAAATGGGAACTGCTGACTGAAAAATGTTATGAATGGTTTCAGCTAAAGGATAAGCAGCTTACTAATTAGATCAGAATTTCCTGAGTATGTACTAACCTGCAATTACTTGGTCACTGCTTATTGCTGTAACAGTGATTTCAAAAACTCTGGTAGTAAAATGTTTCAAGTGGGTGTTCGGTAGGTTTTATTATTTGCATAATCTTTGTATAGGCACAAAGATCCCATAATTAAGAATGGGAAAATACTGCTGGGTTTATTTCCCTCCCATTTAAAAAAAAAAATAATATAGGATGTCTGCCAGGGAACTGAAATAAATTTAATTCCTCAATCTAAAATTTACTTTATCTTATTTTATTTTTTTAGTTTGTTTCCTTTTTCTTTCCAACCTTGTCTAAAGTGTTCAGCTCTTTTCCATGTCATTTCCTTTTCCATGTTTAGTGCTGTGGCTTCTTTTTTTGTTTTGTTTTTTACTGCTCATGCATATGCTGTCAACTTGAGTATATTGTGCCCTTCAGTTGCTCCCTCCTCTCTGTTTCCTCTCTTTTCTTTTCTTCCATTCTGGTCTATTTATTCCAGCTTGCTTTTCATGGATCCTGCAGGCTATCCTGCTACTTGTATTCAAAGATGCACAGTATTTGAGGACAAGAGATTATTGCATCATGAAGTATCTACACTACATAAAACTGAATTCTTTGCACTCCTACCCAGCTATAACTTCTTTCAAGCGTGTGTTACAGATGGCATCTTGTCTTGACCTGAGAAAATTAAAAGCAACGCACCTTCACCTTTTCTTTGTGATTTCTTATAGTCAATTCACTCACGTGTAATTTATTTTCATTGGGTATGTCTGGCTGAAACTTTGATTAATAGGTTTACATTATATCTTTTTTTGCAGAGCTAAAGAGCTCAGGAATAACTGATGCATCATCTGTATTTCAGAACTTGGACATAATATTGAAGTGGCTTCTTCAGTATCATTTCTGAGATCTGTAAGGCCTCTGAATAATTTGGTTTTTTTGTTGGTTTTTTTTTTTTACACCCTCTCCATGATTTCACCATTCCTTGATAAAAAATAGTTCCTGAACTCTAATTAGCCTTTCAGTGTTAGCCTCATTAAAGCTGTAAGCTTATGTTTTCAGCTGTGACTTAGATTTGTTTCTGGAATATTTTGGAAGTTCTTTTTACCATAGTGGAATCTAATCACAATTGGAAAAGAGAATGTGCTGTGGGCCTTGTGAAATGAAATCAAGGAGCATATGAAAATTAAATCATGGCCTGTAAGTTTTCCGTAGCCAATCGTTTCTCAACTTGTTGTCTTTTGGAGAAAGTGACTTTGTTTCCTCATTTCTTTTGACTGCATTAAAATTAGATGATCTAATGACCCACTAGTACAATGTATATCGGTTCTGCAAGTCATACCAGGCCTTTATAAAAGGAGAAAAGCAGTAGAAAAGTCATTCAATATTTGATCAAGTACATGAGAAGTGGTTACTCTCGAGGTTAGCATTTTGTGCCTCTGCTGATACTGATCTATTCCTCTTTGCTCCTAGAGATAACAGCAGTTCCTCATTCTGAAGATAGCTCACTGTGTGTTGACTGCAATATAAGTTAATAATTAAAAAAAATTAAAATTACGAATTGTTAATATATTGATATTAATCTAATATCTCTTAATATAGTAAGGCTTATGTTGCTTTTCTTTGGTATTGCAATCTTGACTATCTACTACACTCACTGGAAGTTGGTCCAGATGAAAGCAACTAAGCTGAGTGTCCTATGAATTTTCTGTGCAGAAGAAGTGAGAGTGTCTATTTATGACGTGATATCCTTATCTTGACTCTTCTTAAAACCATCTTCTCATCAAAATTGTTATGTCTAAGATATAAGCAAAAGTTCAGGAAGGATAATATCCTTTCTCCTCATCGCAGTCAGGGACTGTTTAGAAATAAGTCAAACTATCATCATCCTCATGACCTGGAGTTTAAAAATGCCTGAGAGGCATCTGAAATAAATGTGAACTTTCTCTGAAAGATGATGACTCTTTTGGTGTTTTTTTGCCATCCTCTTGAGATCATGTGTAAGTGGACATTGTTTCCCTTGGGAATATACAGTTAATTTTACCACACTGTTAGAGCAAGCTGTTCTGTGTAAGGGGGAACTAATAGTGAGTAGAGTTTCAGTAGCATGCAGTTAACAAGGGGAGCAGTCCCTTTAGGAAAGAGCAAACGTTCTAAATCAAGGCTGTGGTCTACAAATGAGAGCTAGGGAGTCAACAATTATCAAAGCTATAAAGCTCTGAGTTAATTATAGCAACTGATTCCATCTATTTCTATACTGCGGAATGCAATCCCATACATAGGCACACAAACTAGCTGTAAATGATGTCATTTGCAGGAGCTTTTCTATGGCAAAAGAATAAAAACAACATGTAGAAGTAGCCCATAGACCAGGAACAGTCCTGCTGTAGCAGCTCACAAGTCTATATTTACTCATTTTCTTTATTAAAAGGTATGTAATAGCTGATGTAGAATTTTGTGTTGTGACTATGACTGATGCTCCGCTGCCTAATGTAATTTGCTTAAGGTGCTTTCAGATCCTACTTTAATGTCAATTTAACCCAGGTTCACTTTGTGTTAGCCACGACAAGACACTGGCTATGCATACCTGTTTTCTAACACATGTTCTTGTAGGTGTGTATTACAGTAGTATCAGCTGATAAAGAGTAAGTCCTTGGTGAAGTATGCAGTTTAGATGAAATAAAGCAGTCTAAGTCTGATCACATACAAGATTTTATACTCAAATAGAAATAGCACTTGATTCTTGTAAGGATTAGCAAAAGATTGCTTATAGAAATAGATTCGTATACAAAAAGACAGCTTCAGCTGAGTTCCAATTATTAAAAATGTGCATAGTCATAGGACTATAGCTAGTGAAATGTTGGTGAGCTGCACTGGTGAGAATTCTGTGAACAAACTTTAAGTTTCATATGTGTTTGATCTAGAGTAGTCTTTGGCGTTGTATTTTATACTGAGCAGACATTGTTTGAGAAGTAGAATTATTTTTACAATTTTCAGACTTATTAAAGAAACAGAGCGTTTACTTGAGGAGTTTGTTTCTACTGAGCTAATGAGCTCATTTAATGAGTTACTAATGTAATAAGGAATTTATTACATGTAATGTAATTTGTATTTATTTGTGTAAAATGTATTTTGGGTATAGATACTACTAAGTTCTCATTCATTGTAAAGCTTGTATATCGAATTTTCATATACAATCAAACTAATATTTTTCAATTATCTTTGCATCTCTGTGTTATTGTGCAGAGGGGATTTATCAGTGTTTCAGAATTGCTATAGACTAGAATTTCATCAAGTTAACTCAAGACCAGTAAAAATGAAGAGATTTAAGAGAAGTGAATTTTCATTCTACTATTGCTTAACATGTATACATAAAAAAGCATGAAGTAATAATGAGCTGTTTTCCTCCCATAATATTTATGTACCTTCTTAGACCCTTTTAAATGAAACATTAATTTTCAAACTACCAACATCAATATATCAGAGCAGATTTCTGGTATATTTTTCAATAAATTCAATTGGCTTTATGAGTTATAAAAATAAACGCTGTGATTGTAGTATAGTGCTAATGATTTGAAAAACTATTTTTAAGTCTAAAGCTTATGATCCTGTTCAAATATGAAACAGTGTCATATGAAAGCAAAAAAGATTGAATACTGACTGAAATCCCAATTACATTGTCTGTCCAAAGTGTGAAATATACCATACCTGTCCACACTAAGTGCACAGAGATTAAGGACTGTGATTCCCACTGATGCCTTCTGTATAAAGGGAAGGAATTTGCAAAGAAACTGCCCAAATTCAGAATCTCCAAAAGGCCACTTCTGAGCCAGGAGCTAAAGGAAAGATAAAAAATAATCAGAATATTTGAACAATACTTTAGCAAGTATGTAACAAGTATAATTCTTTCTTGTCTTAAACCTAATCATTGTAATCTTGAGTTTTTCATACCTCAGAGATATCTGTAGTGCTGAATGAGTCTGGGAAGTAACTGCTGCTGTAGAAAATGAAATGAATGCTGTGAAAATGTAAGCTGAAGTGTTGACCTTCTGTGCTTGTATTGATAAAAGATGTTTTGTTGATGTGCTTCATCCACTAGCATTTAATAGTGAAAACCTAACTCAACCCCATCGGAAGTGGTTGCAGTTAGCACATCCTAGAACCAAGCATTCAAAGCATAATTCATAGTTCGTAATAAAAGACCTCAGAGCCAAATTCTCATGTTTACATGCAAGTAGATTCTTGTCAATGTAAATGTACTTCTGCGTAAGTCACGTCAGTATTCACTGCCAGTTTCTTAACTGAGTGTGGAGGAAATAGCGTACATACACAATTAGTTCCATATTACGTTCTAAAGGACTAGCATCAGACATGGTAACAGAAAGGCATCTATTGGAAGGATGTGAATGGGTGACTAGAGTTTAGATCAGTATAGTTTTTTTCTTGCATACTGAGAACTCTCCTTTCTCAAGGAGAGCTGAGAATCTTATTTGGTATCAGTACCACTGCACACAGAATGGGACCATCTTTGCAGTGGTCTTCCAGTTTAGGCCAATCTTATTTAACAAAAGCAAATCCCCTTGTACCAGAGGATAGTTAATAGATCAGTAGAATTGAAGATTTCACTACTGTCAGTACCTTCAGTAATGAATGTAATGAGATTGTTTGCAAGCTGTTGAACTGTTCTTTTGGTTTTATCTGTACAAACTGAGTGAAACACATTGAAAGCTCCAGTAGAATTATCTTCTGGATGGATTGGCAACTATAGAACAAATGTTTTCAAAGCATATTTTTGCTTTTTGCCAGAAAATCTTGCATGAATCTATATTTAATGTCAGGGGCTGCAGAAAGACTGTTAGAGAAAGAAAGACCAATCTGAATCCAAAGTGGATTTCCACCAGTTTTAGTCACATGGAATTTCAGCTTCACTTTCTCAATAGTTAGTGATCATCTGGTATCTGGGTTTGGTTAAAATGTGTGTGGTTTTCAGGAACCATTGAATGAAAACTAAGTGTCACTGCCAAGGAAAGAGGTTCTAGCAGACTTTTATTGGTCTTTAACAGTTGTTATAAAGAGCCCCAAAACTGATTTATCATTATAAATCACACTTCAAGTGGCAACAGGAAAACAGCCCTGAATTTGTGTGCACTGACTGTGTAGCTTATCATCAGCAATAGAAATGAACAAGACTTTGTACTGACCATGAAACTGGTACTACAAAGCAAATATTATCTTCAAAAAAAGAAGTGTTGTACTTGAAAAAGGTTCACTTAGCTATTACTCCTCACTGGGAAGCTTTATGACAGTTTCAGCATGTACACATCTTCCCTGAACCCCAGGAAGCTCTCCTTTTTTAAGATGAAAAGTATTTTATTCCTTTTGTTTCTTACACTTTTCCAGTAATTGAAGTACCGCCAGTACCAAATCATTAGACATTCTTTTCAAGTTGATTTTAATCAAAATCACTAGGATCAGGATCAAGTTGCTTGACTTTTGAGATCATTTCCATACATATCCTGCATTATCATTCCACATCGGCTATGCATCTTCCCTTTGAATCAGGTGCCAGCTTTTTTCTTCTCTAGATATTTTTAGTCAGTGGTTTCCTAATTTTTGCATCAACACAAGTCCACTGCCCTCTCTTCTACTCTAGCAGAAAGTAGAAACTTCAGAGGGAAGTAGCATGTTCCTTTTGAACAAAAACTTAGACACAGAAATTTAACTGAATCAGTTCTGATTTACTAAGATACAGTACTGGGCCTGCTTGCTTTGCTCTTCCAGTGCTTTTGCATGTTTTAATATCCAAACAAAATGGAGGAAAAAATTCTAGCAGATTACATTTTCTCTTAAGCCATAAGGATAGGAGGAATCAGGCTGGTTATCCTAACTTGTATCCTAGTTCCCCATGAATTGGTCAAATGGATTCTGCTTTTGCAACCCCGCTCAAAAAATCTCAGAGTTTTCAAAATAAGACTTGAGGCAAAGGAAGTACACTTTTCCCCTTGTGTATTTGCAACCTAAGAGTATTTCATAAGGTTCAACTGTGGAGCAATTCCTGTACCAGAAAAGAATATAGTCCACAGCATATTTTTACACTGAAATCAGAACCAAAATTTCAAGGTTCAACAGTCTTAAAAAAAAAAAAGCCCTCAGTAAAGTGACCAGAAAGCTGCAGTTTCCCCTCTTTTCTGCTCCTTTATGTGGCCTCTCTGCCCCAATGCTGCAGCTCGAAACAAACAAGACAGCAGTGCTGAGAACATTCCTTTGCAGTGATTTTTAAATGTCACTCAGCTGATTTTATTCTACTGCTGCTGCTATTTTCTAACCGCTGTTAGCATGCTAGATGATATACAAAACACAGATAAAGTCCCACTGTGCATCCTTAGCAACTTATATATAGTCTGAAAGAGAGAATGTTATAATCTAACCACGTGAGCATTTATCAGCACATGCTCATATGCATCCAATGTTTATCTAATTCTAGGCTGATAATGTGTGTTTAAAGGCAGTTGGTGACCCTGAAACTCATCCCAAAATAGATGGACTGGGTTGGATGCTGGTTGTGAAATGACTCTCTAAAACCTGCTTTCGTTCAACAACTGTGTTTTAACATGTCCTCTTTCTCTTCTTCATGGCACTGAGGTTGAAAGCAAAAGTTTTAGTATATCCACCTCTTTCTGCTGTAATTACATACTAGTGCTCTAGCATCTTCCTTTTCTTCCTGCATCTGCTTGGCATCATTGCTGTGCAGATAGATGAGATCTGTTTCCCAGATCTTTTTCCTGTGTTGGATACTCTCCTGACTTTCATGAGCTGCAAGTGCTTGGTGATTCTGATGGCACAACTCTGGCAGTCAAGTTTCAGCTGTGTCTTCAGTAGGACAAATTGAAATACTCTTTTTTATTCCCTGATTTCTGTTCAGCTTGTGCAATGATGGGTACAGGGTCCAGAACAGCAAATTTCTGACTTTTAGTTGTATAAGCTGCCATCATCTTCTAACTGTGCAGTAGGAGTTATAAAATTAGTGTACTCTTGGGTGATGTCCTTTCCTTGCAACATAGCACAGAATGAAATATGAGTCATATCGCATGGGATTTTGTCATGTTTCCTGTAGGAAATGTTGAGCTGTGCAAATGCAGCTCTGTCTTAAATGGTCATCTACAGTTAGGTATGTCAGTTTCAAGGCATGGGCCAAATATTGTATCTGCTGTTTCAGCTGGAATTCAGGTGGAATCTGACTGCACATAGAAGCATCCAAGAGGATACTGACTTAATGACATTAAGTGACAAAAGATGTTAATTCTGACTGAAGTGTTCCGGTCTCCAATGTGTAAGACTCATTGATTCGAAAGAAGTGTTTCTGCTTGTAGTATTTTGGTTGCAATATTTTGATTTAATGACTCAGCCAGGACCCTTCATGTTCCTATGAAACTTCACAGCACAAAAATTCATCCTTTTAAGTCTTTCTCTTCCTTCTACAAACCCTGTGCCCTGAAGAGAATTGCACTGCAGGAGGACACTCATCCATTTCTACTTTAGGACTGCTTCACACTTCAGATATATGCCTCAGCTCTGTTCTACCACTTTGCACGTGAGGAGAGCTGTAAGGGTAAAGGAGAGAGAATACTGCCTCTAAGTATTCCCACTGTTTGCTCTTGACACTGCTGGGGTGAAAGTCCTCAACTTTGGAAGGGCATTGAGTATGGGAAAATTAGAGGAGAACAGGACACATTTTGGTAGTGCAGGACACAAGACTAACACTGAGAATATCGAGGTGACTCAATAGTTCAGGCTTCTACTGTCTTTGTTATCTATTAGCATTTTGCTTACACCTAAAAGCATGAAGACAAACTTTATCTCTTCTGCTGTTCTTTGCAGGAAATATATTCTTAGTTTTGGTAAAAATCAATAGCGGTCATCTTTCCAATTTCTAGGGGGTTTCAAGGTGGACTGTTTCTTCTGGAAGAAAGAAAGGTTTTGTGGGGATGCTGGAGTAACTTCCAAGACATTTTTTCCTCTATTGTTCTATTATAGCTTATTCTGCCACTTTACTCAGCTGAGTGAAAATGAGCAATCATTTTCTCTCACTTAGGCATCTGGGGAAAGTAATGTATAGTTTTTATACAGGGGAAAATAAATCATGCTTGAAGAGCCCCAGAAAAAAAAGCCTCGATTTTGAAGGAGAGTTTTCTGTCTCACTTAACAGGTGAAAACCATAAATTCTAGTTTTTGCATTCTCTTTAAGATTTTTATATTTATTACGAAAATCTACTTAGCAGCAAAGCATTCCAGAAAACTCTAGACATCTTCCCTGTGATGTTGTGCTGCTTACGGAGTAGAATTTGTTCTTTTTTTCTGGTTGTTTAGTGCTGATGGCTAACTTCCCATCCTTTTAATTAAGACTGTTTCTCAAGCTGTGCTCCTCTTCTTCAGAAATATGTACTGCAAGATGTGCTTATGTGCATAGTGATTTGCTATGGGCTTGTCCTTGCGCTACTTCAGCACAAAACTATAACTACTGTGGATGTCACTTGCTCAGTTAGTATACAGAATCCCTCCTGCTATCTTTGGTGTCAACGGTTTATGGGTTGGAATGGTTTATGATGTGGAATATCAGTAACCAAAAATCATAAAACCATAACACTTGGTTATCAGCATTGTTTGTGTATAATATTCTGTCAGTGAAAGCAGTCAGATAACCCAAATAACTTGTGATCTAGAGGAGATGATTCTAATGCTCCTGCATTTGCTCTGATGTTGAAAAGTGTTCATGACTAAGAATGCCTGAGCTAAGTCTTCCTTTATGGCTGAAAATATCTGCTTACTGACAGCTAACTTTTACATTTAACTTCATAGAGTTCTAGGTGAACCACTCAGATTTAGAAGCCATTGACGCTGTAGTGTAAACATAAACATGAATAAGAAAATGTAGTTTGTTAAAGAAAGCAATACTGTGATGAGCTGTTTGAAAAGTGGACGCTCATGCTTTTTTCTGGGTAGATGTCTTTTATGTTATACTGGTAAAATAATTAAGGAAAAGTATGTAAAAATCAAACAGGTTAAAAACTGGCTTATTTGTTTCATTTACTTTTCTATAATACGATGACTTAAAGAGTTAAGAATATTAAGATTTAAGATGATAAATTTAACATAAACCTGATGTAGTTTCCTTTTCAGTAAGTAGAATTCATTTAGAAAGTTTTGGTTTTTTGTTTGTTTGTTTTTTTGCTTTGGGGTTCTTGGTTGTTTTTTTTTTGTTTTTTTTTTTTTCTTCATAAAAATGAAAGTGGAGACTGCTCAAAGCTTCTCAGTAACTTCTTTAATGCTGAACTTTGACATTGTGAAGATGAGAACCTGGACCTAGAATGTTACTAGCTTCATGAGCTCAGGAAACTTTCTCTTTCAGAAGCAAGAGAGATTTTTCTATGGAGAGAAGCTAGCTAAACTAGCCAGTGATAGCAGCAGCTGTAAGGGCTTTCCAAAGGTCTAGTACAACCAGGATGGACATGGTCTGCTCTTCCTGCCTTAGTAATCTGGCTAGATTCTTCATAGAAGGTAGTCCCCTAAATAAACCATCATACATGAAGTCCAAACTTAACTTATTTCTGCAAGTGGCAGTGATGGGTAATGTGGGTGACGCAGCAGCTTTCAGGGTTGTGCTGTGTCACCTAATTATAGAAAAGGAAGTATGAAACTCTCTATTCTTCAGTGCCTTAACCTTGCCTCTATAGCACCACAAAGTATTATAGTTCCCAGTCTCCTTTTCGCTGAAAATAAGTAATTGCCACTGATTTGGAGGCTTCATGGTTTGATATCGTGAATATCTGAGATTTGTATGTTTTGCATTAAGAGAAAACTATTTGGGTCCGGTTTCTGTAAGTGTGATTGAAAATGAAATTGTGTTAGAATGAGTTGTTCAGTCCATTAGGTTGGATTTATAATTGGCATCCTTCTAGTAAAGCTCATTTGTTACAAATTTTAATATTGATTTGATCCTATAAGCGAATATACTAGAGGTAATTAAGCCTGATGGGACTTAAATATATTCAGAATATCTTCAAAGGAGGCTAGTGAATATTACTAACATCTCAGTCCATTTAACAAATTGCTAAGGGGAATCCACCATATAATTACAGTAATTGGAGAAAGTAAGTGGTAATTCTTGAGTCTACCGTATAGTACAGGGGATAAAAATGGCAAAAATCTGTGGCTGTATCTGACATCAATTATGTAATTTCTTTGTTTTTTTCTTTTTTTCTTTTTCCTGTTTTTTTGTTTTGTTTTGTTTTTTTAATTGTCACATCATTGTTAATTGCATAACAGAATCATGGACTCTTTCCTCCTGTCAATACTGTCTTCAGATGGTTGTACTTCTAGTCACCATCCTTTATGTTATCACTCAGCTAGGGGAACTAAATGGTGCCACAGATTTGAGGATCTCTTGAGGTATAAATAGGAATGACATCTAATGATAATCTAATGACATATTACTGAATGGGTAACTTGAAAATTGTCCTGTAACTAATAATTTCTTAGCAAAAGTGATAGCACTCACTATAAATGCTACATACACACCCATGTTTCAAAACACATGCAGCTAACTTTATACAACAAGGTGGCTGCATATGAGAATTTTTAAGTAAATAATTTTGGATGTTCTAGCACTCAGAAAACTATTAAAAGCTAGGTTTATGCTTGTCATCACGATTTTAATTCTGAGTTGTAGCATGTAAGAGTTGACATACATTGATGTCAGGGGTTTGCAGTTTCATTTGCAGCCTTTAATTATCAAATACTTCTCTGCAGTCCAGAAAGATATTTTGATATAGTCTATGGTTATGTTCAATAGCACAGTTCATCATACAAGTTATAGTGAGGCTAGTGAACTTTCAGAACACAGAGAGCATCAGAAGATAAACTGTAAAAATGTATTTCAAAATAATAAAAGGAGTTTAAAAATGTAGCTTGTTGCTTTTAACTAAACTCCTTAAGAATTTTCAGAAGACTATCAAAAGGCAGTTCTGAAAGGCAAAATTAATTTCATATTTCCAGTTCTCTTTCAATGCTTAGATACAGCACAGGTCTTGAAAGGTTAGAAAAGATTTTGTAGTAAGAATACCTATTCTTTCCCAAACTTAGCTTGGAAAAAAAAGTGCCGTATTTTCCTTCAATTTTCTTATCAAACATTCCAAAGAAATAAGAACAGTACCCTAGCAAATATCTATAAAGACAGCAATGCATTATGGGAGATGTAGTCCAGGCTATAAATCCAATTTAGTAATGAGAATGAAAATATGCAAAACCCTAATCTCATGTCTCATTAAGCATCCCATAGGTATGGAAGACAAAGGGTAATCTCAAGTCAGGCAAAGGCTAATCATATGCATTACCTTGAGAATATAAAATATTTTCTTCTGCTATCTTATCATTAAATTGAACATTGCATTTTCCAGATGGGATACAGGAAAGTGGAAAGGAGCATTTCCATTAAATCATGTTCATTATGATTAACAGCCTTTTTCCTGTTTTCAAATTCATACTATGTTTAAGCCAAGTTTAAAGATTTATCTGTAATATATACTACCATAAGATCAGAATCAGGTCATGCATGTTACTGTTGGTTATATTGCTCTATAGAAACTAAATGTATGCACATACACATATTTTTAATTCATTAATGATTTCAAGCTGTTATGATCTTGCTGTACCAACGCCTGCGTTATAATGCAGGCCAGGTCACTATGCAATAGATATAACATATTTCATATGTTATATATGTTTCATGTAACATATAACATATTTCTCACCGGATATTCAGCTCACCGGTGGGTTTTTTTTTTTAATTTAAAAATCCAACTGGAAACCATGGAACACTACTTAATCTAAATTTATGCATGAATTAATTTGCTTTGTTTAAAATTCATGTACCTAAAAGTTAAGTTTCTATGATCTCTAAAGGCCAAAATGTGAGGAATGGTCGATTCATTATGCTACTTAATGTTAAGTTTACTGTCAGAAATGCCTCAAGATTTTACTGATATCCCATCAGCTCTGGATTTGTATAATCCACAAGGATTACAAAATTATTTGAAGACTTTCTAAAACAAGTTAACATCACTGAGATACATATATTCAACAAGGACTTCATTCCATTCCTTCAAGCCTGTCCTGGAGTCATAGAATCATTAAGGTTGGGAAAGACCTCTAAGATCATCTAGTCCAACTGTCCACCTGCCACCAATATCACCCAGTAAACCCATGTTCCTTAGTACCACATCTACATGTTGAATACTTCCACGGACGGTGATTCCACCACCTCCGTGGGCAGCCTGTTCCAGTGCCTGACCACTCTTTGGGATGTTACGTTAGTAAACATATATTGCGTTAGAAAAAAAGCACCATTTTATGGCTTTGTTTGATTAAAATGAAAGATAAAATTTTAAAAGAGAAAGAACAAGTGGGACAGAAGTGCTGAAGACCCCTTTTATACGTTGAGAAAACCAGACGAAATTTGATTCTTCAAAAGTGTTCTGTGATATAATTAATAATTACTAGCCCTGAAATAACTTCGGAAATCTGGTTTTTTATGGGTGTTGAATTAAAACCTTAATTCACAGCGTAACTGACACAATGTCTCTCTGCAGTCATAACATGAATCTTGCTGATCACAGAGTATTTTCTGTAAAAACATAAAGTAAGGATAAAATATTCCAAAAATAGCAACTAGCCCTATACTATATATATACTGCCCATAAAGTGGGAGAACAACTTATAAAAAGTCTACTCTCACAATTTGTTTTGTTAGCAGTTAGGATAAATGAAAAGCTACTTGATATAGCACGAATGTAGGTTGGAGCTACATCTTTAAATGAAGAGGTTAGACCTGAGAGCAAGAACTTGTTATAGAATGAAAGCGAGTTGTGTTTTTTTCTTAAGTGAACTATTCATTGACAAAGAAGTACTACTTAGAGAAGTAACCAAAGAGAACTAGTGTACTTGTAAGGAAACTGCAGTTAAAAGGTTGTGTTGTCGCATCCTACCTTGTACACAATGATAGGAATATCAATGACAATATAGATAAGGTCTCCTAGTGCCAGACTGGCTATCAGTGCATTTGGGCCATTCCTCATACACTTGTTCTGGTAAATGATCCTCAGCAGAGTTGCATTCCCAACCATTCCAACGATGAAAATAGCACAAGATACCACTGTGTTAATGTATTTAAAAGTTTCAGCAATCTTAGTCTGCTGGGAGCATTTGACAGTTTGGTTGGATACCAGGGGCCGTCTAGTGGCGGGGAGTAGGCTGGATTCAATCCCTGAGGGAGTGGAAAGGTAGATTCCAACATCACTCCGATTGGTAGCGTATCTGTCAGAGCTGTCACAGAAGACAAATCCCAAAAGCAGCAGCAGCAAAGAAACTCGTAAATACAAGGCTTCCATCACAAAGTCCCAAATGGGCAAAGTCAGCGAGGCGGGTTTTTTCAGTATCTCAGTGAAATACTGAGCAGTTTTTCACCTGCAGAGAAAAACAATTAAAAAAAAGAAAAGAAAAAAGAAAAAAAAAAAGAAACGGAACATCAGTACACCAAGTAGGGTAACACATCCTATTTCTCATGTAGAAAGAAGGGTATCTGTGCACTTTCTGTAGTGCATGTATGTAAACACTTGTTTATGGGTGTTTTATATCGTGTTACTCTGAAATCTAGATTGCCCCCATTCATTAATTCACTAACAAGACACAAAGACAAATGAGATCCTGCAGGATCCTTTTAGTTGGAGACAGAATTTGTATGTGAAAGGACAAAATATGGTGGGTGAAGCTTTGTTTTAAAAAGTAGTCTTGCAAGAAAAGTATACCATTAAAGGGAGCCTTTGGAGACTGTTCTGTGGTATTTTAAACAAAATGAAAGGTTATTATTTTGGCTATTTAAAGGTAAGGTACCAATTCTGCATTAATAATTACAGGCACTATATTTGGTATTTTTTTTTTTTTTTAGTGTTTTTTATATTTTGCAATAATTAGTCTTTATGCTATTTTTTTTTAACTTTATAATTACCCAGATTTCAGAAGAAGTGTGAAAATACATGTATTTCAAATCAGAATTTGGACTGGATCCAAAGTCCAAAGATATTGGGGGGAAGACTTTCATAATCTCAGGACATTTGACCAGAAAAGTCCTTAAAACTGTTTGTGTCAATTTGCTGAGATAAAGATAAGTCTTTGGTTCTTGAATCATGTAATTGTAGCTCATGTTGCAGTCCTTATCCAGGCTTAAGTTAATTATGAAAAAAAATCACGCTTTTCCACAGATAAAAAAAAAAAAAAAATAAAACAACTTGGTTTAGTATTCTAAGTGATAACTCATGACATTTCTAGATAGGAAAGGAAGCATCATAGCACTCCGTCCTGGTATAGCTGCCTGTTTGTGTCTGCAGAGTTGCTGGCTCCTGCTGCAGGGGGCAGATAGCACCTTCTGTGAAACCTGCTGGAGGTGTAAGCCAAGGAAGATGCTCTAAAATCCGTTTCCTTCAAATCTTGGTGTAATTTAGGATGAAGTTTCTTTAGGTGGCTTGTGGCAGTGTTGCCAAAAGAAGAATAGAAAGTCAAGTATTTATAACTTCCTGATTTCTAGAGACTTGCATGAAGGGAGCCTTTAAATGAGTCCTTAGTTCATTCCCTATAGAGCTATTAATTCGGTTTATAACAAGAAAACAATTTACAACAGAAAAAAATGTGGCAGACAAGTTACTGATAGGAGCTCTGCACAGCCACACTATAAATATTTATTATGTGATCTGTAAAAGTGTGTGCATGGCTGTATGCAGCTTCTGTAAAGCTAATGGCTATTTCTGTCTATTATGCAGAGCGTATGCAGACCAGCGATCCAAACTGAGTCTTCTGTCGTGGTGCATCTGAGATGGCCAGCTGACCAAGTGTGAGTACCTGTGTGCTTTTAAAGTTTGATATGCTGAACAGCAAATCCTTCTTTGTTAAATGCCTGTTACAATGGATAGTCAGCAGCAGTCAGCAGGATGGAAGTGCTTTTGCTTTACGGTTCTAAATCACATCGGAAATAGCAGGCAACTTTTTTTTTTACCACAACTCTTTTCAGACAAATATTTATACTTATATCGTTTACAGTGACTACAGCTCCCACAGACTCTCTTAGTCACAATATAGTGTACTCCTTATTTAATGACGTTTTCCTGTGACAACTTAATATGCACGTGCCATATGGTATGGTAATCACACAGGCAGCAAGCGAAGCTGGGAACAGAGCAGTCGGTTGCCATCTCTTCCCTCTTTCAGCAGAAACTTTCCCATAAGAAGCAAAATTAAATTGTGTTTTTATAAAATAATTTTTAACGATCTTTTCCTGTGGATTCCTGACAAATCCACAGCGTCTGTATTATTACAGCATATGATAACGACCTGCGACCCTCCTCACGTAGGTAACTCGGCGGTACCCTTACTAACTTTCAGCAATAATGTACTCTAATTTTCTTCTTCCGCACGGTGTGAGGCGATGGGGCAGACCTGCAGGCCACGTGCATGTGCTGTCCCTGTGCTTACAGAGTGCGGGCTCGGGAACATCCCGTGCTGGGGTAGCAAGCCCAAAGCTCTACGCGCCTCGAATCGCAAGGAAAGCGTACTGTTGTAAGTGAAAGCGTTCCGAGCATTAGAGAGCAGCTAAAACGTGAACAACGCTTTATTTGCCCTAAAAGCGGCTGAGGTACAGATCAGAACAAGATCTGATTAAACCAGGGCTCGAAAGCTGTGGAAGAAGCAGCGCCGACAAAGTGAGTTTCTCTGGGCTGTCTCCCACCGCGGCACAGCGAGGGCTCCTCGCTGCCAGGATGACTGCCTCGCAGTTCTCCCGCTGACACAAAAGGCTCTCCCTCCACCCGCACCACTACCGGGGATCCACCCTCGCCCCCACCCGCCGGTCACGCCGTGCCTCGCCATTACCTGCGGGCTCCTGCCCCGCGGCCGGCTCCGCGCACTCAGCCCAGCCGTGCGGCCGGCCCCGGCTCCGCGCTCATGCTGCGGCTGCTGCCCCCGCTGCCGCGATTTCCTCCGAGAGCTTTTCCTGGGATGGTCTCGGCGGATCCTCCCGCCTGCCGCTGACTGGGTGGGATAGACAATCTCCACCTCCGCTGAATCAGTAACGGAAAGGCAGACTGAAGGAGAATGCTGAGCGTCCTCTCCGTTCTGCCCCCTCCCCCAATTAAAACAAGTCTGCAGCCCGAACCGAGCCCCTGCCAACGTTAAACACAAAGGCTGCCTCCCGGGCACGGGGGAACACTGAGAGCTCTTTAACTGTTTCCTCTCTGACATGGAGGTAAACTACTTGACTGGACTCATTTAAGCAACGGCCTTTGGGAATCCATCCATTCCTGTAGCTGCCTCCTAATAGCGCGTTGGGTTCACGCAAAGGTTGTGTGTCTGATTCAATCAGACGACTTACGAGCCGCAACCAGACTGGGGGAAAAAATATGATTAAATGCACAGCTTTTGTTTGCATTTTTCCCTGACTTGGTCAGGATTGTGTTTGCAAGGCAATCAGTAAAACTGGATGTGCAAAAGTTTCAAAAACTCAGGATCTGCAAAGTGCTCTTGGGTGAAATTTTCTGTGGTCCATCCAGGACGTACCTTGTTAATACCTTTTATTTTTGAAGGCCAAAACCACATCTACAAAGATAATAGAATCGTAGGATTTTCTGGCATTCATGCATTTCATAATACTGCTCTTCTGACAAGGTAGTGGCACAAAAGAACTTAAGCAGAAAGTTGGGAACCTCTCTTATAGTTAACAACCGTCTCTCAGTATGAAGAAAAAAAGAGAGAGTGCAGCTTGAAATTGAAACAGTTTCAAGTTCCCTTCATGCTAACAAGTTTAAGAAACTTCGAATCCCTTGTTGAATCATTCCAAGGTCCTAATTTCATGGCAAGTTTCCATCTGGCTTCAGCACAGAAATTATTTTCTTCTTTTGAGGCAGTCTTCCTAAATATAATATAAAACTGCGTGGTCCTAAAGAGATGAGAGCAATCTGAAAAGAACAACAAAAAAATGCAATGCCCAGTAACCTGCAGAGTTAAGATACCTGGTAGTAAATCATGTAAGAAGTTGCTTAAAACTTTATGAGTGCTACACAGTTAAAAGAATGTTTCTGTAGACACTCTTAAATCACCTGATAAAGCTTGAACAAAAAATCCTACAAAATCTGGGTGTCTGGATCAACTAGAACAGCAATGCTTCATTTCTTCTAGAGAGCCATCTGTATTAAATGTGTCAAAGTTCAAGATGGTTCAAGGAATGTAAGTTCCTTGGTTCAGGCTGAGAACCACAAGAAGCCTACTGCTTGCAAATCAGATATGAAAGCTTAATTCAAAATCTTGTGTTGCCTTGAAGCTGAAAAAAGGCTGCCTAGCCACCTCCCTGCCAAGGGAGGTGGTGGAGTCACCGAGCCTGGGGGTGTTCAAGGGAAGGCTGGATGCTGTGTTGAGGGACATGGTTTAGTGGGAGCTATTGGGAATAGGTGAACGGTTGGACTGGATGATCTTTTAGGTCTTTTCCAACCTTGGTGATTCTATGACTCTATGATTCTAAATTGTCCATATGATATTAGTAAAAATAATTTTTAAATTCTTTACAGTTTGATCAGAGATGCTTAGTATTAATGTTGTGCTTTGTCAAGAATCATCTGTATGATAACGTGCTGGAATACCTCTTGAAGTGCTAGGAAGTCTGTACTTAAAGTTCACACACGCATTATGGAGTGCTTTCCCTAATGCAATTATTGAATCTTTTATATGTTCTCTAGACATTCTTAACAACCTGATCCTTTGCTATTGTCCAAAAAACTAGAATTGCGTGATCAACTCGATGAAATTTTGATATCTGCTCTTATTCAAAAACACATTTTCCTTTCAATTAATAATTTCATTAATTTGGAGGGTTTATATCATATGTTCATACACTGACGTGCCTAACTACATTTTCTATTAAATGGAATGAATAGATCTGCTAATACCATTAAATTTTAAAATACAGAAGAAGGAGAGGTATTTATTACCATTTTGCTTTCTTCTGTTATTGCCAACCCACATAAGTAGTATTAATTATTAGAAATTACTGAGTTGCTCATAGCAATTCTGTGTTCTTCGTTTTGGTTTTTGTTTATTTGTTTGGATTATTATTATTATTATTAATATTATAATTATTATTATTGTACTATTAATTAATTGGGCCTTTTTTCTGTTTTTAATTTTCAATTCGCATCTTAAACTCAGAAGTTGTACTTAATCATTCCTGATTGTTTTTGGTGTTGGTTGTGGTTTTCTTTTTTTTTTTTTTTTTTTTTTTTTTTACTTTTTCAGGAAGTGTTTTAGAAAAGTAACCATGTATGAACTATTCTTAAATTGGATTTTCAAACGCAGTTGACCTCAGCTACTACGAAAAGTGACTACGTACAGTTTATCACACCAGTATCTTTTTAAGTACAGTAGAAGCTTTCACCGCTGTTGTAGGACTACTCTGTGCATGCGTTCTTTTATGGAAGAGCTCTTGACTAAGATCTCAGTATTTCAGAATCAGTGTAATGAAAGTGTTTCCTTTGACCTCAGCTTTTTGTCTTCAACAAATTACTTAGTTTGACTTGCATAACTGCAGAGATTCAGACTAAGGGTAACATATTCATCTTATGACACAGAATCTCATTTTGTTTAATTTCAAGGGTATCTGAATTTTGCAGCTAGAGTCATTCTTCAAGAAGACTCAACGTTTTTGAAAGCTGTTGGTTTTCCTGAAGAATGCAGGAATTACAAAAGTGTGCTTTGTTACAAGGTTATTAGATATATATACCTGAAGTGACTTTTATACAGGTTTTATATATAACAGAAAATACAAGAGGATCTTTAGCTACATTTGGATGAGCTAGTTTGGATTGAAATGCATCTCCTCTGAATTAGAGTGAAGTAGAAACTATGTTCATGAGTTCATGAAGTCTAATATCCCATTCATAGGACTCAAAAGGCCAAAATAGAAAATAGATATTGGTCTACCATTGGCATTTCATAGCGTTTCAGTTTGCCACATCTTTAATTTGTAGCATTTCCAGAAAGTCAAAAGAGTTATTTATGGCAAAGTATGTAAATATCTAGTTGTTTTGCTTTCTTCCACTTGATATGAATTCTTAACACAAAGTGAATTATAGTGAGTGTTCCTTTAATATTAGTTTATTATAGCGTTGGAAAAGTTAAATGTATGAGAACCGCTTAAATATTTCTGCATTTGGAAAGCTGTGGAAAAAAATAATAATAATAATAATTCATACCAGCGCTTCTTGAATCTGAGTCCTTCATCCTGTTCCTGTTAGTCATAATCTATATCTACTTAGATTTCATGCAGATGTGGAAAACTAAAATTATTAAATATGAAAAATAATTTTTGGAATTAATAAAATTTCTTGCTTTATTGAAAGAGCTTTTTCATGATCCATCTGTAGTGGGGCATCATTTGCCTCCCAGCCTTCCTGCCTCTGTTGACCATTAACTAGTTAAGTGTCAGAATAGCAATATTTTACGAAACTACTTACTCTCTTAGTCCCTTGTGAAAGATCCATGGCCAAAGGTGTCCCTGTGTTTAGAAACGTTGACACCTTAACAGATCCTGTGCTATTTAGACTCAAACCCAATCCATTGATACAATAGATCCATTTCTCCTTATTAGTAGTTGAAAGAAATTGTCTTAAGACCAGTGATTAAAGTACTTCCACCTTTACCTTACACTAATCACTAAAGATGATTTTCTTAATGTTTTCAAATATATCCTGAAGTGGAATGTCTATGAACAGAACGTATAAAAAGTGAGAGGAATGTTAATGTGCTAAGACCCTGAAATTAGCTACAAGCTAAGGGATTCAAGGAACCTGCTCAAAAAGGCTAGACTTTAATGATAATGGATAAGAGAATTTCACATGACATCCTAAATATGAAGTAAAAAAAAAAAAAAAAAAGAATAAATAAAGACCTGTGAAATACAAAATCATACAGGATGCCTGTTCTGTAGTTTTGCAATGAGTGAAACGATGGAATGAGTGACTGTGTCACTACTGAAAAAGAAAAATTAAAAGAAAAATTAGGAGTAAAGACAAATACAAAGCAAAGTTTGTTTTAAAGAACACTAAGATTAAGAGAATAGATCAGATTAGATTTTTTAATCTTTATTTCACATAAGCAAGCTCCAAACCACACACTTTCTGTGTTAGAGGAATGCTATTCTACTGCCAGATCCTTCTGTTATTATATTAATCACTTCTAAAATTATCTAGAGAAGATAGTGAGATATTAGAATGCCATGTTATCTTTATCTAAATAAGATTAGAGCTATTTCTTTTGACCACTCTGCAGTGAAGATGTTTTTTGTGGAAAACCCTGACTCATCTCACTTACTTCTAATGTTTCCAAGTTATCTAACTTTTTTATTAGCATAACTATTAATTAAAATAAGCAATGTGTTCATTTATTTTGATACAGCAAGTTACTCTTTTTGTATTATTCAGTGTGCAGTGGTTACCTTAACATAGAATTAGAGAATCACATAATTGCAGGGGCTGAAGGAGACCTCAAGAGATCATTGAGTCAAACCTGCTGCTGAAGCAGGCTCTCTGCAATAGGTTGCATAGGCAGGCATCCAGATGGGTCTCGAGTATCTCCATAGAAGGAGACTCCATAACCTCTCTGGGCAACCTGCTCTAGTGCTCCATCATCTTTACCGTAAAGAAGTTCTGCATGTTTGTATGGAACTTCGTATGTTGAAGTTTTAGGCTGTTGCTTCTTGTTCTATTGCTACACACTACCTGGCCTCATTCATTTGCCTTCCATTTCCTGTAGATATTTATAAACATTCATCAGATTGCTCCTTGTCTTTTCCCCAGGCTGAACAGATCCAGGTTACTCTCATACGGAAGATGCTCCAGGTCCTTTATCATCTTTATGGCCCTCCACTGAAAGGTTGGGAGGAAACTAACCTTGGCTCATTTCATTTCTCTTCCATCTGAACTTGTAAGAGCCTCATCTGTCTTCTTTTGCTATATTCTTTCTAAGAACTTATCTTCCAAGTATATTATATATGTATATATATATATATATTTAGACATGAAACCTTAACAACAGCACTCACCTGCTCTTTTTTCTACTGATTCTTGTCCTACCCAGTGTTGATGATCTACTGTAGTTTCTCGCACAGGTGCTAGTGTGCGTTATTTGTTCATACACTAAACATTTTCTAGCTTACCCTTAATCTTATAGTGCTGTAGTTTGGTGTGATAAGTAAAGATGGACAAGCAAGTTGAGGAAATGTTATGCTCACCTGTGATATCCTCCTTGGGTGCTGACTCCCCAGCCCTGTAGGAATGGCTGGCCTTTGCTGCTCCCAGAAAGAAGGCATGCTGGAATGAAAAACAAAGGAGTGAACTCCAGTGTCTCAGTCCAAGTATCCTAGACAAAAGATCTAACTCAGTTACAATGTCTTCAGACAGACACCTTCTATTTTTTTCCACTGGTAACTGCAACCATGTGTTTTCTAATCAGATTTCTCACTCTGAATATAATGTCTCAAACTTTATTTCTATGGAACCTACAGCAGATACAAAGAAAACAATAGCAATATTTAAAAGAGTAAATTCTCAGCTGCAGAACACTATTTTTCAACATAGTTACCACCATTAGCTATGCATTTCCACAAGAGATGAACAAGAGCCTGCATACCATGCTCATAAAAATCTGCATCAGGAGAAGTGACCTGCTGTTGCTGTCACCACTGCTGAAGTGCACTAGTCATCACCACCTCACCATGCTAACCATGCACTTCTTGGTCTTCATGAATGTTCAGCAAGTAGTGATAAATGTCAGTGGATGCAATTTTTTCAGCATGGGAGAATTCAGTGACACATCTTTGCTTCATATGTGCTTCTTTGTCAAATGCCTTTTTATCAGACTGCCCCTCTGCTGTCATCTGTTGTACAGCAACAAAACATTACGGAATATTGGTGGGAAGATTCAACTTCTACCACTAATGTCCGCCTTTGATTTTCTGGGCCAGTATAATAAAATAGGAGGCATTATGTTCAGAGCAGCCCTCGTATTATGTAGCTGAGCTGCTCTCTGTGTACCAAGCTACTGTTGTGGTTCTACCCAGTGTGATAAGAGAGAAATAATATACAGGAAAACTCCTGCAGCAAGGTATTTGTATCAACCTGTAACACAAGACTATTCCATCTGTATAGATTGAAAAATATAGAAGTTCAAGGCTATGCAATTTCCGGGCACAATAGTGTAGCTAATAACTTTCTGTGATAATTCTTATGAATATAGCAAAAGTACTATTTCTATTGCTAATACATATAATAATGTATTGTGGGTAACACCAACTAATACATTTTTAAAATGTTCAACTATTACTTTTCCTTGTCACAAACTTTCATCAACTCTTGTTGATTTAATATGCTATTCAATTTAAATATTTAGGAAGTAGGTTAAAAAATACCATCAACAAATATATGCAAATTTATTCATATGTATTCCTTGAGCCACAGAGTTTATAATTTGCATCATGCTTTCTAAAGGAAGAATATCTCGAAAACTGTCTACTTTTCAGTGCTTTAAAAACATCAAACTCGTATGTTCTAATCCATAAGCAAATATAATGCTAAATCTTAACTACTTCAGATCTAAGACAGTAGATATGCGAGGTTCTCTTTTATCAGAGGAAAGTTTTGTAGTTATTTAGAATAGAATATTATGAACATACTGAATAAACATGCAAATGTTCATGAAACAAAGATTGAAAACATGCACCACTATCATGATCAAATATCACCTATTTACTTCAGACCCATCTGGAGTACTGTGTCCAGGTCTAGGGCCCCCAATACAAGAAAGACAGGTCTGTTGGAGAGGGTACAGAGAAGAGCCACAAAGATGATCGGAGAGCTGGAGCACCTCTTCTACGAAGAGAGACTGAGAGAGCTGGGCTTGTTCAATCTGGAGAAAAGAAGGCTGCAGGGTGACCTCAATGCAGCCTTTCAGTTCCTGAAGGGAGCCTACAAACAGGAGGGGAGCCAAATCTTGGAAAGGGTAGGTCACGGCAGGACAAGGGGAACTGCTTCTATGTTGAAGGAGGGAAGATTTAAATTGGATATCAGGGGGAAGTTCTTTTCTATGGGAGTAGTGAAGTGCTGGAACAGGCTGCCCAGAGAGGTTGTGGATGCCCCATTCCTGGAGGTGTTCTAAGGCCAGGTCGGATGGGGCCCTGGGCAGCCTGGTTTAGTATTAAATGTGGAGGTTGGTAGCCCTGCATGTGGCAGGGGGTTGGAGATTCATGGTCCTTGAGGTTCCTTCCAACCCAGGCCATTCTGTGATTCTTTGAACCACTGAAATCAAAGATACTTGTGGGACTCTATTATAATATTGTTGTACCTGATTTTCAGCTGGCATGAGTGAGCCAGCTTACATTTAGTGAGCCAGTATATTTCTTGATGGACCTGGAAATACAACTATTTGTATCATCAGAGAATGATCATAAATTATGTAATTATTTCAGAGTCATTAATATACTCTGTAGGGAACCATGCTGTTATGTACATATATGTCAAAATATATCTAAAACAGGACAATGTTACTGCAATTTTTTACAAAGCTGTTCATACTTCCTCAGATTTTTAATTCTGCCATTTTCACATTTTCTAATATGTCCTGGTTATTTATATATTAGTTAACTAGTGGCTATAATAATTTTGACAGTACATTTTCAATAACTTTTGGAAGTTAGTTGAAAATCAAATTTAGATTTTGAAATAATCTGTATTCTGAAATATTTTTTTGAAAATATTTTCCCATTCCCAGGGAATGACAATATTTGAAGAAATCTGTTTCTAAACAGGCCTTAAACTGTAATAATACACTTAAGTATTGGGTCTGTGAATGAGCTCACTTCAAGTATAATTCATTTTCTTTCTATTTAATAATTGCAAGTAATGTGAACATTTGTACAAAATTATATTGTTCATGTGTAATTTATAATCAAAGATAAGGTTGTTTGAAACATCTGAACAATTAATTATACAGTTGTATGAAGATCAAACAAATGGATAAGGCTGGATTTTAAGTTAAATAGTTTAGGTATTTGACAAATATTCACAGAAAAATATCTGAATGAAAGCATCAGCAAGTGCCCGTAATTGATTTATAAGATCCAAGTAGCTATCTCCTGTTTTTTCAGTTGGTGCAATTCAAATCTCATCTGCACTATTCCTTTTGAAATAATGGCCAAGAACAACAAAAGCTTTAGAAAAACAGTAAGAATATGGGAAAAAATGAGGGTTTTTTTTTTTTTTTTTAATTTAAATATACCATACTGCAGTGGTCTGGCAAAACACAAGATGGACTAAAAGACTGCTTCCAGTTTAACTTGGAACCTGTACTTTATACCATTGGCTGAGCTTTATTTGACTCAGGATCTGTGTTTTGGCTTTCTCTTTTCAATTTTGTTAGTAAGTGAAAAAATTGGGAAGGCCATACCCAAAACAATTTTTTCCTGAAATTTAATAATGCTTTTTGTTTTGTTTTCTTCTTATTATTTTGCAGTATATTGAACTGAGGAGGAGGGTTGGTTTAGATGAGCTGCTACTGAGATATTTTGGTGTCTGCAACCTTTCTTAGTTCAAGTTATTGAGTGTTTATTAGCTCCTGTAGCTGCACCTTCCGATTAAATAAGTTTACTCACCTTTGCAGTTCTTTGAATACACATGCCTGTACACATATATCAGATACAGAACACTAAAAGATTTTGTTTGTTGTCAAAATGCATATATGCTAAAAAGTCTTTCAAGTTATGCAAAAGTAGGAAAAAAGTCTTTATGATTTTAGCTGCTAGCATTTGGCGAGACTAAAGGGAAATGAAACAAACAGATGTCCTATAAACTGTCAAGACCTAATAAGTCTGGTATTAATAGACATGTCTGGGCCAAGTACTCTCTAGAGATAGTAACAATAATTGTTGCCTCCAGATAGTCACAAACCTAGTTTGCAATTTTCTAAAGAGTTCAAATTTTCAATTGTTGTGTTTTTTAAAAATTTTAATTAATTATTACTCTCATTATAATACTGTCTGTAGATATAAGTACCCACCCTTACGGAGGTGTCTTAACATGAAACGAAGTTTTAGGGTTCTTTTTAAAGGTGAATAGGAGCTGATATTTTAATTCCTTTTGCCTTGAAGGGCTGGTATGACTTGGTATATTAAGAAATGCTAGTTTGAACAGATATGTTTGGCAACTTATACCAAAGTGTTGAGACTCAGATTCAGACAATTTTCTTGTATAAGTCTGTACATCTTATCCTCAATTGTCACCTTGTGGTTCTGTCAACTGCCACAGTACTTGATGAAGCATCTCAAGTGGCCAGGAGGGTGGTCAGGAAGGTGAATAAGTAATACTTCTAGAGACGACAGTTTACATTTAGGACATTGGATATGAAGTGATATTAACTAAGAAGTTTTCGACTTCTGGTAGAGGACACCACTTTTTGGTCTCTGATTTAACTACTGTCAGATCACTCAGATGGAAACCCATAGAGCTAGTGGAAGACTTATATTTCTTACAGAAATCACAACATTCCTTAATGAGAAGCAGGCCTGGAACAAACGCAATTACAAACATGCAGAGAAATTTAAACTATCAGTATTTTTTAAAAATATACTCTTTTGTATGTAACATTACTGTAGAGGCATATGAAATTCTCAGTGGCAGTGCTGTGGCTTTTTTCAATAAAGATTTTAGATTTTTTTTTTACTAAAATGGTTGACAAATGTTTGCAACCACTTAATGAAAACAATCTGGTACTAAGCTTTTAAAACAAGACTAAAAATGTCTGGCACTAGAAAAAAAAATCCATGCACAGAAACTGGAACATTTTTTGAATTTTGTGGTATTCTTTTGGGCGCTCATTTGGAGGGACTGGAATACAGAATCTGCTTTTTGATTACTTTGAAGTAAAATGGCACTTCTCTTAGTTCAAATAGGTGCTAAGCAGATCTTCTGAATTTAGTTGTCCTTATTTAAGATGCTGCTACCCTTCCATTGCTTGTCTACAATCAGAAGTAGGACATGTCACTTCCCCATAGCTCTGTTAGGAGCCTGTTCCTGCATATTAAACTAGGACAGCTGGGTTCCTGAAGCAAATAAAGAGCTGCTTGGGTAGGCCTCTTTTGAAGAGACAAGTTGGTAGTGACAAACAGCTGAGGGGTGGAGTAGTCTTCAGAGGCAGAGTTTCTTCCAAAGCAGGCATCAGTCTGTTGCTATGAGTGCTACAACCCTCAGAGAATTTATGAATGATCTTTACATCAAAACTACAGATTTGTGCTTCTGATTTGTTAAGTGACTGATAATACTAGTGAACCTGTGCAGGCATTTGCTATAATTTAAGCTGTATATAAAGGGGAAAACACTGAAACTACTTGATGCTTTAAATAAAAATTTCCAGGTTTCTGTTCTGAACGGTTTAACTTTTCCTCATACTTTCCTTCCTTATTCAATTATCACAATCATAGAACGGCTTGGGTTGGAAGGGACCTTAAAGATCATCTAATTCCAAATTCCCTGCTGCGAAATTATCTCATGTCCCGATTAGCCTTAGGTCTAAACAGCAACTACTTTTATCAAAGAGTATCTGAATGTGCTGCTATTTCTCAGCTTCACTAGTTGTATTGGAATCAGTTAGAAAAGTCCTTCAACTCTGAAAGACCGTATTCAAAACAGAAGGTAAAGCTTTAGCCTTTCTTTATGCTATTTTTTATTTATTTTTGTTTATTATGATGTTATGCTATTATGCTTTTTTTCTTGCGCTTTTCTCATCTTTTCATAATTGTTTCAGTATACTTTCTGAACAGACACTGAAACAGAATCACTGTTTCATTCCTAATTAGCCCTCAACTGATTTTCATCTGTTAACTCTGGCTGTAGAACAGCACATTCATTTCACGTCTGACTCTTTGATTAGAAGAAAGTTTAGTTCAAAGTGTTTCTTGAAAGGAACCTGCCACTTTGTAGACTAAAATCAATTAGAACAAGTCAACAAACAGGAAATAAATTACCCCAACCCCAAATCCCATAGTTCATAAAAACAGCCTCAGAAACTGCAGGCTTCAAATCAGTCTGGACTAAAATGTCTCGATGTTTTGAATAAGTACTGGGGAGCAAGGAAGTAATCTTCTACTCTTTACATGTGTATTTTACAAAGTATATCCTATTTTGAATCAGATTGGAAAGATTTTTCTCTTTCCATTGATCTGTGCCAGAATCCAATTATAGAACACATCCCAGTAATGGCAATAAATAATAGTTATAAAAGAAGAAAGAGGAATGGGAAGGCATGCTGCAATTTGTTGTTGCCAAATATGACCCATTAATATGAAGTCTGTTTATTCTCTTTAAAGTGACATTCCAAATGTTTTCTTCCCTATTTATGAGTGAAAAGTTGGTATACTTTTAGCATTTTTTTGCTTTAGATTTAAGTAAAGGAAGCATTTTTTTAAACTTTAAAGGCCTACTCCTCCTCTGAATAAAATACCTGAAGCATATAGGGAATGAAAACCTGACTGATGCTTTGAAGTGTCTTGGAAAATTGTCTCTCAGTGAACCTAGGATTTCACCTAGAGTGATTTAAATCTCACACTATTCCAAAATTGCTTTTTAGAGGAAGTCAGATTGGTATGTTACATTGTTATCCTGATTTACACTTAAGTTTAAATTCAAACCAGCATCTTGATTGAACCTGTTGAAGATGGATTATTCTTTCTAGCTTCTTTACCTAGTCACAAGGGGGCCTGAAAGCCAATACTAAGTTCTAAAATTTTCAGTCAAAAACAGCCATGTAAGAGTCTGTGATCCTGTGACTGTACCAGAATGCTGTATACAGAAGTAGTTCACCTGTGAAGAGGTACTAAAGTTGCTGTCTGCAGTAACAAAGAAACAGCAAGTCCAACAGTCATAACTTCTATAGTCATAGTGCCTATTTTTCTGACATTAAATCAGAACCATGAAGCTTTCTCTTTACTGGTTGCAGCCCTATTGCAGAGCGGGGATGAAGCACACTGAGAGCATTTCTTTGCGCACTTCCAGTGCTGATTAGATTGCCTCCATTCCTTTGCTATCAATTCAGTTTAATTAAAGAAATGTGCTTGTTTTCTGGTGATGACCATTCACAGCATTTAAGGTAAGTGGAAGATAACACCAGCTCTACAGGCATAATGAGCACCATTTTGAAAGGACTATCAAAGTTATGATTTCAGATACCCGTTGTCTCAAAAATATCTGGACTGTAGGAGTTTTTTTTTTTTATTCCACTTCTGAGTGCTTATTCAATTATTGTTATTGTAAGTTGCATTTAATTATTGATTTATTTTTATAGAGATGTTATGTGCACTGTACATTTTGGGCAAATATTCCATTTGTTGTTGTTGCTATTTATGAGACCAGCACAAAAGAATTTGGTCTAACTGCTCCATGCCCTCATAACAGGATAGTGTCTCACATCTCCACTGTGTTTTGAAATACTACCTTACTGTGTTATTGATAACATGTGTAATGTCTGTAACACTACATATATCTCACATGTGCAGTTTCCCTACCTAGATTCATATTTCACGTTAGTACACCTTGTGATGGCATTGACCTAGATGCAGAGAAAAGGTGATATTGTGAGACTTACTAAAAAATTTAAGAGTAATTATGACAAGTGGAATGCAAATTGAGTGACAGTACTTTATTCGAAGGATTTTTTTCAGTGATGTTTATAGAAATAGTTGTGCATGGTGCCATAAGGAGACTAAATCATCTGTAGTGAGTCTGAGGGAGATCCACAAAGGTAATTACAGAGGAATATGAATATCTCCATTTCAATATTTTATTTTCTTTTTAGCTGTCACCATTTTTTATCTGAGACTGCATCATTTTGATTAGGAATGAGGGAAAAGGGGTGGCTGAATATAATTTGCTCTCACTGAATGAAGCTTGCAGATATTCTTGTTCAGGCTGTTCTCCAGAACTCGAAAGCTTCATACAAAAGCCAGAATCTCATCAATGTATCGGTATATGCATTAATATGAATTATAAGTTATTTGCGCAATCAATAAATTAAATATCTGAAATTATGAAAAACAGAATGTAAAGTCATCCTAATGAAAATCTGTAAAGAATTGATGTTAATTGAAAATCTTAATTCTTTTCTGATTCAAAATTATAAAGATGATGTTATATGTTATAAGTGAAAATCTTTCAACATGAGAACAGATGTACAGAAAATGTAAACGTTGCATCCTTTGAAAGCATCAGTTTGCATGTTTGCCTATTTGCTCTTTGAGTTGGCATGCTTTACTGTTTCTAGCTCCTGTCTTGTATTGAGAACATCTTTATAAACATAGTGCGCACACACGTGTACATGTGTGCATGCTGTCATCCAGATTTATTTCTAAATTGTAGAGTTCATTAGCCTCACTGCAAATTTTCTAAAGAAAGTCTACCCAAGTCTGCACTTGAGAGCAGACAGTCTTGGGGCCAGTCTTCAGTCTGCAAGCCTCAAATCAGTCTTAAGAGTTTTCTGGCACTTATATGTTCTGTCTTTGATGGAAGTGCCACAGGGATGGCTATTCCTACAGCATTCTGGCATTACTAGGCTTAGCTTTGTCTAAAGCAGCTTCTTGGATTAAAAAATGTGTGGGTTATCAAGTTTTAAGAGTGAGCCAATGTTGACAGCCAGTGAAATTGGCTTAATTTGTATGGAGTTGTTTTCTATTCCCAGCAATACTATTTAAATATATTTTCCGGAGCACGGCATTGATGAATCCAGAGCATAGACTTTGTTGTGGCTGTAAATTAATAGGTTTTAGTAAATCCCTGATTTAGCTGCTGTGTGTAAATTTTTTTTCTACATGTCCAGTTTTTGTGGGGCTTTTTTGTTTGTTTGTTTTTTTGTTTTAGCAAATGCCAAATTCACTCATAAAGCTCAATAATCATGCTTTTCTCTGAAAATTACTGCTTATTCACCTTGGATATGTGGAACTTAACGCATCTTTTTCTATTCTTGTCCTTTAGGTTTTCTTATTAAAGCAATGATTTGTTACAATCATTGCCTGTTTATTTATTGCCTAAACATAATTAAAATAAAATAAATCTTTATTCTGTGCTTCGTGAATGAGTAATATCATAGCTTGTGATGGATTACTTGGGCCTCAACTTCAATTCCTGTAGTTCCGGTTGCCAGCAGAAATTGATTTTTGCTCCTAAGTTTTGTTGTGAATTTGTTGTTCTTATTAATGTGAGTTATATACTTTTTTCTCATTTACATAGCTTTTATTTATCTTAGGAGAGAATCCAGAATCTTCTCTTCATGACTACAGTCAGGCTTTGCTGTCACAAAAAAAAACCAACTATTTTTTGTTGCATTACAAGAATTTATGGCACTCCTTGAAAACAGGTTTCTTGCTCCTCATACTTCCTAATAAAAAAAATATTCCAAAACAAATTCTTACAATTTTTGGCCTAAATTTATTTAGGGTTTCATTGAACAAAATTACTCTTGTGCCAACATTTTATTTAATCTACGTCATTTTTCTTCTTCACTGTTGTTTAGAAAGGAAGGACCAAAAGAAAAGGAGGAAAAAAAGCAGTATTTAGTGAACATCAGACCAAGCCATCTGAGACAAATGAGACAAATGCAGTGTTGTGATGCAGCAGTGGATAGGCATATATCCAAAGGATACAGGGAAATTCTAATGTCTTTGCACAAAGCACTAGTGAGTGTCTGTGCTTGATTTCAAAATATATGTCCTTGCTGTTATTTCAATCAGTATCTAAAGATTAACTGTTCTCTTCATGAGATATTCTCTTCTTCATGGTGGCAGTTGTTAGATAACATCCTCATTTGTGTGACTGGGAAATGCATTTTCACAGCATTTAAATGTAGACAATGAGTAAATATAGATGTCAGAATTAATTTAATCTACTTGCTGCATCTAAGATGGAAGGGCCATCCATTTAGAATCTTATCCTGGGAAGAGATCTCATCATCTACAGTAAAGGCAAAACCAGTTTCCTAGCACAAGCACCAAGAGGTGATGATTTGAATACCCTCCTTTCTGCCTTCAGCCATCTTTATTAACATGTTCCTACTTTGTATAAGAATGTATTTGTTCAGTGTCCAACTTATTGTGAAAAAGCATTTTGCTAGGTGCGTCTACTAACTCATAAAAAGTCCTGATTCTAGCTCCATAACTTATAACCTTCAAGGAGTGGGAAAGAGGGATGCAAAATGACAAATGATATTGTCTACTTATAGGCACTGTCAGTTTTAAATCTACCTCGGTATTGCTATGGCTGAAATCTGGTCTTTAAAGTTCTTATGGTTGGGTAGATGAAATTAAATGCATGCAGCTATTAGCGAAGAAATATGCATAGATAAACGTTTGCCAGGCTTTAGCTTATGAGAATAATTGTTGCATACATACCATGTTACAACTGCGTCCTGATGTGAGAATGAGAGTTCTACAGAGAGAGAAGTCTCAGTATAGAGAAAATGGGTAGTGTGGTAAAACTAACTTATTTTGCCACGGTTTCTTGGAGAAGCATGTATCTATAAATATATGTATGAGAGATTTTATTAGCAATAATTTTCATCTCTCTGCACAAAAGCTGTAATTTTCACTTTACCTTTCCTCATGTACTGTTTAATTGACACATGATTTTCAAATGTCTATGATCTTGATGTATGTAAGTGATGGAGAAGTCTCTTCATTTCTTTAGTACTTGTACCATCAAAGAGGAATTTGTTGACAAGAGTTACATTTCCAGATACAATAGGTAGGTGGAAGTCCACTTCTGTGCACATAAATTCACAGAATGTCTGAGCTTGAAAGGGTCTCCTGGTAGTCATCCAGTCCAACACCTTACACCAGCAGGACCACCTAAAGCAGGGTGTCCAGACCTATGTCCAGATATGAACATAGGACAAAAACTGCTTATCAGGTGCATTTCTTTACAGTTAGTTGCATTTATATTTGAAAGTATATTTGTTGTTTGGAACTTTAAACAGTAATTTACCATTGTGAAAGCTTTCTATTCTGAATCTGTGTCTGTGACTGAAGCACACAACCATACTTGGGAATATTCAAGATCTTTTATTCTTACTTATTTCCTGGATTTTGATTTATAGGATCTAGAGCAAATCTTTTTGTAGTATTCCATTTTCAAACATGTTAGCTGAAAAAACAGCTGGATATACTTATTAAATAATCAATTCCATCTTTCTACCAGCATTAGTAATCATTTCTGTAAGATGCTGCCAGTGCAAGTTTAAACAACTGCTATGACTTGGATTTTACCACTTCCTTCAGAAATCAGACCACTGTCAGCTGGAAGCTATCCTGTGGAAATATTCCAGATCCAGGACATCCTTTTGAGGCCACAGCTCTGTTAACAAACATTTCACGTATTCTCTGAAAAAGGGATTGCATTCGAGTGTAATTACACTTACATGACAGTAGCAATAAGTTAGAAAGGGACATTGTGAACTTTTGTATGGGTTTTCTCTGTGACTTCTCTTTTTAGATAAATATATGAGTAAAACATGCACACAGGAAAAAAAGAAAAATGCTTTGTGAACTCAAATGGGCATCTGTTCCCAAAGTTGTGCTCTTTCTGATTTCATCAATTTTAAATTTGGCAACCTAAATGTAGTTAACAAGTGTGCTTATGTATAAGCCAGAGGGAAACCCAATGTCTGCTTGTCTGAAAAGTTTTGTTGCAACATAAACTGTATGGGAACTGTTGATCACTGCCTGAACCTCTGATGGACCACTTGAGGCAAGCAATGAGTCAGCTGCGGGAGCACAGGTGAAGGCAATTCAGCTGTGTGACCAGAAGGGATGGAGCCTGGCTCCACCTCTCCTAGATCCCATTTAAGGGCTGACTACCACTGAGGCAGGATTTCTTTTTGGAGATTGCTCTTTGTGGAGATTTTATTGTGAGCTTACGATACCGGTGAGCATTTTGATTTGTTTTAATTATCTTTCCATTGTGGTAATCTTATTAAGCCTCATCTCTGTGTACCTATTGATTGTGCACCTATTCTTATACGAGTCTGGGGAATGTGAAGTGAGGTAAAATAACTGTGAAATTCTTAGCTTCATCAATTTAAGTATCTGCACAAAAAAAGGAACAGCATATTAGCGTGGAATCAAGATAAGTTCATTAACTTCAAATACAATAGGGTTTCTGTAGCAGTTCCATCTGAGTCATGTTTTCTTTTGCTCATCTCTTTTTATTTTGCACTGTTGTTGCAGAATGTTGGCTTTTTTTTTTTCTTCTTCTTCCGTAGTAGAATGAGTAGAGCATCAAAGAATTGCTTGGGTTGGGAAGGAAATTAAAGATCGCTCAGTTCCATCCCCCTTGCTGTGAGTAGTGTTGTTACCCTCTAGATCAGGTTGCCCAGAGTTCTATCCAACCTGACCCCAAGCACCTTCAGGGATGGGGAATCTGCAGCTTTTCTGGGGAACTTGTCCCTGTGTCTCAACACCTTCTGAGTATAAAAAAATTCCTCCAAATGTCTTTCCTAAATCTCTCGTCTTTTAGTTTAAGACCTTCATCTTGTCACTGTCAGGCCATGTAAAACATAGTCTTTCTACTGTTTGTTACCTCCCTTTAAGTAGGGGAAAAAAGCTGTTAAGTTTTACAGTAATGGAATTGTGTACCTCAGCTGTTGTTAAGGCACTCCTTAGCTCCAAATTTTCTTGACTTTAAAAATGTGTATGTGGAAAATGTATTTATCTTCCCTAATTCATTATAAATTCATTATATAATCTAAAGAGGCTTGGAATGTGTAACACATAATTGGTCAGCTTAGATGTGTTACTAGCTTTGCTTTGCCTAGGTTTTTCTTAAACCTTTACCTCCTTCTTTCTCTTCTACGATATTCATTATTTTGCCGTAGTTTGTTAGACAGAGAGCATTCCTTGTTTTCGTTTGTACAGCAAAAATCCAATTTCTTAGATTACTTATGTGTATTGATAGCACTATCTGAAAGTTCTAATATTGAGACTGCAAAGGCAAACACTGTCTACATTGCGCATGCAGAGCTCCATAAATAATAAAATACAGTCTTATAACAAATGGCAACAGTTTATCTTACCCTGTAGAGGTTTTGTTTTGGTTTTGTATCTAGAATTGTTCTAACTTTTGTTTTCAGTCCCATCCTGCTCTGATTAGACTACATCAAAACTCACTGAGAAATACATGCATTTCTGTGACTGCTTCACTGTACCTTCAGTTACAGAGAAATAGGGCACTTGGGATCAAAAGATGTTAATGTTGAATCAGCCTTGGATAGATATCCAGATGTCTTTGTCCTGGAAATTGAGCAAGAACTTCTTATGAATTTTTATTACCTCTTCGTGTCAGCCAGATCAAAAGTACTATGAGAATAACCTCTCTCACGATCTTTCTGTCTCATATGCTTTTCTTCTCATGTTTCTTTCGCTTCATCTTTTGCATATTCCTCGAAGGGAAAGATTTAGAGAGAACAATATATTATGTAAAAACGTGTATAATGTATAAATTTGGTTTTCATTCTCATGGAGAGCTTGTAAACAGTAATTTTCCTGTTTATAAAATATTTTTTTTTCTGCTGTCCCAAGGTACGCTTGAGCCAAAATTGGGTAACTGATCTTTTATGTCATCCTTGAGAAGTCATATCTTGAGAAACTTACTGTTGCAGAAGGTTCTTTGGTCTGTTAAAGATGATGACAGATTCCTATTGTCATTTATGGAAACGTGTAGGTGTCTGAATTCCAGTAGATTGTAGGCATCTCGCCTGTTTTTCCTTTTTGAAAACTGAACTCAGTGTTTCCTTGCTGCAGCTCCTTTTTTTAATCAGCCTTAACTTCACAGTACTGTATTATTATGAACTGTAGTCAGAAACTATGATCAACTTGTGCTAGGTGGTATACGGAATAAGGAAAGCTTATTTAAGTTTGTAATATCAGTACACGTAAGAGGAAATCAGTCAATAAGGAGCCAAAGAAACTTACAAAACTGTATTTGCTACTGAGAGTGAAAGGAAGGCAAGAGAGCTTAATAATTTGCAGGTTTATTGTGGATAACATAGCAAAACATCTTTGGAAATGTTTGTGACATATCTTTGTGGAAATACCTTTGTGTCCATGTAGAGTTCTATCCACGTGTGACAGGGCGGTTTGAGAAGAAGCACACTGATGTTTTTAAGTGGAAGAGTTAGTTATCAGAATATAGACATGGCTGATTGAAAGTGGAAACTGACATTTGAAAAATGATGTGTAAGAGGTCACAGAAAGTAGAGCCACAAAAAATGAGGAATCTGAGGGTTAGTGAACGTTAAGGACTGTATCACCCTTAAGATTTTCCTAGATTTGGACAGAAAGAGTCCAAGAGTTTTAATGACTATGGATTCAATGATAAACTAGAGGCAATAGCACAGTGGTGAAATGGAGAAGGGATATACACACATGATTGGAAGGCAAGTGAGGATGTGGTCTTTTAAATTTGCTTTTAAAGTGTTTAGGTGTAAAGAACGTTTGTATTGTGAAAGATGGAGCTACAGAACAGCGTAGAATTAAAGAAAAGAGGAATTGTTTCCTTAAAACTACAAACTTGAAAAAAGTGAAGCTGAAAGAATGTTTACATGTTTGTTACTTTTTTAGGAAAAAAGTGTTCTTTCTGAAATCGGCTCTTTTGTGGCAAATATTTATTTCACACAGTTTACTGGAATGCATTAATGAGGAAATCAACCAGTAGAGAAGAAGGAAGTGACTCCAACCTGCCTCTTCTCATATTTTTGTCTTGTCATCTGAGTCTTCCCTTTCGTACATCTTAATGAAATCTGGAACACCCTTCAGTCTCACTGAATCATGGAATGATAGATTCGCCAAGGTTGGAGAACACCACCTAAATCATCAAGTCCAACCATCCACCTACTACCAGTATTTACCCATTAAGCCATGTCCTTTTGTACAACATCTAAATGTTTCTTGAACATCTCTGGGTTCAAATACCTCCTTGGGCAGCCCATTCCAGCACTGACCACTCAGTCTGAGAAGGAATTCTTCCTAATATCCAACCTAAACCTCTACTGGTGCAAGTTGAGGCCATTCCCTCAAGTTGTATAGTAGTGATATAGTCATATCATTAGCTACTTGCAAGAAGAGACTGATCACCACCCTACCATGACCTCCTTTCAGGTAGAAGAGAGGTACGTCATCTCCCCCCGAGCCTCTTCTTCTCCAGACTAAATAATGCCAGTTCCCCCAGCTGGTCTCCTTAAGTCTTGTGCTCCAGATCTTTCACTTGGATACGCTACAAGGCCTCAATGTCTTCCTTGTAGTGAGGGTCTGTACAATGAACACAATACTCAAGGTGCAGCCTCACCAGAGTTGAGTTCAGAGGAAGGACCACCACCCTGCTCCTGCTGATAGCACTGATTCTGATACAAGCCGTGGTGCCACTGGCTTTCTTGGCTATCTGGGCACACTGCTGGCTCGTATTCAGCCAAATGTCGATCAACACTCCCAGGTCTGTTTCTTCGGCAAGTCTTCCTGCCACTTTGCTCCAAACCTGCAGCATTGACTGGGCTTGTTGTGAGCCAGTGCGTAGGAGCAAGCACTTGGTCTTGTTGAACTTTGTCCTGCTGGCCTCAGTGTAGTGATCCAGCCTGTCCAGATCCCTTTGTGGGGCATTCCTACTTCCAGGCAGATTGAAACTTCCTCCCAACTTAGTGTCATCTGCAAAAGTACTGTGGGTGCACTCAATGCCCTCATCCAGCTCATCAATAAAGATACTCAACAAGGCAGGCCCCAATACCGATCCGTGTCCCTGGGAACACTACTTGTGACGTGTTGCCAGCTGGATTTAACTCTGTTCACCACCACTCACTTGGCCTGGCCATGCAGCCAGTTCTTTACCCAGTAAGGAGTGTACCTGTCCAAGCTTTGGGCTACCAGCTTCTCTTGGAGAATACTGTGGGAGACAGCATTGAAGGCTTTGCTGAAGGCTAAGTAGACTATGTCAGCAGGCTTTCCTTCATCCACCGGGTGGATCATTCACTTAATCATAGAAAGACATCAGGTTGGTCAAGCAGGGCCTGCCTTTCATGAACCCATGCTGGCTGGATCTGATCCCCCAGTTATCCTGCACATGCTGTGTTATCTCACTCAGGATGATCTGCTCCATAACCTTTACTGGCGTGGAGGTCAGGCTCACAGACCTGTAGTTCCTCAGATCTACCTTACAACTGTTCTTGCCATTGTGACTCCCATCTACAAGATTCCAGTTCTCTAGGACCTCTCCAGTTCACCAGAATGCATTTTCACCAGATGGTGGAAAGCAGTCTGGAAATCAGCTCCCTCAGCATTCTCTGATAGATCTCATCTGGCCCCATGGACTTGAGACAGTCCAGGTGGAGTAGCTGTCCACCTGAATCTTGGGGGATTTTTTCTGCTCCCAAGCTTTAACTTCCAGGTTAGGGGGTAGAGTACCCTGAAAATAACTGGTCTGATTTTTAAAGACAGATGTAAAAAAGACATTGACAACCTCAGACTTTTCATTATCTTCAGTGTCATGTTCCCTGCTGTACCCAGTAAAGGACAGAGAGTCTCCTTAGTCTTCCTCTTACTGTTAATATATTTGTAAAAAAGTTTTTTGTTCTGCTTAACTGCAGTGTCCATGCTGATTCCAAGCTGGGCTTCCTCTTTTCTAATTTCCTCCCTGCATATCCTAACAACTTTCTGGTCTCTTTGAATTGGCCCTTCTTCCGTGGGAGGTAGACTCTCTTCTTGTCCTGGAGCCTCAGAAAATGTTCCCTGTTCATCCATGCAGGTCTGCTTCCCTGCTGGTTCATCTTATGGCACAGGGGAACAGCCTTCTCTTGTGCTTCTAAGACTTCCTTCTTAAGGAGAGTCCAGCATTCCTGGACCTTCTTACCCTTCATGGCTGACTCCCAAGAAACCCTATCATTGTCCAGTATATTTCAAATTCTGCCTTCCAGAAGTCCAGCTTAGCAGTTTTGCTGACCCCCCCCCCCCCCCCCCCCCAACTTTAAGAATATAGAACTCCCACCGTTTTGTGGTTGTTGTGCCCAAGAAAACTCCTAACCTCCACACCTCCCACCAGTCACTCCTAGTGGTGGTACTTTCTTGTGTGGTTAGTGCTTGGTAGACTTTCACGCTGTGTGTCTGAGCCTGGAAGTACACAATGAAATGTTTTATTCTTCGTTGGTCCATGACCTGATAAATTTTTTTAAGCTATCCTGTCCAATGTCTGTTTTCTCCTTCAGATTTATCTCTTATTTGCTTCACTTTGAATTCAGATTCCAATAGGATTTTCAATAGATTCCTCATGGTTTTGTATCAGGAAGTTTTTAAAGTGTCTTGTAAGACTTACGTGAGTTATAGTTCATCTTTATACATCATGGGCACTTTTAGAAGAATCTGGCTTTTCAATTGTGTTTTAGAATTACCTTTTTCTTGCCTTTGGTGAAAACAAGGTAGCAAATTTAACTCTCCCAGAAAATCAGTCAGGTGTTACAAGCGCAACTGACTCTAGAATTCGACCTCAATTATGGAAAACCTCAGTGAAATTGTAAAGCTTTTTTTTTTTTTCTGACTTTCTCTGGTGTTTTCCCATTGATTGATTTTTCTTTCCTGGTTTCTGGGCTTCTCCTCATATAAACCCAAGTTATGTCACTTAACAAGTATACAGAAGTATAGACACAGTGTTGGATTTTGTGCTCTTAAAAGAATGAATGGGTTCAAACTACTTCCAGTTTACTTATTGGTACTAGCTGAGTTGCCTATGCTTATGTTTAATAAAGTCGTTCAAATGGATTATGATGTAGGTACTACGATTTTCAGTATGTTAAAAGATCAAAAGTAAGTTGATGCGTTTTTTTTATATCAACCAAGAAACTAAATACTAGGTTATATTCCTATAGTCATATGGAGGGGCATTACAAGTTGTGAATTTTCCCTGAGAAAGTCAGTATTATGGCTGAAATTAATGCTTTGCTCTCTGTTTTCACTTGAATTACTTGGCCAGTGCTGTACTTGATGTTATTAAACAGTTTCCATTTACATTCAAAGTTCATGTTAGCACAAATCACCAGAAGATTGGCTGAAAGGACGTGTACAGTGGTTGTGGGATTTGCAGGCTGCAGCCCACATACATTTCCTACTGATTTTTGAAATTCCTCTCTATCATGTTCTGGAAATGCAGAGGAGGTTCCAAAGAGAATCACATTCCCTGTTTCTAATACATATATAAGGGATAAGTGTTTTGTAACCATTTAATGCTGAATACATAAAAATTAAGCAGGCTTTGAAGTGCACACTAACCTTCAAATCTGTTGTTTTATCCTTTTATTTCACTCTAATATTTCTCCCCCCCTCCCCCCCTGTTTTTTTTCCCAAATTTTGCAACATTATGGCAGGAACAAATTTAGTACATTATCTAGAAAATAAATGAAAATGTGCATTAATGCATGCATCCAAAATCCTGGTAATTTAGATTCACTACAATATGTTTCAGTTTGGGAGTTTTGTGATTTGGTTTATTTAAGACATTAAAGACAACAAAAATTCAAGTTCCCATGCTGTTTTTATTTATTTTTTTCTTTCTTTCTTTTAAAGTTAGAACTGTATTTTCAGTCAACTGGTTCTTCCCTTCTCTGTTACGTACACTCTGATCAAATTACCATATGTATAAAATTCAGCTGTAAGATTTCTGACTTGCCCTGGGTCCTGGGAACATACCACCCTTATTTTGATCTCTCTGAATTAGCTTCCTGTACAATTTCCTGTCAAACATGAGTTTCATGAGATTTGTCCTTGAATGTGTGTGTGATCATCTCTTCTCACTGCAGTGAGATTTTGGCTGCCTAACTAGCTGGAATGTTATCGCCAAGCCTGCTTGCATGGGAGTAAATACTGATGAGGTTTCTTTTATTTTTTTACATACAAATTCTGGGAAGAGGATCAACAGAGATAATTCAGGTTAACTCTCGTGCAAAAATTTAAAGCAGGGTTTTATGATAAGCATGTTTGTGTGAAGAAATTCTTTGCCCTCACCCCCCAAAATAAGCTCTTCTTGCATTTTGTAAATTCATAGAGTCATAGAATCATAGAACGGTTTGGGTTGGAGGGGAACTCAAGGATCAAAGGACCCCCTGCTTTTCATGTTCTTCATTATGATCTTCCTATGTATAGGTAACATAAAATGAAATTGCAGGGAGAAAGTGCTAGTTAATGCTGCTGCAGGAATGGTTTTTATTGTGACTTGCTGTGTCACTAAGGAGTGCACCATGAATAATCGTTCTTAAGTAAGAATATTGTTTCCCAAGAGACAAGTCTTGAGGATTGTGTCTGGCTGACTGAATTTCTGCTGCAGCATACATGTATCTCATATGAAAATCAGATAATATGGCTTAATGTGAGTTGAAACTCAGTAGCTACTTTCAAAACTGATCATCAGATTTCTTCTTTACTACTGTCGTTTGGGTATGATGAGATTTAATTTATGCATGGAGCAAGACTAACATTGCAGCTATGCTCTTCTGAAAATTTTGCTCCTCACTTCACAAACTATTTCTGAAATGAATTATCTGAGGACTACATTCTCAAATTGAGGATCTGAAGGACAGAGAGCTAATTATAGGTCTATCAGTGGCATGGAATACTTTTTGTGACTGGCAGACATAATCTAAGAAACAAGTTCGAAGAGCTGTATCCAGGTAAACAAAGTACTCAAAAGGTATCATTTTTAATAGTTGGCTGAAAGTACTGATTAGGGAAAGTGTCAGATAAGTATGTTTTGCTTTCATGCAATATTATTTTTAGGATGATTTTCAATGCTCTCCTCTTGCCCCCCAGATGTTTAACACTGAAATTTTTATGAACTTTTCTAGCATTAAGAAATGGCGCACAGTGTTTTAAATATAAATGTTGCTCTAGCTTAATTTACTATGTTGCAAGGGGCAGGAATATCTTGCACCCACAAATGAGAAACCTCAGATCAAACATAAGCTAAAGGAACAGCTCCTTAGAGCAAAGCATTTCTTTTATTATCTGATTATTAAGGTTGCATCATTGCATACATAGACAGCAAGAAAGTATTCCCAATTTGTCACTCTTTTTCTTGGTCTACTGGATCAAAGCTTGAGTGTAGTGATACCATGTCATTGATTGAACCGATTTGATCTTATCCTTTGATCAGTTCATTCCATTGAGTTGAAAAAAATCTGTTTTTAGAGCTTCTTGCTGGTGACCATTCTTCTTAATTATCACTCCTCTCCTGACATCTCTTTTTAACCTAAAACATAATAAAAAGTCCAGAAAAACATGTTTTAAGTGTTAGGAATAAAAGCGTAAAAGAATTATTATGTCCCCTCTGGCTTTCTTTTTCTTTCTTCATTTTTTTTTTTTTTTTTTTTTTCACTTTATATACACTTTCTTTTTGCTTTTCAGGTCAGGAATATCTCTTTTCTGTGTAGAACAGAGGTGTTAATTTTGAAAACCTTAGTTTTAGAGATGGCAGTACTCATAACACTACAGTTCGGAGTAAAGTAAAAACTGCGTTTAGGTATCTAGCAGTTGATAATGTATGTAACTTCTCGGTTTGGATATAGATTGCTGAAAACAAAACATGCCTGACTATGCAGAGTAGAGATGGTAGACAAGACCTTGTCTCCTGGATTGATCTCAATACCAGAGATGATGTTCCTGGCAACTTAACAGAACCGTAACTGTAAAAGGAGCATTCTTCCAGTCCCTTGCAGAGAAATAGCAGAGAAATGAATGCAGAACCTGTGGAGGTCCTAGCCTATCTTTTTGATTTTACTACCCATTCCCTAATTATCTGACATAAGTACTCAGTCTAAGTCCAAACTAACATTCAGCCCTGTATTTCAGCTCTGTTTTCTCATTCTGGGAGTTTCTCCAGGCTGCTTGGCTTGGGGGACTTAACTGGGCTTTTTGGTGCATTGGCTCAAGAGAACAGAGTAGTATCTGGAAAATCAAAATGGGTAGCAGTCCAAGTAAATGGTTGATCTCACAGTGGATCAGATGAGAATGCTTTTGGCTAAGGCCTTGAAGTGCCGCCTGATGGGAAAAGCTTGATTTATGGCTATTTAGGAAAGGAATATAGATGCAAGTCAGTCATAGAACTGGGACTAAAGGACAGACATAGTAATAGGCAGTAGTTTATAGGGGCTAGAAAACAATCCAATTTACCTAAGGGTGAAGAAACAAATCTTCTTTACTGAAAATCTAACCTAGGCCTCTTGACCTTGCTATTGCTGCTGATGGAAATGTTGAATGCATGAGTTACGGCTGCGCAAACAGCCTCTCTTACACACAATCACACATCTGTATTCTCCCCTGTTTTCCATGAATAGAAATCCTTGAAATTTGAGATTTTTCTTACATCTTCTTCACTCTCTGTCCCTTTCTCCTCTCTGTGTCTCAGCAGCAAGCTGAAATTGACCTCTTTTACAGCAGAGCAGGAAAGGGGATCAGCCTGGGTGGAGAAAGAGGACTTCAGAAAGTATATCAAGAAAAAAAAAAAAAGATGGAAAAAGGAATGGAGAACAATTTGAATACAAAAATTTATTTCTACATGTAGTTAATTTTCTGGAAGAGAAGAGAGATACTGTGTTCAGTTAGAAAGTACATTTCTGAACATGGGTTTTGACAGAGAGCAGTTACAGCTTTACCATCTTATCTTTTTTCTCTGATGGATCATCCTTTTGTTTAACTCTATATTTAGCAGATGCAATTTGTCAAGTAGTAGAAAAGGAGCTGTTATTTATCACAGAAGTCTCTGACATGTGACCAAGTATCCAGAAGCGTATCACACAGATCTCTTCCCACTTATATCTGTCTACTCTTAGATGAGACAATTTTCCTCACAAAAGATTGCCATTCATTACTGATATCTGAGGTTTTTTTTAAAGAACATTGTGTGATAGTTCCACATTGTGCATAGGTTATCACTGCCTTACCTTGTAATGGACTATAGTGGAAATGCTAAGTCACAGCCTGAAGCAGTGATTAAGCATCAGGTAGGAAGGTAGGGCCAACCCAAGGGAGCTCAGTTGCATGCAATGCACCTAAGTGTTTGGAAGGGGTGGAGGCAGGATTCACCCTTTCCCAGGTCTCATTAAAGTGTTGGCAGATGAGGTGAGTATTTCTTTATGGAGATTCCTACCTACCTGAAGCCTTCCAAAAGTAAGCAGTTTTTCTCCCTTTGTTTTTGTGTCCTTGGCTGCTGCATTTTGTCTTATTCTTGTTTGATGCAGCCTAGGATTGTTTCACTCTGCTGTTATTACAGTGCTTTGCGTCACATTATGTTGTATATGGGCAAACTTTGATTGCCTCATGAATAATATTCCAGACTTTGCATCTGATAGACACATGCTTTTATGACTTAATTATTTTCTAATTTCTTTGCATTTAGCCCAAAGTTTGAATCAAACTTATCTCCACTTTACAAAGTGATGATTGACCAGGTGTAATGAACGAAATGCAGATTCAAAAGGTAAATTGTCACTTCTGAATTTTTTTTAAATCAATACTATTGCTGTAGTTCTTAATTCATGTCAGTTTTACACTTGTGTGCAGCCCTTACCATTGACTTTTATTCTTGATTTACACTTCTTTAAGGAGAATGATAATTCAATTCACAAACCTGTGAATGTGTTTGTGTTATGCGAGCTTTCCTTTCTTTGCTTCAACAATTAAGTAGCTTCCACAGTGATAAACAGTTGTAGGGATCAGAAGATACATCAAGCCATCATTAAGGACTATGGCATTTCTTATGTAAGTGGCTCCAGCTTGCTTCTCTTTTCACTGAGGACTGCTGAATTCTGAACATACCTACAAGATATCAGCTTTCAGAGACATTCGAAGTGCAAGTTCCTGCATCAGGGTAGGGGCAATCTCAAGCACCAGTACATGTTGGGCAGAGAATGTCTTGAGCCATGAGGAGAAGAATTTGGGAGTGTTGATGAAAGATTCAACACGAGCCAGCAGTGCGTATTTGCAGCCCAGAAGGCCAACTGTATCCTAGGATACATCAAGAGAAGTGTGACCAGCAGATTGAGGGAGGTGATTCTGCCCCTCTGCTCTGTTTTTGTGAGATCCTACTTGGAGTACTGTCCAGTTCTGGTGCCCCCAATGCAAGGAGACCTGTTGAACTGGTCCCAGAGAAGGACCACAAAGATGATCAGAGGGCTGGAGCACCTCCACTACAGGGATAGGCTGAGAGAGCTGGGGCTGGAGCTAGAGAAGAGAAGGCTCTGAGAGGACCATATAGTGGCCTTCCAGTACCTGAAGGAGGCCTCCAGGAAAGCTGAGGAGGGACTTTTCATAAGGGCAGAGAGTGACAGGACACGAGGAAATGGCTTTAAACTGAAAGAGATGTAGATGTAGAAGAGATGGAGATGAGAGGTAGATGTAAACTAGATATTAGGAAGAAATTCTTTACTGTGAGGATGGTGAGACACTGGAACAAGTTGCCCAGAGAGGCTGTGAATGCCCGGTCCTTGGGAGCATTCAAGGCCAGGCTGGATGGAGCTGTGAGCAAAATGGTTTAGTGGGAGGTATTCCTGCCTATAGCAGGGGCTTGGGACTAGGTGATCTTAAATGTCCCTTCAAGCCGAAACCATTCTATGGTTGTAAAGACTGCAGACTTGAACATCTTGGTGTCTGACAGAGCAAATTAAATATAAAAGCTATTCAAGATATTAGTAGCTATTAATATGTACCTAATAAGATTATCAGCAGAGCACAGGTGTTTAACAATGCTTAAATCTTTAAATGATAAGGCATGCTTTCTGTAGATCGACATCAAATTAGATGTCTAAATTCAGCAGTCTCTGAAGAGCAGTTTTAGCCATCTTCTCTTTGAATCTGTCAGTTAACCGTTTTTACTTCATCTTGTCAGTGAGAAGAGTCACTTTCTTTTTACAGGTTCATTAGTGTTTTTTTTAATAGTATAGTATAGTAAGACAAATACGTGGAAAGCTAATTATAAGGTCAATTACTCCATTTTGTGTGAGGACAGATGGGACTTCAGCATGAAGAATCTGGTCAAAAACTACGGAAGGTGTATGTGTGATACTGAAAATACTTCTTGCGTATATAATACTACCAAATTGTAACAAGAAAAATCGTATTTCTTTCAGCATGGTCAGTGCAAGTCTTCTCAGAAAACATTGTTTCTGGAGACTACTGTATCATTTAGCATAGGAAATGGGCTCAAACACACTGAAGTTTTTTATCAGACCAAACATTCCAGGAAACAATTAGCACTTAAGCAACACTTTCCCCAGTGACCTGCAGAAGAGAATCGCTTCCCAAGTTTGTCCCGCTCAGGAAGCAATATGATGTAGTTCAAATGATTTTGTTTCTTTTGAGTGAAAAAAGAATATGATTAAAAGCAAAGCTGATCAGTCTCGTGTGTTTAGAGCCATTCGTTTGGGCTTGTTTTTAGATCACAAGGAAGTGTGAATAGCAAGTACAGTGTGGTGGTTGTATCTGAAAAGCAGATGCAAATAGTAAGAAGGCAATGGCTTGTATTTACTATATGGATATCAGTATGTGTTATTTTAATTCTTTGTTTCTTTGTTTTTCTCCCTGTTACTCCCTCTACTTCAGAAATGTACTTAATGCAAACTTCAGTTGAAACAAAATGTTTCTCTTGAAATCCTAGGCTGGATAGTGTATAAAACAATGCAATTTTGCTCTGCTGTTGTAAATATACTGGCAATGTGCAGGGAAAGCAAAATGCTTTTCTGAGAACTGGAACATAAAATGCATATGAGTTCATGAAGGACAGACCTCTATTCTCAGGAGAAGCTCTGAACTTTACTGGGAACCCATGACAGCTTGTTGAAGGGTTGGCCAAACGCCCAGTAGGAAAACCAGCTTTGTAATTAGTATATGCTGTATTCATGTGCAAGCAGTCAAAAAACTTAGTTATAAATTTAGTCTAAGAGCATCTGCAGCAAGTACACCTGCAGGTGGAATCTTCATATTTTTATCTTATGTAACTGTAGGAAAAATCATGTTCAACTGTGCTTTTTCTTGAATATTGTAATTAGAATTGCCTTGAAAATAAAAATCGGAGGGGAGAGTTTTGTGGGAAAACACAGTTATCAGGAAATCCAGTTTAAACCCTGGAAATTCCTGAAAAAAATTAGACAGGAAAACCAGATACTTATATAAAACACTTACAGAAAGATATTGTTCATCTCTCTCAAGCATTTGCTTTTAAGTGGTCCATTCCAGCTTGAAAGCCATGGGTTTTAATTGGTGCCCAAGATAACACCTACACCTAATGGTTTGCGTCAGTGACCCTTCAGTAATCTGATCTGATTTGGGTTCAGATCAAAAAGCTTTATTGCTTCCAGAAGACTGAAAACCCTTTGCTCATTCAGAGGCAGCTATCCATGCACCTTTCAGCAAGCTCATCTGGCTTCTTTAGCCTCAGGTCTACCACTTTGGAGTCCCTGTTCCTTGATGTTTTGGCAGCATGTTGCTCTGGCCACCCTCCAGCTCCCTGCTTGGCTAGCTTTCACAGTAGCAGCTGCCTAGAGCGTACCATCTACCTGCTGGCCATCCCTCTTGATCCTTTTCTGCCCATGTTATCTCTTTCCTTTCTCTTTTTTCTTTTTTTTCTTTCAACCCTTCCATTAACGTTCCGTTAACTAACTCTAGCTTTATGATTGCAAAAGAACACTTAAGATCAGTCCTGTTATCCTTTTCTATGAGTATGTTTGTAGTTAAGCCTGGAGAAGATAATTTTCTGAAGCAACACTGTAGCAAATACAGAAGTGTTGTGCTCAGTAGGTTATCACTTGCTTAATTTTTGATGGCTTTTTTTATTACTGAGGCTATCTACCCCTCTGATTTGCCAGCATGTTCTGATAGAACTAAGGCTTTTTTTCTCCTCTCTTGATCTATAATATTTTCTTACAGTATAATGCAAAGCAGGATGGGTAAAAACCCTGGCATGGTTTTATTCTATATCATCATTCAGGGTACTGGAAGACTCAATCTCATGGCTGAATTTAAGTATGTCCCTCTCTGTAACTCCATAAGGAATGAAGTGATACTTGTCACTAAGTAAGTAATTTTAAAGCAATGAGCAGTTTATCTTTGGAAAAGAAGGAAGAAATGATAGGAAAATTTTCTGTTGGTTGGAAATGCCCTGCAAGGTGGAACAGACTTGCCTTTAACACAGCTTTTCCAAACCCAAGTCATGTTTTTTTTTATTCCACATTGTTCCCAACTCATTTTGGATTCTCATCAGAATTCAAATTTAGTCCTGCTCTCTAAACTCCCTTAATTCTTGAAATAATGGTGAAATTTTTACGGGAACCACTCTGGGCAATTCCACAGCAGCAGTAGCAGTACCACGCAGTCCAGTTTGTACCTGCTGCTCTATGCAGAAAGGCGCAATCACCTGCTCTGACAATTTTTAGAGGCAGCCCCTTAAAATTGTCTTTTCCATTATTCATTTATTTAGATGGTGACCAGTGGAAATAAACACTTGTTCTTATAGTTGTAATTTATGAAAACAGTGATGCCATTCCTTGACAAGCTTCTGAGATCAGTGGGGAAAAAGATTGCTGTTTACGGTTTTGCTTCTCTGGTACAGAAATAGAGTCTGGCTGCCAACACTGAGGCCTGGGCACATCTGTGAAATGATAGCAATCATTTTTTCAGAAGGGAAAATTTCCCCGTTTTCCAGTAAGTTAAGACTCCTCGTTGCTGTCTGCTGCTTTTAAGGAGTTTGTTTTCTTCTGGTGCATTTCACATTTCCAGGTGCTTCTAAAAACTGTTTCATCAGATTTCTATCTCCAGCATTTTAAGACACAAATGATCAAACAATAGATTTATTTCAGGTTTGAAAGTGGTTTTGAGTCATTGTCATAGCCTTATAAGTTTATAAGGTTGCAGTATTTTCTATCATATTTCTGTTTTCTGGCCAAATTCATAGGATGGACTGAGCTGTCCCTTTAACTAGTTTCAGTTAGGCATTCTTTGGCTTTAACATGGTTGTCTATAGTTATATTTGTCACTAGTTGCCTTTCCCCTTCTCAAAGCTGTTTTCATGTTATTAGGACCATAGTTACAGTCTGAATATCGGATATAACCCCTTGCAAGGTCACCTGATGTCCCTTTTTCTTCCATTTTTGATTGTCAGGCTCTTCTCCCTTCTGCTCATCCTGACCTCAGCATTAGTGCAAGGCCTTCAGTTTTTTTGGACACATTTGATTTATTCGCTCCAATTCTAATTATGCTGCATTATAGTGTGTTGTCTTGCACTGTCCTGTATGTTATTTAGTAAATTAGTTTGTTTCTCCTCAGATTGCTTGCTGCTGTTCTGTTTTGTGGCCCATCTCTCTACCATCTCTCTTTTTCCCTTATCCCTTTCTGAGGCACGGATTCATGGGTGCCTCTGCCCCACTAGTCATGAAACCAGGCCAAATCAGCCCATAAACCACTGACAGTGTGCAAGCTGAAGCCACATCTTTACCTCACAGCATGCACCATATCTTTCTGCTCACAGTTTGTGTAAAAGTGGTGTGAATGCTGAGGACTCTGTGGTACTATCAGGGCCACTTCCTACTGTAGTGCAAGAAAAGGACCGTACAATGAATTCTGAAGCTCACTGGCCATATAGTTATGTAGGAGAGTCCCTGGAAATGTTCCTGTTCAGTTAGGATTTAGTTTTATCTTGGCAGTAATATCAAGTATTTTGAGTCATTTAAGTATACATTGTGTTTTTTACTTAATTTTCTGTTTTCTAAATAAAAAATGGATAAATTCTCACTGAGCTTAATTTGCTGTGTTACTCCCCAAAGAGTCTGAAGCTTGTTTCTCTCCAACTTTACCAGTATCCAGCTTTCCTAGGTCTATATTAATCTCTGATTTACTCTGATATCGGGCAGCACTCAATAGTAAGGACTTCGTTGGTAAAATAGTGCAGGTTGGAGTCTGAACAGGATGGGTTCCTGCAAATAATTACATAAGAAGTCTGTAAAATCATATGTTGGTTTGTTTTTTTTTTTTTCCTCCCTAACCACGTAACTGTGCTCTCTGGCCATTATTTCGTTAGAACAAAGAGGCTAAAATTTAACCAAGACATTAAGAAACAATCTTCCATACTCACCTGCAAATAATTTACTACATACAAAATGCTTTGCTGAACTCTTCATGTGCTACCACACTATTACAGCATCATTCTCAGTGTTGTAACTTGTTTCTTGTAGTCCCTTTTGTAAAGACATTGCTGCTTTTACACAAATGAATTAAGTGAACTGCTAAGGATCTCAGTGTCTGTTTATCATTGTATGAAGACAAATCTTCCTTCTATTATTTTATTGACAGCGGAAAGCAAGATCTTTTTCATATGATAGAAAAAAACAAGACCTCGCACTTTGTGTTTCTATGGTTTGTTTGTTCTTTATCCATTGGTTTATTAATCAAGCCACTGCAATAAGAACTCAGTCTTAACTTCTGTTGGAGTTAGAGCTTTTAAATGGCAGCAGAAGCAGAATGTACATAACTCATCTATGGGAAGATATGATTGGAGAATCAGACTTTATATTTCTGATGTCTTTAGAAGGAGTGCAGAAGAAGCAAAATATTGCTCCAACATAGGTTTACCATTACAGAAATTTTGCTTTTAATTGCTTTTTAAATTTCCTTCTCAACTATACCCATTTCAGAATCCAGATCTACCAAAATACTTCAAAAACAAAGACTTAGTACAAAACAATTCTTGAGCATTCCATTTTCTGTGTTTTCCAAGAAGCAGAATAAAACCTTTATTTGTCAGCCATTCTAGACATGTCTTTCCTATTTTTCTCACATAAGGGTACCTTGCCTTTTTTGCCCTAACAAGCATTGATTTCAAGCTTGCTGTAAGTGATGCTGTGGAAGCTCAAAGTAAGAGAAAGTTCAGCAGGCAAAGCAATGAAAGATTATTTTGCTAAACATCCATGTAGCATATGCATTCAAGTTGCTCATGCGCATGCTTCTAAAATCTGTTCCCAGGACAGGGGAAAATACTCAGCTCAGTTCTGTTTTATCAGTGAGTTTGTTTTGCTTTTGTTTGTTGGTGATTTCTGGTAGTCATATAGCAACTATTCTTGTTTGTTTGTTTGTTTTCTTAGTATTTATGTTTCTCATCTACTTACAGCTCTGCATTTTGCAAAATTTAATTGCATTATTTGTTTCTGAATAGTAAGATAAATGTCAAACAGACTTTTGAAAATCTAAAGGTGAGCAAAACTATGCATGTGCACATGTAAAATGGATTCTGATTTTTTTTCTTAACCGTATCTGAGACAAATTCAGTTATGGTGATCCCTTCCATGTTGCTTTATGGTTATTTTTCTTTGATTTGTAATATATCATTTGGAAACAGCAATATATCACTATTTATATAAACTTGAGAAATTTAATTACTAAGGAAAAGAGTGCATTATTTCATATTTTTAAAATACAAACTGTCATTTGACTCTGTGATACACTTTGAAGTCTTCCTTTTAAGTGTTTAAATTTTTATTTCAGTTAAAATAACCATTTAGGCTGTCAGGCAGACTGAGCAGCACTGATATGATTTAAGTGTTACAATATTTAAAAATAATTTGTTTGCCTTAGCAGAATATTTCCTAAGTGCAGTAAGAGTGGCGTAAGAGCTTCAGTGAAACACAATCAGACCGAAGGTGTCATTGAATCACATAGCTGGTTCAATCAAAATTGAACTATTTATCCTTGCTATAGCCGCTTGTTTGTTCTTTGACTTACCCAAATTAGTACTATTAATCTCATTTTCAATATCCTAAGGAATACTGTCTTTAATTCTTTATGCCATGCCACTCTACATTTAGATGCCTTCAATCTTTTCCATAAGTTCTGAGGAAAGGTAGCATCGCAAATATATATTCCAGTAAGATTAAAAACAAGGAATACAGTTTTTTTTGAGCAAACACACAAAGTAGCATGACTAGCAGGACCATTGTGAATTCTCTGCTATAAATAGAACATATTTACCGAGCCTCAAACACCTACAGATTTAATTCCCTCCATATGATTGCTAGCCCCAGCTGATTCACTTTATTGGTGACAACTAGGATGTTTTCATTTCTGATTGTAGCCTGTCATTCTTGGATGCAATACATGTGAATCTCTGCTTTGTTCCATGGATGGTTCCATGGTTACAGTCCTGGTCAACGCATTTTTGCTTATTTAGGCTATTCCTTCTGTACAGCTGCATCCTGTTTGTTGCCCAAGTCGATTTCAAACTCTGGCTCAGATTTTTTTGTTTTATTTTCATTTCCACCTTTCTGTTAAGATTGCCTGAAACTGAGGGGCTGAGATTATCCCTCCACTAAATCTGAGCATGGTAGAGTTTCTCCTGAGAGAGATTGCTTTCCACTCAACCACTAGTAAAAGTCTTCAGCTAGATTTCCCGCTATCCACCTCACAAACACAACTTTGGATCACTTGCTGTAAAAGGAAAGGTTGTTCTTTTAATAATGTTGCATATAAATAGCTGGAGTCCAGGTGCTTCCTGCTTTCTGTTTCAGTTCTCCTATATTATAGAACATTTACTGTAGATGTTTGGGAGAAATAAAGCAGTGTAATAATGGAAAAAGTGCAAGCTGTACATAGCTAAATCTCCTGTTTTTCATGGAGCTGCTAAAGCACAACCGGCGAAAGCAGCTCCCAGGCGAACTTGAAGTAATGGTGTAAAAAAAGAACAAGTGCTTATTATGACTTGCTTAACATGGAATAAACAAGAGAAGAAAATACATCTGATGTCTGAACCCTAACTTTAAATCTTTTAGAAATTTTTCAGTGGTTCTGGAAGCTAAATATCTTCAGTGGGGGTATGTGTTAGTTCCATCTATGATGGTATGGATAAAACATCTTAATTCACTGAAACAATTAGAGAAACTGTGATCTACGTACGACAGCCAGGTTTAGCTGATGCAATAGGAATTTGTGTTGAATGTTTATATGTATGTGAACAAATAGGAAGCAACCATACGCTTTTTGAATGCTTTGTAGCTTTGTGACCACCAGCAGTGTCCTGTTTATCTAGATGGAGAGAATGTGGTTTTAAAAGTCTGGAATGGCAATGCCTACATTCATTTAAATGTGTTGTTCCAGGCTCTTTCACTACTAACAGCAAGAGTGTATTATTTTTTATGTAAACACGGATCATCTAATCTTCCTTTATCTGTGATTGTGAATGAGGTAATTTAGCTGCATTTCTTAGTTGAGGTTTTATTTGGTTTATTTATTCAGTACCTGGAAGCATCTTGCAAAAGCTTGAAGTATTAAACTATGTGGCGTTGCTTCAGAAAAGGCAGAAACATGATACAGCAATTCCTTCCTGGTGTTTAAACTATGAGCAGTCTTGTTGACACACTAAGAAGGTGTAAGTATTAGGTCTAAAGGAACTTTTTAGCTGGATAACAACTGGCTTTCAAAGGTTTTGCATTTGTTTTTTTGCATTAAGTGTGTATGGGAGAAGCCTACAAGGTCAAGAGAAAATAAGAACAAGTCAAAGACAGATTTTTAAGACAAATAGTAACATCTGGTAAATGACTTAGTTCTACATTTGTCAAGCTCTTGTTTACTGCAGTGGATGTGAAATGTTTTTCTTGGCAGCATTACTGGCTTTAAGTCCATCAGTCTGGGAAAAAGATTCATAGAGATTTATAATATAATGTATAGTAACAAAACGATACGTGTGGTTGCATTTAGAACCTATATGCAATAGGAAATCAAACAGTGTTGAATGATCGGGAATAACTTCTGTTCTTTTATAGTTTTTGAAACATTTTCAATATTTATATTGGTTTTTACTAGTATGTAAGCAATGTATGTACATCATGTGTCCCTCTCTACATTGATTATCGTCTAAATCTCTCAGTGCTCTTTAAAAGCCTGTATTTTCTGTCAGGAAAACAATGGAGGTTAAAAAAAAAAAAAAAAAAAAAAAGCAAGGTAGTTAAACACTGCCAGTAATCTAGGCTGAGGATCTCACACAAATGAAGTTCTGTGTATCCCTGATGACAGAGAACCCCTTAAGTTGGAAAATCTGCTTAGAAAGGTAACAAAAGGAGGGCTGATCTGGTTTTTGTGAATTTCTGTGGTCAGACTGAATTTCAGGCTTCCAGCTGATCCCAAACTGCTTCTGAGGGTATCTTCCCTCTGAGGAACCCATCTGAGATGGTTATGCGGTCAGAGCTTGCTTTCTGTGGGAACAACTACCCATTTTCCTTCTGGGGAGGAAAATAACGGAATAAAGACTGAGATGTTTGATAGCCTGGTTACAGCAAGTGAACAACAAGTTACCACTTTCTTCTCTTCCTGTCGTCCTTCCTTCCAGAACTAAAGTTATGCGGAAGTAAAAATAAACTGGGACAGCTGGGCAACTCAAAGAGCAGTTGGAACAGTTTATTCTGTTGTAGGAGCACTTCAGTGAGTTCATGGAATCATTTTATGTTTTATTCTCTGGTAATTAATGTCCTGTGGTATTTTGCCTTTGCCTTTGCTTGGACTTGGTTCAATTCTAAATAGTTTAACTGGAGCAAATACAGAGGTCAGAGTGCAATAGATTAGTCTCAAGTACACCACAGAAACTTCTTTGTAGCTTTTACTAGCTTTTTAGTGTTTTAGCGTGTTAACAACTAATTTCTGTAAGGCTAGGAAAATGAAAATTTCTTCATGCTTGCAGGAAACAGGAGTAAGAGTTGATTGTCTTGTTCATTGCCTGCAGATAATTTCCTAGTGGGTTTTCCTTCCGATATACCAGGTTGTCAGCTTTGACTTGAACAAAGTCTCACCTGATTTAAACTTTTTTGAAAGCAGTCCCCGAACATTTGCATTTATATTTATAATCAAGTCTGTTTACTTTCTGTGATAAAAGCAGGAGAACCCACTCTGCCTGAAACTCAGCATGAATTGATCAGCTGTCCTTATAATATAGGACTGTTGAATTTTGCTATCATCTTTGATTAGTGTGCTCTTCATCACTACATGACTTCTCTATAGATTTGACCAGCCACATGGCAGCCTGTGCAGGGGCTAATTTCTTGCTCTTTGTAAGTCACGCCAAGGGGAGGTCTTAAGAGCGTATAAACATAATGACCCATAAAAGTCTGAGAGCAATTATTTCTAGCTAATAAAACATAATGAACAGCAGGGAGCAAGGCTTATTTATGGAACAAATGTCTACTAAGAAATCTACAATTATTTTACCTAATACTTCCTAAAAACTTGAATAGAAAATGAGTGAACAAAAAGCCCTGTGCTATTTAAAAATAAGATCAGCTTAAAAATCAGTTAGAAGGGAGGGAAACTCATTTATTTAAAAGAAGCAAGCTGACTACTTGGTACCATCTTTTTATACATTAAAAAATTGGAAAGGTACTATGTTAAAGGTGACTGTTATGAAAACTATTATGAAAATGGAAAAGGGATGTTTCAAGGTATTAACTTTTTAAAATAAATTAAACATTAATGAAGTTTTAATGCGTAGTCTAAGGCATATTATTTAGAGCCTGGATTCAGGCTAGAGCAGTGCCATCTCAGCCCCTGGATAGCTCAAGGAAATTTTACCTTAAGTACAAAAGAACTCTCTGCATAGTAGCTGCCCAAAGCTGTGCCACTTAAGGGGATATAGAATATTAACCATTTGTGCAAGAGCTTGGTCCCTAAGTAGACTTTATATGGATTGTTGTTGGTGTTGCGTTCTGGCTCTACATCTGGTATCAGTTGTAATCAAAGTAGGCTATGTAAGTTGTCAGCAAAAAAGCTGAAGCCCAAGCTTGTATTACGAAGAGGAAAGCAATGCACATTTTGCCAGTAAAGTTATGTTTTTTCTATGTTTTTCTGCCTGATTTATTTGGTGCATAGTATTTATTGATTTGATTGGAAGGTGTTAGATCTATTAGAGTGGGTCCAAAGGAGGGCCACAATAATGATCCAAGGGATGGAACACCTTCCCTGTGAGGACAGATTGAGAGAGCTGGGGCTGTTCAGCCTGGAAAAGAGAAGATTCTGGGGAGACCTTGGAGTGGCTTTTCTGTATCTAAGCATGGACTGTAAGAAAGAAAGAAGGGTGTGGAGTCTTTTGTGGGTCTATTGTGGTAGGACAAAGGGAGATGGTTTCAAACTAGAAGAGGGGAGATTTAGGGTATAAGGAAAAAGTTTTTTACATTGAGGGTAGGGAAGCACTGGAACAGGCTGCTCAGAGATGACGGATGCCCAGACCCGGGAGACACTGCAGGTCAGGCTGGACGGGGTTCTGAGCAGCCTTATCTTGCTGTAAATATTGTGGTTCATTCAGGGGGATTGGACTAGATCACCTTTAAAGGTCACTTCCAACTCAAATGATTCTGGACAAGGGAGATGATGCTTTCCCTCAACTGAGCACTGGTGTGGATCCACCCAGATTGCTGTGTCCAGTCCTGAGCTCCCCAGTACAAAAGAGACATGGGCATTCCTACAGACAATCCAAAATAGGGGCAAGACGGCGAAGAGACTGGCACACCTATCCTATCTCCTATATCTACATCTCAGGGTAGAGCTTGGGAGAGTCTGGTCAGCCTGGAGAAGAGGAGGCTCAGGAGGTCTCTCATCAGTGTCTATAAATACTCAAAGGCTGATAAAAACAGATCCGGGCTCTTTTTTGGCCCAGTGACAGAACAAGAAGCAATGCACACAAACTGGAACAGAAGAGGTTCCCTCTAAGCATCAGGAAACTTTTTCCTGTGGGTTTGTTTGAGCGCTGGCAGAGGTTGCCCCTCTGGGAAGGAGGTTGTGGGAACTCCATCCTTGGAGATATTCAAAAGCTGACTGGACAAAGTCCTGAAAATCTGTCATGTTACCACTTATATGCACTAGACAAATTTAATTCATATTGATAAAGACTGAGCTCTGAAAACATTTGACAAAAACTTCAACCAATCAATTATAGTCTGAAATAAATACTGAAGAGGACTAGACTGTCTTAGCCAGCTATCAGACATATCTGGATCCACTGAAGCTTGTTCAAAAGTTCACTGCACATAATTGTGATTCTGACATATGAAAAATATCTGCCTAGATTATTAAAGAAAATAAAGTTGTATATTTATTCTCTTTGCTTATGCAGTTCCTGGAGATAAATGCTGTGAAGTACGGCATAGTGCCTCTTGCATTTTAAATTAATTACAGAAGACATACCAGTATTTATGATATAGGAGTTGCATAGAAAAGAAAAGAGGGAAATCATGCCTTTAGGTCAAAAAAGCTGACCAACTAAAAGGTTGTGCGTGAGCAACTGAAATGGCAATATAATAATGGCAAAATATATTAATACCGATCTACATTTTCAGAAAATCAATTATTATTTTCTAAATCAAAACTCTTTTTCCAGGTACCGCAAATGAATGGACAAATTGTGTTTTCTACATAATTAGGTGAGTTTTCTGTTATGCTTTATCTTTGTGGATTCATCTCTGATAATTACAATATGGACCTGGTATGCTGGGAAAGAAAGTAATGTTTTGATGTACCTTGGTGGCCCACTACATTCTGCACCCTCCTGTGTTAGATGAAAGTTTCCTGATCTGATGACAGCGAATGCTATGTGTTTATACCGAGTTGTATCCTGTGACCTTCTGGAAATGATTGGACTGAATCCTCAGAAAACACAAATGATTACAGTTATGTTGAATTTGGTCTATGAGAGTACTCTTTTACTCGTGTTTATAACTATGAAGAGTTAACAGTTTCAATTTAGTTTATTTACTTTAAACAGACCTTCCAGTAAAACTTTACTTCAACGCCTGTCTGTAGTAAGCTGCAAGGAAAATTCAGCCAATTTTTGTTCTGTCCCCTTTTCTTTTGAGGCTGGCTTAATTCTGTACAGTGCATCAAAGAATGTATCTGAAAAACTAATAGCATGCATAGTCCAAAGGAGTTATCCATGTCGCGTCACTTTTTCCAGATACATGTATTTAGGTATCTTAGCATTATCTAAGATTCAGAAAAGCCAATGTCTTCTTTGAAAACAGTTGAATAAGAAATTACAGTGATTGTGAAATAGCCTTTGCACTCTCCGGCCATGATGACTGCAACTTTTGCAGCTCTTGGAAACAGAATTGGGGAGTGTTTCAGTGATCTCTGCTTCATTTGCACAGGCATGTAGGGGTACGACTGAGTGTTGTCTCTTAGTTCCTTCGTTGTTAGCCATCAAAAAAGCAAATTGATGTTGCAACCCACTTTACCTTTTTTGAAAGAAAAAAAAAAGTTTGTTTAAAAGACTAAGACAAAGATCAAGAGTTCTGCAGACAATAAGAATTAACAACCCTTGTGTAAGTAGCACATCCCATGCCAAACAATCTGCTTCCCAGCTGAGGTGATGAGTATGGAGGCAAACTCTGAGAGTGAGTATGTCATGGGAATAGCAACTGTATGTTCTGACACCGGGAACAAGTGTTGGGAATGACTTCTTACAGGGAAAACAATAGACTAGAGATTCAAAAAAAGACCAGTGACAAAATGTCCACAGAAATGCAAGTTAACTGGTCTGACAAGTCTTGGATTTTAAAGACTTGTTGTATGTACATCTAGGCTCTAGTGGTACTGAATTTTTTTCTTACAGTCTTCTTGGCTTTCCTTTGTTCAGGTGAAAACAAAGATATCATCACATGAACTTCCCTTGACGTTTTCCTAATTATCTGTCTTTTAATCACGGTGAAGCATTCAGTCCTTTGGATATGATTCCCTATCACAGATGAGGATTAGCTAGGATGAGTGGAATTATCCTCTAAATGCTAGCCAAGACTGAGATTCCTTTAAAAGGATGTATTGAGTTCTTTGTCTTAACTTTTTTTGTATGTGCTATAAACCTTTAAGGAAAATAACACTGTCTCTTGGGTAGCCATTTTAAGTTAATATTCAGTCAGTGTCAAATTCAATTTAGCCTTGTTAGGAGCAATGGGAGTTACATCCAGTTGCAGCATGCAGACAGACTCTAAGAATGTGTGAACAGTGGTAGATGGAATTACCACAGAGGGAGAGTTATTAAGGCCTGTTTTGGTGTGTAAAACTGTTTTAAGCTGTGTTTAAGCACTTCATGGTCCATGCCAGAAATAATTAAAAACTCTTTTATTTTTGACTCTACAGAAGAGTAGGACCAGATCAAAATCCCATACCTGAATCCTTAACTATGGGATCTGTTGTATCAGGCCTTATAACAAAACTGTATGGGTCAGGCCAATCTAAGCCCTTGAATAAGAACAACTAGTGCTGCAGAATGTCTTTGCTAGCCAAGTAAAATATCTAGGAGTGAAATAACTCCCTACTTCCTCAGAGTAGTATGTAACTGTCAGGCTTGAGAGCACGGAGTTTATTTCTTTACAAGTTGCCTGATGTGAAACTGTTCAAGTTGTTACACTAAGCAGTCTGTTTTGCCTTTGATAGTCAGTCATCCTTTTGCTATGTTTTCTGCTTTCTGAGTAATTTAAGGGAAGAGAAAATTATTGTGAGCAGTTTATACATTACACTGAGTTCTCAGGGAAACTGCTTTCTCCTCCTGAAGCCTGTATGTTTTGCTGAGGTGTAGGATCTGACACTATGGGAGAAGATGAAATGGAGTGGGACTCTGTGTCCCAGTGACATTTCTTGTAATCTCTGCAGCAGAGTCCTTCTGTAGAGAACACAAATCGCTTTCCAACGCTTCCCAGTCATCTGAAATTCTCTCTGACGGGAGACTTGTGAAGAGAAGGAAAAGCTGCATACCTCTCTGCAGATACCTAAATCCTTTTGCACTTAATATTTTCTTTCAAATACTGCAGTAGTTGCATTATTGTGAGGCATAGTATTTTGTGTCAGCATCACAGAAGATTCCAGTGGTGTCACCCACTGCTATCACAATCATTATCACTCAGGCACTTACCAGCTTCCCAGCCAAACTTAGCTTGCTTTTCAGGACCTGGGGAGGAGGCAGGGAGAGCAGAGCTGGTGTTTGACAGCCTGCCCCTGGAAGTGTACATACACTCTTTAAGGCCTTATCACACAGTTATACCAGCCAAATACTTTCTTGTGTGTTGGGAAAAGGTGCAGTGACAGGAGCTGGCTGCCAGTATTTGGTGAGAGTGGATCAGGGAGAGAATCAGGTATTTGGTTGAAGCTGTGACGCTAAAAGATGCATACCCTGGAGTCTGATATTTAAGATGGCTGTGATGAAGAAATTATTGCCCTTTGTGATGCTGTTGTTTTATAAAGCCTAGATGGTAGAGTTTCTTATCATTAGAAAGATCTCTGGAAAGCAGCATTTGAAGAGGGAATATTATAGGAGCATACCTGCAAAATTTCTGTTATTTTTCTCTTCATTTCTTGAAGAGAACTTTTAAAGACTCAGAGTAGCAATCAATGCTGTCTTTAAAAAAAAAAAAAAAAAAAGAGTCCCCGGGTCTTTAATCTTTTTTTGTGCTCACTGGTGGCCAGGTCCTTTTGCTTTTGTCCAGCTTGACGTGGCATAAAACTGCCAGTGTTATGAGCTTCACAAACAAAAGTAGGCTTTGCTATAGCTTCAGTGTCAGAAAATAAACTCAGATACGCTTAAAATCCACTGAAAGTCAGGCAAAGTTTTTCTGGGGTTTTCAGTTCAATCACTACAGCCCTAGTCACTTAGGGAGCTTACAGAACAAGAACAGAGTAGAAGGAAGAGTCCTGCCTGCCTTTCATGTGGAAAAACCTGACTTCTTCATGTTTTTCAAGGCAACAGGACATGAAGTCGGGTTGTGTTGCCTAAGGCTGCTACATAGCAAAGGGATTTAAATGTAACCTCTGCATACAGAGAAAAGAAGTCCCTTAATTCATTCAATATTTTATTAGAAATCTCTTAATGCTGGTCTTATTCCTAAAGGGAAACATCTCAGAGGCTTTTGAAAGGCTGTATTTCATTATTTAATAATCTGTTTTCTGTAACAGAACTCCCTAGGTCTGCGCTGGTTCCACAGGCTGGAAATATCAACAGTCCAAGAACTGTTAAATAATTAACCTGTTGGTGCCTGTAAGTGTTAGGGTTTGAATCACTCATATTTTATTATCACAAACTGCTGGGGAAAGGTGTGAAAAAGATGATTTACTAGTTCTCTTTCAGGACAAAATGACTTCTATATAATGGCACAGTTTGAAACTCTATGATGTTTTGTTTAGAAAGTAACATTTGTAGAAGAATATTTGGGAGTGACTCTGTATATACCCAGCAGAAGAGTTTTACATGTTCTGGACTCACTATAATCCCTTCCTCAATTCAGAGGTCAAATGCAATTTTATAGAACTTTTGTATAACAAACTTTCTTAAGAGTTCCTGAGCATTAACGTTGATTGGAAAATATAGAGCAGTTTTTGGCTGTGGAACAGCACAACTCTGTACTAAGTATGTATGTGTAAGTGCTAATATTTGTGTTTGCACACGCCTGTGTGCGCACATACACAAACAGAATTTGCATGTGTCCTGTTTTCTAAATGGGGAAAATGTTTTTGAAGGTAACTGAAAACCAAATATTTTGGCCCACTAATCTTAACATGACTGTTAGACACTAAGGAGGAAGTAGACAATTTTGAACATACAGGAGCAGGCATAGACTGCTCTTAAATTCCAAGCAGATGGAGGCAGGCCTGACTGCTCAGGGGGTTTCTCATCCACAGATGACGCATGTCATGATTTTTCTTCTTCACAGAAAGAAAATAGAATTGGTTCTATCACAGTACCATGTAACTTGGAGGAGAACAAAGTCGTACAATCATGACTATTGTGCAAAATAACAGGAGTTCCAGAAAGAGTAAGAGGGCTTTTGTGAGCATTAATGACACGTCCTCCTAATTTAGCCCAGACCCAAAATAAGTACTGTAATTTAATACAAACCAGATTACTTTCTTTGTAGACAGTTTGAATTCTGTTGTTACATGCATTGAAATGGCAGGAAAATGTGCAAAATCAACGTAAAGCCAGACAGGAAATACTAGACTCTACTGAAGACTGTTCCTTATTCTGTTGTGTCTGACAGTAGGACAGTACTACCTTTCTGGATCCTTCAGCAAGCATCCTCAGTATTTATTAAGCTAAGATGTAGAAACAAGTGGCTAGAATTAATTTTTTTTTTTCTCCCCATTGGATCCATTTGTTTACTTTGGCTTTTTGAAATATTTTGGGACTCTTGTGGTCTGTAATGGGAAATCTGTCTGCATTCCCCTCAGCTTGTTTTTTTGCAGTGTTTACAAGCTTAGGCTGTATTGACATTGTTACTAGGGAGAAACAATCTTTTGGCAATGCTGAAGGCTTTAGCACTATTATGTATACGTGCAAAATTCAAACATACAAACAATACAGTAATTTTCAAAATCTTTGCTTTCTAACCAGTCACGAATTAAGAAATAGAACTAGAATTAGGCTCATCTCTGCCACTTCAGTTAGATCCATCTACATGTTGTATTTTAATTATTAAGTAGTTGCTAGTTTTGGCTACTAGCATGAAGATTTCAATAACTTAATGGGAAAAAATTACCTCTAATTTCTATTAAAAAAATTGCAAAAAGCTTCTTTTCAGATAATCAAGTATTTTAAAATAATTTTCCTCATGGCTTAGATTGACTAGACTTGCTGTTTTGATTTAAACATCTTGTTGACATATTGATGTGATTAGCTGTAGATGTTCATGGAGATATTCACAATGAGTCAATATCCTGTGAATTCAGCAGGCTGTGACTATTTTCTGCAATTGAGCAACGGTGAACAGCAAAATAAAACAAAGCTGTTAAGGAGAGCTGCAGGAGAGCTGCAAAGTAATCAAAAAGAGGCTCTTGCAATGAACACTCCTATTTTTTTTTTAGTATCTACAGTTCAATTATGAAGGATTATTTTTCTGAATTGCTAGGCATAATTGAAAGTATGAGTTTTGAAGCTAAAGAACTCGCTTACGTGATATCTTCTTGGTTCTTTTCTGAAAAACAAAGCCCTGCCTTGTGGTTTATTTTATAGTAGTTTAGTATTTTAACAAACTTCTGCTTTTCTATTTGCTTTTCTGAATGTGTTATAGCTTATTTAGTTGTACTTTTTCTATGCTGGAGGGAGAGAAATGAGACTTCTACAATGGAGCTTAAATCTCGAACTATCTTTCCTACACAAATAAAGTAAGAATCCTCTTCCATCACTTTTATTTTGCATCCCAAGGCTTTGCTTCTGGGTGTTGCTGTTTTTCATGGAAGAGACTTTTTTAGCTGTGCACTAGGTAGTGAGGAAATTACTGTAATCTATCTGCCCTCCCAGCTTCTTGCTGAAGTGGGCAGGCTTCCTTTTAACAGTTAGCAGTCTAAATATCAAAATCTCCTTTTTGTTAGCAAAAGCTTCTTATTGAAGACCATTCATTTGACTAACAAGACTCTCGGTGCTAAAATTTGCTGATTTGTCTTAGTGAGATAATTCAACATTGTAGCACCAGTAGAGGATAAAACCAACTACATGGCCTAGCAAGTGATTTCCAGTTCTGAAAGACCTGAGTTATGTTTATGTATTCCATTAACTTTAATCTGAGAGAATTCAATACACCATGTTGTATTATATTGAAGTATTAGGGTGCAGGAATTTTTTTTTTTTTTCTAAAGTGTTTCTAGTTTGATGTATTGACAGTATTTGCTTTAATTCTTGAGATGAATCAAAAGTGCATATTCTAAAACAGTAAGCAGACTAAGGACAGGATGAAAGCTTATGACATAGTGATTTCATTTGAGAGTACTGCTTCAATATTTTTCTCTTTAAGTAAGACAAACTTTTTCTGTTTGGTTTTTTTATAATTGTTAAAGAGTTCTGTCCCCAGCAACCTAACTAAAATAAATCAAAACAGTTACTTGCATGTGCTGTATTATAACCACAACAGATGACTTATTTTAATGGCATTTCTTCCTCTCTTTTGAGGAGAAATGGTACTGTGAGCAATGAAGGATCTTTTCAAATAGTAATAAGATAAATAATCAGTTCCAGGTAAGCAACTTCAATCCATCTGATGTTCAACAGAGAAAACATGCATACAGGTAGTTATCATAGGGTAGATAAGCTGTGGTAGCATATCAGATTTTCTGCCCTGTGCGCTTGCACTCTGTTGCGAATGTGATGCAACTTACCTTCCTTTCTGTCTTTATTCTGGGGATAAAAAGACATTAATAATGACTTTGTAAGAAGCTGCTGCCAGTTTTACATCAGTAGGTATATTCAATATTGTTTGAATTAATCTCTGAAAAGCAGACGGAAGAAATAAAGAGTTCACCATGAATAAGTATTCTTATAATAATAAACGTGTGAATATGAATGATGTAATGCATCTTATTCTTTAGAATTAACATTTCCATTTGGAGTTAACAGGCAGTTAAATGTGAAATTTGAGGCAGAAATTAAACCAACATGCTGCTAGAATACTTTTCTCTGTTGCAACAACTCCCATTTTCTTCTTAAAAATCCAGTTTATAAATTATTTTAGATGTCGCAAAAGGCTTTGGACAAATAGCTGTTAAATCCCTGCATTAATCTTCGTAATTTTCATGTTGTTAGCTTAGCGTCTCCCACAGAATTAATCTTAGCATCACTCTGCACCTTGCTTTAGAGAGTATATTTGCATTAAAAAGACTTAAAAATCCATCCATTACACCTGAAATTTAACTGTATCTCTAAATAAGTGGGCAAATCAAATGAACTACTTGATGCTTCTTAAATTCAATACGTATTGATATTTATTTATTTTGTTCCCTGTTTTAAAACACTTCTGAATGAATTCATTAATTTATAATTAACCTATTACATATTCTTTAACTGTTCAATTATTTAATTTAAACTATTATCTATAATTTAACCTATATATTTCAATTAGCTAATTATCAATTAATATTAATTTTCCTCATTAATAAAATTAATCAGCTTTTGATCATTGGTTTTCTACATACTATGAATTTCCAGCAACCGCTGTGCATTTTCACTGCGCATTTTTTAATACACTGCACTTCATCAGTAACAGATCCAGTGTTTCCTTCCATAATGATGTTATGTCATCCATAATGATGTCCATAATCCCCACCTGGGAATTTTTATTGCTTATTCATAACAAAGCTGTTTTCAACTATAGTTTCAGCAATTTTGCTCTCACTAACATAAACACTGCAATATTTTCTTTCCTCTGAAACAGGAATGAATGTCATAGTTATAAGAAAGGTTTACCCCATAAGGGTTTGCTCTACATAAATTTTTCTTGGGAAAGGACACTGAGCTATGAAATACTTCCTTTTTTCTTTTCAGATATCTTTTTAAGCATGTTGCTTTTGCATATTTAGTAAGGAGCAGGGTTTGTTTTGAGCTCAGTATTCCGAAGGCAGATTGTTGAAAGATTTGAAGAGATTTGAAGAGATTCTATTAAATTGTCCTTTAAAAAAATCTTTATGGAAAATTTGACCTTCACCAAATTCCGTTTTTAGATTTCAAATAGGGACAGAATGATTATTTCATCTATTTTCTAGTTCTTTCTAAAGTTGTCTAGTGCCTTGGCCAAATCAATTCCTTCCTTCTATTCATTTTTTCCTCTTTGTCCAGGATGACAGCTAAATTGCTAGAATGTACTAGGAAGCATAAATTTGGAAGATCAGTGAGGAAAAATTATGGGTTGAGATGAGTAGGTAACATAAACAGGAAAGAAAAATGAAGGGAGTTTATCACAAGACTGTGCAAAGCATATTGGCACTGTTGCAGGCATTGAGGATGTAGTCAGAAACTACTGGACAGCAAAGGGATACAAGTAGCCTACATTTTGTTCACAGTTCTGCTGACTCCCAGCTCTTTGAGGTGAGACTGCTGGCGAGACTCTCTTAAGTGGGTTTACACACAGTGCCTCTGTTGGAATGGCTCAGGCAGAACGTACAGAATGTCTGAAACTTTTGACCATCTTACTCTGCCTAATCTCATTATTTAAAACTCAATTAACATTAGTACTTGACTCGAGTGTTTAAGTTTAATTAGCACTTTCTCCTCTAAATATTATAGAGCTGTGAGGAGAGCAACCACTTCAGGCCAACACTCCACTTCAGGTAAAGCAGTAAAATATAGGTGGTAAGGAAGCAGCGAAAGCATATTATGTCTAAAACAAGGCACACAACTTGAAACTGAGTGCAAGTTTTTTGAAACTTCTGTTTACACTTTTTGGAGACTATCCTTATTAGGATTAGAATTCTTAATAGGATTATCATGCTAGAAGTGTGGCAATCGACTTTTTTTTAAATTGTTGAGTATTTTTAGTTCTCCGTGGCATATCTACTTCTGTTTGGCTGATGCTTTTGCATATTTTTGAAAAGAAACTAAATTATAAATGTCTGCAACATTCCCCCTTGCACTAATATGAATTCATCAAGCAGGTTACAGGTTATGTTTTCATTATTTTGGAGGGTGAGAAGATGCTCAAAAACCAACTGGCTTTTCTATTGTGTGAGGCACAGGGTTTCTGCAAATCCACATCACCGTAGGGAACATTTGAAGAATTCACCCATTCCTAGATGGTTCATTTCTGGATCAGACCAATGGTAGACAGGTAACAGGAACACAAATTACTTCCATTATACAATTTTAATAAATTCGATCCAAATACAACTGTTCCTGCAGTCTGTCCAGCAGAAAAAAAGAAATCCCAAGCCAAATGCTGAACAGAAATGCCAGTAGCTGTGATTAATTATAATTCATTTCAGATAAGAAACAAATATATGACCTAAAGGAAAATAAAGCTTCAGACTATGTCATTAGGATAAAAAAATAATCCCATTTGTATTATTAACTATAGATTGAGCAGGAAATTCCCAGGTGTAATAAATGAAGTTACAAGCCTGCAGTTGTTCAAAAAAAATTAGAATGGAATGATGTAGTAAGTCTTGCAAAATATATCCACTAAAAGACTATTTCTGTGATTCTAAATGCTTATCTAGAGAAAACTCAGAAAGTAGATTTTATTTTTTCACACACACAGAAAAGTACTAAGAACTGCCTTATCAATAGGAAAGTCAATTCACTGTTATGGTAACTCTCTTGCTTACAGTAGACTGCCAAACAAATTGCTGCTTTCCTATTGTTGAAGAATGTCTTCAGTTTGAGAGAAGTTAATTTTTGTTTCCAGGCTGAACTCCATGTTCAAAATTATTTGAATAGTTCTGCCCTTTCCTGTGTCTTATTTTCTCACTTCTATTCCTCTACTTTTATAATACAAACCCTCTTTTTGCTTGCTTTGCTTTTACCCTTCAAGTCTACATGAAATGATAATAAATATTCCCTTCTTGTCTGCTCTATGGGAGACCCATCTCTATGAGATGAAAATAAAACATCCTTCCTCAGTACCAAAATATATATTTTTATATATATATATATATATTTTTTTTTTTTTCTTCCCTGCTCAAGCCAAATGCTTTCTAAAGACTTAAGTCTCATTGTTTTAGCACCTGCAGTGCCATAAAAGGATTCATGTCTGCTGTTATTCTACTAACCACAGACTGTGGGATGTAAAATAGTAATAGATCCGTGAATGTCAGAGGTAACGATGCTATAAAAGTGAATTTGATCATCTTTTCTCTATTCCTAATCTCAGAAGATCCTTTCCTTAAATTATGTTGCCACTTCCTCTCTCCTTTTCCTCTCCTATTTATTTATTTAGTCACTTACTTATGAAATATAACATGAAATCATGTTATCCAACTGGTTTCTGGTAAAAGTAAAATTATTTGGTAGATTTAAAATAGTTCTGCCATCTACGAGCAGTGAGATCTATATCTATTGATGTGTACCATTTAAAACAGTAACAGAAACTACAGAGCTTAGTGTTGTGGTATCTGAACACATACGTGGTATCTCCCATGAATGTAGATTCTAATTTGGTATTTTTTGTTTTTTTACTGTAAATTTTTCATACAAAAGAATAAAGTTTTCTAAAATACAGAGAAAATAGGCAGTAGTGAACATACATTATTTGCTATTCTGAATGTTTTTGTTGTGTTTTCCATAACTGATGACTAAGAAAGGTTAAAAGTGCAGAGACTGGAAGTTTCAGAAGTTGTTATCAGTGAGTGAGAGCAGGTTGCAGTGCCGTGCCTAGATACATAGCAACGGAGAAATCATTTCAAACAACACACAGAATACTAGACACGAGTGAAAGCAGAGGAGGAGTGGCTTTTGCCATGCTGGTTGCCAAACCCCAGCTCCTGTGCACCCATGAAAGGAATGTACACCAGGGGAGTGTCCATTCTAAATAAGCCAGCTCCTCATGTTGCCTGGAAGGTTGTGCCAAGAGAAGAGAGGAAGAATGTATCATCTCCATTTTATACTTGCTCCTGGAGCCATTAAATGGAAAATTTTGATTAAGATCTGAGGTAATGTCCGAATTTGAACAATGCCTCTTGACATTAGCATGCACCAGAACTCATCTGCACCATTTAACAATCTTCTAGCTAAAGGGCCTTTTTAATTGTTAATCGCTAATTAGTAGGAGAAGCAGTATGAGTGTATGCATAACTGAATTTGAGCACGTAGACAACTCTGTCAATGCCAGCTTGACCCGAAGAATTCCATGTGGGCAGCCCACGAGTGACTCCCAGAGGTGTCCATTAAATGTTGTCCACCTGCTGCTAGTTCTGTGCTTTCCTTAGTGAAGTCTGTCCTTGTAAGCGTGGTGTGTGATACCAGACATCTGTGTCCCTGCTTTGATGAGGGTGCCAGGAGGATTACATTGCACTGTCATTGCTGGTGTCTTGCCCAAGAACCTAGTCTGAGGTGATTGTTGATGTCTGCTGAGTCTGCTACTCAGATTAACGAAGAAGAAAGAAGCGATATCTGAGTGACATCTGAAATTCCAGCTATCTAAGATTCCACACCTAGAGATTATTTGTTCTGATCTTGTAAAAATAAGAGGCTTATGTGGACTACTAGATTAAATATTAAGGGCCAGATCCTTCATTGCGCTACACTAGTATCAGTATTCTGACTACATGTTTGAGTAATAAATTTCTTCTGACAGCATAGAAGCTGATATGCAACCTCTGACACTGGGCTCCCATGCTGTTTCTTATGTCACAAATGATGACAATTTCCAGAAACAGTGACTAGCAGCAGCAAGAGACTCTGCAATATTCACTTAATTGCGTTCCGCGTTTTCAGATATAATTTACAGTTTGAAAATGTTGAATAATGAGTGTCCTGACATGAGCTCCCAGTATTCTGTAGCAAGGGAAACTACTGGGAACAGAAAAGTTTTTCTTTTAAGATTCAACAAAAACAGTCCCTTACTGTGTGACAGAAGCAAGCTGCACCTAACCTGCCAGTGATTCAGCATGTTTTTCTAAATTCAAACTGGGTTGCGGACTAAAGTTTGCAGTAGGGACTCAAACCCTGCAGGGAAACACCAGAGGCTCAAGATTTTCTCCCAGCATCCATCGTGGAGCCAGGTGGGGAGCCAAATGTGTAGCAAAACACTCTCTGTACTAAAATATCATAACAAATGGCTTCAGGGCACACAGAGAGAGGCCAATCCACAGTATTAATTAGCCTGAAAATAATTAGCAAAATATTGCTAAAAAATTGTAAGCGGCATGATTGAGAGCTGGATGAGTTTTTGAACTCGGCAATATGAAAACCCATGTGTAATAGCAGTGAATTTGATGCACGCTGTGAGGTTTCAGTGACTAGAAGACCAGTTTTGATTGGAAGAGATAAACGTAGTATAAAATATAATTTGCTGTAGAAATTAAAGGCTCTGGACATGATGTGTTTTTTTGTTTTTTTGTTTTTTTTTTTTTCTTCCCATCACTGAGACCTTACTCTTTAATAGAATTAGTCAAGTTAATTACAGTAAGCATTTCCCTGAATTCGGCTATTTTTGTAGGCAGAAGATGTTTTGGAGTGGATCATTAATTTTTCAAATGCATTCATTATAAAAAGTTTTGGACAAGTATTCTGGTCTAGGTGTTGGCACATGGATCATTCATGAATAGCCTGTTCTTAGATTTACTTCCTTTTGCTTTTGCTTCAGTGGAATTAATAAAATCAACTAAAACATCTTATGAAGCTGCCATCATCAGCTGCTTTTCCCAAATGGACTTACTGGTTATTTTGAAAAATTTCTAAATGTCAAATGTCCTTTCTGTTATTTCATTTACACTTATATTAGTATCATGTGTCATTTCAGTGTGATATTCTCTTGAGAAAGAGTTACTTGACTAAAAGTTTGTCCAAAGTGGGATGTGTTGCAATGAGTTTTTCAACATGTTAATTCAGTGTAAGTAGTTAATTAAACTCCTGTTACATCTGAGAAAATAATTCAACTTTTAACTTCTTCCTGAGAAATGCTTGGAAAGTTTTATTCTTCAAGGACCAGTGCAAAGTTTAGGTGACAGTTCTTGGCAAAATAAAATGTAACAGGATTTACTTTTTGTAATTCTTTAATCTTCTGTGATGGCACATAATGGTGAATGGTTTCAGCCAAATTTCACACTAATTTTTTGAATCATAAACCAAAATATGGCACAGTGACTGTATTTAGGAGTAGTCATGTATATTCTTTTGGGCAATGGAAGAGGTGTTGTTTATCTAATGTTTAATAGGTCTTTGTCTAGGGAACAGCAGAATTCTTCAAGGCCCAGCTGTTAGTTTTTCAGTTTAAGTCTAGAAAACTATGATGTACTCAAATGCTTTGACTTTGTCACATTATAAATGTTGAAACTATGGGATCTAAAACAATATTTTAATTGCAAAATATTGAGAAAGATGTTTAAATTAAAGAGGGTTTTTGTTTGTTTGTTTGTTTAAAGTTAGAGAGGGTCTGTTTTGACGGTTTGCATATACGGTTACATTTGTGTTGGATTACCTTTATTGTACACTGCAAATTTTCAGTTTGGACTGAACTCTCAAAACAAGTCAAATATTTTTCTATGCATATATGTTATTTATGTGAGATTTATCCATTCTCCTGTGGTAAAGAATGTTTGTTTGCTACTTGGTAATCTTGAGGCGGCATGATTTTTAAATACATGGTCAGTAACCACATGCATTTTTAAATGGATGCAAGCATTTTGTGGGGATATCTTTTTAAGAATAAAAGCCTAAAATATGACATTTGTGCTAACGTGCAAAACATGTATCTTATTTCTGTTGCCTGCCACCTGTGACCTAATAACATTTACTTAAAAATTATACAAGCAATGCAGAAGTAAACAAAATACTTGGCACGTAGAAAGCTTCTTTTATCCAAAGACTATAAAGCTGTTTACAAAAAAATGCTGAAAAATCTAGGTCTCAAAGCATCACTTGTTCATCTGCTAAATAAGGGGGTGCTTTTCCATTCAGAAAGTATTTTATGTTTGTGCAAAATTATTGAAAAAAGTGAGCAATGTTTCAATGCCTTTTGGCTCCACAAAGTTTTTGTGACCCTAAAGAAAATGCTTGCAGAGTGGCTACTATCTTATGAAGATGTTGCAGGTGTTCATATTCTGCGATATAACGTTGTCCCCTCAGTGCTGTGATGTCCTAATAACATAGAGAGTTGTTGTGTCTACAGCCAGATATGTTCACTGAAAAAGGCTTTAAGGTAGGAGTGAGAAAAACTTGCTTCCATTCCAGAATCTGTCACTGTCTTCTTTCTGGCCCAAAATTTCTTTCCATTCCTCTTTCACTTCACTCACAAAGCCCTTAGAGCTTCTCTTGCAGATAGTTTATACAGAATATAGTAGATTAAGATTGATTAAGACCTCAATTTGAACTCTCACAGAGCAGTATCCATGGCTAACAGTTTTTAATCTCTCCAGCTGCTTTGAGTTATGCTTCCCACTGTAGATGGTCTTGGCCTAGAATCAACTTTATGTGTATTCATTACAAGTAATGAACAGCATAACAACATAGCAGCAATTTGTATCTGGGCATGGAATCTTTAATGTGAGTTATTAACTCTGATAATAAACTTAGAGGACTCTAAGGGGTCCTGTAGCCCATCAGCATAGGCTACTGCGTCTGCATAGGCACATCCAGTTCTTCTTTGTTCTCTCAAGTGGCTTTCAATGCCGTATTGATGAACAAAGTATAAAGAGAGGCTGCTCACTTCACGCAGCATTCAGTGATCCGATCCCAGTAGTATTCAAGACCAAAGACATCTTTTAAAAGACCTGAGATGAAGATGAGTTGATGACTTTGGTCTTTCTACATGACTGTCTTCTTTTTTCTTTTCCTCTTTTTTTTTTTTTTTTTTTTTTTTTTAATGGTGTTTCTCTCTGCTCACTCTTGACATCTTGACTGTAAAAAATGTAACTTGTGATCATGAAACCTGTTGTCTTGGAACTACCTCAGGATCAGAGCAGCATAAAAGCAATCATTTAGGGAAAACCTGAAATGTGAAAAGTAGGAAAAATGGAATCAAACAATGCAATCCAAGCAAGAGTAAGGCTGTCTGGATTTTAGCTCATCATCCTACTGGCAATAGAGATAAACAAATCCCCCATTCCCATTATAAGATTATGCCCTTATCCTTCCATGGAAACCTACGTGTTAGACGCAGTACCAGGCCTGATTTTATGAGATGCGTGCCAGTATGCCTGGACGGAAAGCAGACATACAAACCATTGTACATAGGTCAGTGCTGTAACCTGCTCTGGGAAAGGATGTAAGGTTGTATGATGTGACATAGCCCTGCTGTAGACCGTACAGTTTCTGCTAGTAATGTAGGTAACTGCTTAATTGTGATTTCCCAAGCCATTCACAAAGTCAGCATTTAACCTGCTAAGGCTAACTTTCTGAATCACTGAGCAAAGTGAAAAGTGTCAAAGGCTTTGCTGAAGTCTGAGTATGTCAGCAGCCTTTCCTTTATCCACCAGGCCTGATTTTCTCATAGAAAGAGATCAGGTTCGTCAAGCAGGACCTGCCTTTCATGAACCCATGCTGGCTGGACCTGATCCTCCAGTTGTGCTGTGTGTGATGTGTGATCTCACTCAAAATGATCTGCTCCATAACTTTCCTGGCATTGAGATCAGGCTGACAGGCCTGTAGATCCCTGAATCCTCCTTTTGTGACTATTCTTGTAGATTACTATCAAATGCAGACTTTAGAGCAATTAGTTTAATTAAATGAATTTCAAAGCACTTTCACATCAGATTTTTACCTACATTTCATCAAATGCTCCACAGAATTTCCACAATATGCTAGTTTCTTAGCTGGCGTATGTTAATAATTTCATTGATTTCAATAGAACTGAGCTGTTTTTACAAAAGAGCAGCTATTTTATTTCATGACTGTTTAAGCTTAAGAAAAAGCTGGTAAGGGTATAGCAAGCTCTTCAGAGCTTTGAATGTAAATCTAATGAGCAAATACTGAATAATATCCTGACATATTATGAATGGTTATGTAGAATTTGTTGGAATTTCCTAAAACATCACATGAAGGTCATTTCACATAGTGGCTGAAGTAAATTTCAAGCAATCTGTGCGCATGTGGAAAGTATATATATCTATAGTTGTGCTCTGAAGAAGAAGAAGAAGAGTGATGCTGCCAAAAAAAAAAAAAAAATTGTTTTCAGAAGGACTTTTTTGGATGGAATTAGGGTTGGTTGAGAGACCAAATGTAGAACTGTAGATTAAGTGAGGATGTAAAGGGGCTGCCAAGGAAACCAGAAGTCTATACATAGAGTTCAGTTTGCATAGAGGTTGGTATAAGGACAGAATCTACAGCTGTGGTTGGATCAAGGCTACATGGGGGCTGTTAAAGGAAGGAGCAAACTGGAAAAAAAGTTCTCTTGCAAGAACTTCATATGGGACTTGACGTGAGTTTTACCATTCAACATTTAGTGTTCCGTTCCAACCTATATTATTCTATGATAATGTATTGACTCTGGGAAACAGTGTGGAAGGAAACACAGAAAATCTCCCTGGCTTCAGTTCAAGTTTAAAATACAAACTTAAGGATTATTTTCCCATGATCTTCTCAACATGAAAGACTGATGCAGCACTGCGTTGGCTACTATCCAGTCTAGATGGGAGGTAAATTATATTGCTCTTCCTGTAATACAGCTTTCATCACTGGTGTCACCAGACCATCTTCTCTTGAGAGCTGAAGTCAGCCAAGTGCAACCATAAACCCTGCAAGAAGCTGACATTCACAAACTAGTCTTCCCACTCTTTTCTGCCTCAACATTTCCCCCCTTGTTTTCTGAATTTCCTCCTTGTCCCAGACATCTCCAGGCTAGACGAGCCTTTGCTGTGGTGAACTAACTAACCCCTTTGGGCATGGAGAAGACAAAACAGTTGTCTGCTTCAGCTTGCAAACAGATGTATGATGAGTCTTTGCTGTACCAAAAATTGAACTATTGATTCTAAACACCTGGGACATAGTGCCTGGGAGCTGAGAATGCAATGTGCTGAATGGCTGAGCCACTTCTTCCTGAGAAGGCCCTCCGGGAGTCAGCTAACAGGTAATTTTGTGGCCCCATTCAGGAAGTCTGTCTGACGTGTCAGACCTACCAGTCACTGATTTGTCAGCCAAACTTATTGCTGTCATTCAGCAAGAATTGTATTAGCTCTTAGGAAATCTGTTCTCACCTATAAGTTTGTAGCTTTCTCTATAAATTGAGAATTTTTTAGAGGTAAGGGCATAGAATAAAATATTTCATGAAGTACTAAGTGCTAAATATTTTCATTTTGCCCATTTCAAGGCCAATTTAAACATGACAGAATTAAGTTGATCTGTTTTGCCTTCCTAATAAATACTGCTAGCTATAGCATAATAAATGGTAGGGCTGTAAGCCAAGCAAGGCGACTGGAGGAATGTTTTGTTTAGACTATTACAATAGCCAGTTCAGCATCATGGTAGGAATCTAGTAAGTTAGGAGAGAGCTGAACTGACAGCGCTACCATTCGAGTAAAGATTTTCTTAAATGATTGAGCCAAAGGCTGATTATTCTTGTCTCTATTTTACTCTTCTACATTTGATCTACTTGGGTATTTACTTCATTCTTTTTCTGGAGTTACTCCCAAGTGCTCTTTGAGAAGTCACTTCATTCTCTATGCTCTTTCTGTAAAAGAGTGACCATGGTTCCTACTTCTCTCTCTTGTGCCCCTAGCTTTCCAACGCTTCCAGAGAGCTTTCAATACATTTTGTTTTATTGACAGTAAGACCAGCAACTTTATAACTACACAGAGAACAAAGCACATTTAACTTATGAGCTTATTAACTTGCATCTAGTTCAGCAAGAAACGAACTACAAGAAGCATTTTGCTGCAGGTCTAAAGAGGCTTGTGATTGGGTAACTGTGGGGGAAGAATAAGTACCATCTTGCTGTGCAGAGCAGTGTGCCCTACTTCCAGAACATGGCCACCTTTTTATCATGTAAGAAGGTCAGTTTTTTATTCTTTTCAAGCTCTTAGTTTCTCCATTCAAATGACTAATGCACTGTTGACAAAACTGAATTTTGTTACTATTTCTGTATCCGGGAATTTGTTTTCCTAGCTTTCAGCTCCTCCTCAGTACACAAGAATATGGAAAACAAAACAAAACAAAAACCTCAGAATCATGGAAATTAGGTTAGATTTGTGGTAACTATGTATATTACAAAACTGTGTTCATAGCCTGTAAGTAATATCCTAGTTCATGTAATCTTTGTCAGAAAGGTTAGGATGAAGAACTTGTATCTGAAATGTTGAACCATTTTACTGGTGAAGATTTACCAAGAGAAGGAATGAGGAAAGACTTTACTCCCTCATATTTTACTATTGATTATTTATAAGTATAAGCTTCCCCTGCTATACGTCTTCATGCCTATATGCATTCATAAGAGTTTTCACCATTTTTTTTTTAACTATTAAAACATTTAGCTAAAATGAATATCAAAAGATTGCTAATATACACAGAACAGTTTTGATGACTGAAGTGGTTTGGATCTCATGCTTTAAAATCAGCATTTCTTTACTAGTATATTTCTGAGAATCTCATCCAAACCTAATTAGATTTTTCTAGGGGCGAATGTTAGAAAGAAGTACCTTAAAGTCTTAAGGACTAGCAATGAGACTGAGATTCTGAAAGAATTAAAGGCCAGATCTGTAAAGATATCTGGTATTTTCCATTAGTTCTTCTAACAATGTGGGCCAAGTTCATTTTTGAAAATGATGTTTAAAGAGTACAAAAAATTATATCCATTATATCTGAATCTATCTTTGAATATTTTTGAGATCATAGCAGTGCAATAGAAGACAAAAGTAGTGATTTTAGAAATCTGTTTCGAAAAATCCGTACTGTAATAAATATGAACTAATAATTTCTTATTCTTGCTGGTGATACCGCAGAAGACAACAGGACAGTCTTAATTTCATAGAATTTCTTGTAAAACTTTTTTAGTAATTGCTACTAACAGGTATTGTGGTTAGAGATTTGCTATAAAACTTAAAAAGTAGCTTTACAACTATTTGAGGCTCTTTGTAGGTATTTTTCACGTCCACTAATTCACCACTGGTTTCATCAATTCATGACTTTTCCATTTCAGATACTACACAGAAAAAACATTACATCTTAGTGGCTGATCTTACAGCACCTGTGAACAGCTTCATCCAGTGCTACTATGTAGTCCAGTAACTAAATTAGTCATGCTAGCAGCTGAAGTATAACATGTACTTGTAATGATTTCTCTTAGGATATGATTTCATGCCGTTTAGGTCCGTGCAGACAATAGAGGCATAAGGATTTTAGGCCTTAGCTAAAAGCTGGGAATTATGAAAGTACTCTTCAATGTGTCATTTTCTGTCTTTGTGAGGATACATGTATTGATGGATAGCTGAGAAGGTCATAGCAGCAAAATATAGGGTATGCATTTTTACAGTGCCTGAAACGTTTAAAAAAAACAAGTATATTTTTTATCAAGTTCTGAAGTATTGTTTACAAAACTGCTATGACGTCTTCATTGTGGTGAAGTTCTAAGATTTTGTTTTGTTTCCAGAAGGCTTTCTGTACTTCAGAAATTCTCATCCAACTTCCTAAAATGGTCCAGTGTTTTTCTTTTGGGCTCATGCACATATTTCTACCAATAGAGTTCTGACTTTCCAGTACAAAGCTAGACTAATGAGTAGCTGCAAGAGCTAACAATTTGAAACTGTGAATAATATCAGCTTTCTCTGGGCCCTTTGAAATGAACAAGTATTTCAGTATTTATTATAAATATTTGTCTTTTCTGAATTTTGGACTGCTTTAAGATGGATTTATTTGAAGTGCTTTTAAAACATATTTAGCTTGTTAAAGTTCTCACATTGAGTTTAGGCCTTATTGTGCTGCTGCTCAGGGAGTCACTGCATATAAGAGATCACAAGGTGGAATAAGATAATGAGAAAAAAAAAAAGAAGCGGTAATGTGGAAAGCAATTTGTTGAGTTTCCAGCAGACGCAATTGGGAATATCACTCTGGCCTGTAAGTGTTCTGATGTAAGCCCATGTGTTTCTGAGTAACAAGAATCTGTAATTAGGAAAGAATAACATGGTTTCGTGAAAGTAGTCTTGAATTATTTGCCTGAGATGACATTCAGCTCTATTTACAGTGATAGTTATCTATTCAATAAATATATGGATGCTTACATTCAGACTGTTTTTTTTTTGTTCAAGACTTTTTTTCCAACAGTGGAATCATAACACTATATGCAAAGCAATGCTGTTCTTCCTTTAGAGTTTATTTAAGTACCTAGCTCTTTATTTAGATTCACAACTGACAGATTAACTTGATTCCAACCTTGCCCTTGATCTCATTTTGGATACCTCATGAGATATACCTCATTTTTGAACTTCATATAAGACTCAGATAATGACCTTGTTTCTCTTTTTTTTTTTTTTTTTTTTTTTCTTGAGGTGTCATATGTAAATACAGAGTTTGATGTTTCTCCTGATTTTGAGGAGCAAACAGTTCAGTTGGTGGAGATTAATACTGCCTCAAGGCCTGAAGTCACAGTATGGTTTTCTATTCTATAATTATTGTCTATTATTTTCACAGTTTGGTACACAGTTAAAAACAGCATTTATTTCTGGAAATACTGAGAAGCATCCTCATTGAGTTGAGATTAGTATTTTGCCTGTTTCAGGGGCACTCCTGAAGACTAAATTTGCTTGCACATGTAGTACTTGTATATAATGCAAATAAAACACCGCAGCCCCATCTTTCTTACCTAATGGGTTCATATCCCTTCTGAAATCTTCATTCTAGAATAGTGTTCTGCCTACAGGCCACAGCTGAACTGAAATTGGCAGGGACTTCTTCCACTTGGAATGGCAACTTTTTCCCACAGAAGAATTTAAAACCCATGAGACAAGCTGCACCTTTCTAAGTGAGGGCTGGAGTCTGGGCCAAAGTATCACAGTATTCATAAAGCAGCTTCATACTTTGAAGGTCTCCACATTTTTACATGTCAGTATGCAACATTCATTCATGCCCTGCAAGCAAACACACTGATACGGACTCACAGGGGTTCAGCCATGTAGCAACCTCCAGTCTTACTTGGCAAGAATGGAAATATTTTGATTACAGGAAAAAAAAAAAAAAAGAAAACATTGTGCAAAATCTTTACACATTATGCACAATCCTGAATTTGCTGTCTAAGATAGGAACTCAATCCAGATAGCATAGCAAATTCTGATCCTGATGTTAATTAATCTTCTGTTAAATGAAAGTAGAATTGGGACAAGTCAAAGGCAAATACGAACTTCAGAACCCAGGAAATGGAAGAGAGAAGGTACTTGAAATAGTCCCAAACAATAGCAGGCCTGGCTTATGCAGAGGAAAAATACAGCTGTGTTTCCTGTATTTAGTTAATTATTTCTTAGGTAAAGAGTGTCTGTCTTACAGCTAAGACAGAAGATTTGGATATTTTTTGCTACTTGTGCCAGTTACTGAAGATAACTGTGATCTGCTCTAGACTGAACATTTAAGTTCTGGTAAACAGTATCTTTGTTCTCTTAAATCCACGCAGTTCATTCATTTCATACATCTTATTCCTTTATTTTTCTTTATCTTGTGTCTTTTCAATTTATCACTCATGACCTTCGAAATTCAACAATTTTATCCTGTGCTGCAGCTGCAGTTGGTTTTAAGCTGTGCCTATATACTTTTGGCTTACCCGAATATTTATGTATGACTAGCTGAATCACAGTTGTCACCACAGTCTTGCAGAAGGATAACATCTTTAACTCTCCTCAGTCGAATCATTAGTTTGGCTTAACGTCAGAAGGTATTTGTTTTATTGTTGTTTAACTTCTAGTTTTGAATTTCAGCTTGCTGAAATTAATTAGGAACTTTCATTGTAAACGAAAGTGGATATTCCCAGGTATACATTTTACTTCAGGAGCTGTGGTGTTTGTAGGGGAAATTTTTTAAATCTTGATAGAAACGTGAGAGTTGGCAGCTACTTACAGGAAAAAAGTGTATCTGAAAATCTCTCTGAAGAACCAAGTTTGGTTGGTTAGCTGTGTCTGCACTCCCTTCTCTTTTCATTTGCTTTTCCAAAATTGCCTAGACATTCAGTGGCAGGAATAGTCATGGAACAAATGAAAATTAAGTTCAGCAAATTATTGTGGAAAATGAATTTGAAATTCATTAGTAACAAGTATTTATGTAAGAAACCTGACTGTAAGAATCATTTCATAAGTAAATAATAACTCTACTGTGTGGTTTGCATCTAATCTAAGCAGTACAATGCAGGTCTAAATGCCACTTATTTAGCTATTGATAATTAATAAATCAAGATTTAGTAGACATCATTATGTGAATAATTGCTATAGAATGCAGAAAATCCATTATAGTTTAAGGTACTGATGGGACAAGAACCTGCACGAATGATTGATTTTACTGTATGACATTTGTTATTCTCTTTTATTAAAGTATTTCAAAAACAGATGTTTTATACAACAAAAACATGTATGTTCAATTGCCAAGTTTACTTTGTTACCATTAACAAAGCTAGATAGATGCAAAGCCAGAACATGCTTGTGTATTCGTCAGGAATTTTGCGCTTCCAAGTATTAATTGGATAATAGAATGCAGAGAAGTGTCCACTTTCATGATGGATGATTGTGCTTTATCTTCGATTCCTTTTAGACCTGTTTTGATTCATGTGAACCTTGGACACCCTGTACTTTTTGTTCTCATCCTACCTCCTGGTCCATACCCCTGCACTAACCTTTGTGATTCCTTTTCTGCCACCCTTTCATGCTGTTCTTCGGCAATGGTGGTTCTTTCTTTAGTCGTATGCATTTAGGTACTGACAGGAATTGATTCTTAACTGGTATCAAATAATCTTGCTCTTAAAACATGGTACCTTGATATGGGAGAACAAAGGTGTTGTATGGAACAATTCAGAAAGGATTGGGTATAAATACTGAAGGTTATGGATCTTCATGAATATCCAATCTAATCAAACACACTAAACTATACTTCGTGAAACTACCCGTTGTCGATTGAGAGAATGCAGTAAATTCTTAGAAAAAGCATCTGTTCTCTCATAAGATAATGGATCTTGCAGGTGTTTTCTAAAGGCTTCCATATTCCAATGAAATTTTCATCATTTTATGCTTGTGGCCTGTACTCAAATATTGATAAAATTATAAGAGATATTATTACAATCCTGTAATGCTGTAAATGTAAAAAATTCCAGTAGAGTTTGCTGACTGATTGACTCTTCCATCTTCCATCTAGCTTTATGTAAGCATTTAGATGTCTTACCAACAGGGTGTAGGACTTGGTGTCTCTATTAAATAGAACAGTTTCACCTGCTGCCTGTTGGAGAAAGCAGTCGCACAGCTGTTGGTGTTATGCAACATACATACAGATTTTGCACTGTGTGTGCTCTACAGTACAGAACAGTCAGTTTTTCCAAATATTTCAAGACTGAGTTAGTGAAGGCAAGATATGCCATCTGTTTTCACAGTAGGATCTCACCCTGTGATATAGCGTCCTCCAAAACAGAACTAGAGAGTTTGATGACTCCAGTGGACCTGCATGTATTTGCAGAAGTCAGCATTAGTCCACATTAGCAAACTGTATGAAAGGATCAGAGGTTTAATAATGCTATGTATTGTCAAGATTATGAAGATCCTGTATTCAGTCAGATTACATATATTGTGCCATCTGTATCCTTGCCTTGTTCCTTGGAGATTTTTTGCCTTTTCTGGAAAAAAAATGTGTAAGTTTCACTATAATCAGTCTGCAAGGATTTCAGTGCCCGAATATATTTTAGCCCATTTCATTTCAACATTGTTAATGGTTCACAGAATTTAAATGATGTATAAGGAATAGCCCAGTTGTATTGGTCCTTGGACATGGCACTTAGCTTTTGTTAAGATTTTATACATGCCAAAATGGTTTGCTATTGCTCTGATGAAAAAAGAGACAGGAGAAGCTGGTGTAACGTAAATACTTCCAGATGATGGAGTCGCGGTGTAAGAAATTGTATTCTCAGATAATATGTGATTTTTGCCTTTGAAATTTCCATTAAAATCTAGCTGCATTATCAGCTTGTCATGAACAGTGAAGTCTTTCTAACTTATTCTTTCCAAGTGATATATTTAGTCTCAAGTTTCTCAAATAAGTTTTTGCCTGACTCTGTATGGTCTCACCTACCATGTCCAATTTTCAGGAAATTTAAGCAAAATATGCTCAGCTGTTTTGAAGCTAGAGTGGAACAAAGCTATTATCTTCGTGTGGTTCAAGTGACATTTCTGTGCTTTCGCAATACACGCAGTTGATGTTAGAAATCTTGAGCTAGGATTGTTTCATTGTCCTCATATGGGAATGAAAAACAAGCTGAACTTCAGAAATGTGTGCCTATGATTTTGAAAGTTGACATTTGCAAATACACAATAGAATGTCTTTTTTTGTTTTTCTGGTTAACAGAACAATTTAACGTTTCACACAACAAATAGCATATTAACTAAAACCACCTGAAGTACACAGGAAAATTCAAGTACAGCTTTAAGTGTGCTTTGGTTTAGGGCATATTACTTGGAAATATTTTATTCAGAGGCCAGTTCATTTAAAAAATCAATTGCTTTATATTTTACAAATTTTTTAATAAAATGTCTTTCTTAAATGAAAGCTCAAGAAAATGAGATGAGATAAAGAGGATTAATGAAATGATGTCCAACTACAGTGTACACATTTTAATTTAGAATTAAAATAGCTTCATTCAGCTTATGGTAATTTATTAGGACAATTAATTAGGATCAGCATGTATTTGCAGAGAAGTTTAATGTGATACTACAGATTCATTTGAGAAGTTTATTGAGATTATTTTCCAGGGCATATATATTCAAAAATACCTTCATTTGAAAGAAATCAGATAACCACATAGAGCAATTAAGCTTTCTTGCACTTGCTTTGTTGTCCCTATGTGGTAACAAGGGAGGTTTAATTGATATCTCTGCTCTTGAGTATGCCTCTTCGGTTTTTCTTGGCAGTGCAAATCATCCCCTCATCAGCAGAGGAGAATATTCCTAAAATTAGAAAAATGAGAAAGGAACCCAAGTACATACTATACAAAGAAAGAAAAAGGGCCTTATGTTTTATTACAGGTAGGATTCACATTGCTTATGTGTGTTTAGGTTTTATTGCTCAGTTTAGCAAGACCTGGACATTTTGTGTGTTTTTTCTTTCTAAAGTCTAGAGATTATCATTTTTAGAACTACGGATTTTCCAAGATAGAACCAACAGATAATAACACTGAAATCTAAAACAATCTGAGCCTAGCTATTTTAGAGCATTAATAGTAAAGATATAGAATAGAATTTAAAAAGTATATATAAACATATATAGAATATATAAATATATATACATAAATATGGAAAAATAAAAACAGAATATGAGATGTGGTAATGTCTGTTTTCCTCCCGTCCATGAAATAGAGATAGTGCAGCATTCAGTATCCGTCTTGAGTCCACTTTTTGATACTTTGCTTGGCTTTAATGTTTTGTTAGGGGTACATTTAAAATATTGCATTTATTATTATAACAGGTTCTGTTGATGATCAGTACTTTAATTTGTTCCATCCGAGGTCACAGTAAAATGCAATGCAGTCTAGCAGCCTCAGTAATCTAGTACAATTAACACAGACAAAAGGAAGAAGAGTGGGGATAGTGTAATCTTCAGTTTGTGAATGGGAAATGGTCATAGAAGGATGATGTCCTGTATCTCCCTTCATGTCTCTTGACATTGTGAAAGGGATGTAGATTAACTAAATTTCAATTTAATGCTTTACAGAAAGCAGTTCTTCTCTTAAAAGTCCCTTGTTAAATGTTATTGTTGCGTAGACTTAAGCTGCTAGACCTAACCTAAAATCAAACAAAGTTGTTAATCAAATAGCTATTTAAAGACAAATCAAGTATTAAGGGAAATAAATTTGCTCCTTTATTTTAGCATCTGCTCTGTCCAGCATAATCCAATTAGGTAATCCCACTGGAAACAGTAAACAGCATGATATTATCTAGCTGGAATTCTCAGAGATGTTTACCATCAGCATGTAACATTAACTTAACTTAGCCGAAAGTTTCAATAAAATTATTTAACTGAAGCAAAGACCACTAATAGTGGCTCTCCAGACCTCTTCTAAAGTGGATTTCATTTTTGGATTGTTTTTCTTCTATAAAATTGTTTTACAGTCATTTTGCTTTCATATCTATGGTGGAACTCTGTAGTCATACTCATGAAACTGTCAGCCTTCTGCTGTGAAAGATTAAAACCTAAGATAGATAAGGTGTTCCATGAGAAGTTTGTTTTTCCTTTTAAATTGTTAATCACTGTCACTAGGAAAGACAATGTCATTATAAAAAGAGCTGCGGGGAAAGCTGACACCAAGATAACATTGACCACTGTCATGTGTTTGGGAATACTCTGTGTAAAAGGAGCTGATAGATGTCTTTCTAATGAGAAAGGAAGCAGTGAGACTGGCCAAAGCGGTATTTACAGTTGTCGTGAAAATGTTGGAGATATATTGAAAAACAGACAAGTCCAGAGCGTAACCATGCTCTGAGACTGGGTCAGACTGGGACCTTTGAGGGCTGGGAGCTGGGGCCTTCACTCAGCCGAGCTTTGGCTGAGTTCATCTGGTGTGCATGGTGCTTTGCTGCTGCGTCTGTACAACTTCTAATGACTCAAAACCACTTTGTCACTGGAGGAAGGAATACACTGGAGTTTGCCTTCGCTCAGCTTGACAAAGTGATGGGATATCGCCTTTACATGCCAGCACTTGTCAGTTGTGTCAGATTTGGTAAGACAAGCACCTATGCCACCCTGAGAACGTAACTCAGCTGACATTTAAAGTATGTGTGTATACCACTGCAACAGGACCTAATTTCATGTGCTGTATGCAAATATGCTCTATTTGGCCTTTTTCTATTTCTGCGGTGCTCTCTCAGAGCTGCATCTTCACTGATAAAAAGCAATGTGCAGTTTCTTATTAGTGCCCAGTTTAAATAATCAATGAAGGAGAGTTTTTTGCCTTGTTTTTGTATAAATTCTTCTAAGGCTTGCCTGTTAAAATGGATAACTGGAGAATTCTCTGATATGTTGTTCAGGTTACTTAAACTAACTAACCAAATAAGAGCCCTGAATGCTGTCAGCCAACTGTGTCTGTGATGTTTTTGGATTCGGCTTATATTCTCACAGTCAGCCTTGATTCAAATCATAATAATTAAATAACAATGGATTATCTGACTCTGTAAGCACATTGTAACAGCGGCATCCCTGGTGTCTGATTTTTCCTTGACAGTGTCTCACTAAGGATTTTGGTTTTTTTTTTCATGTTGAATATGATTCTTTCAAAAGGTACACAGTATGTGAAAGCTGAACTAACCAGTGCTAATAGCAGTACCCTTCACTGATGGAACTGGCCTTGAGCATGACTGATCTTTTACCAGTCTGTGCAGATAAATTCTATTGCTCTGCTGCCTAGAAGCATGGATGCAAAGTTTGCTTGCTTAATAAATAAAGAGGATGGATAAAATAGGTTCAGCTCAAAACTGAGCAGTTTCCTGCACAATGAATTTAAAATGCAATATTTGCTTTATCTTGCTAACTTTATTTAAAATACGTTACCAGTTTTATTACTTTCAATGTATTGACGTGTTAATTTATTTATCATCAAAATGTTCTGGGTTTGTTGTGTTTTTTTTGGTTTGACTTGGTTTGCTTTTTTGTTTGTTTGTTTGTTTGTTTGTTTTCCCCTTTTATCACCACATCTCCTTTTTATTTTGGTATTTTAACTCAAATGGGATGATCAGCTGTAGTCATTATTGAAAGATACTGCAGCTGGTACATGTCTGTTACCTGCCTGAGACCCCTCTCAATTTAGCAAGAAAGAGCTGAAGATCTACTGAAGTTCATGATTAAGGCTCCTGGAAGGAGAAGCATGGCTAAGGCATTGGTTTCACAGGGTCCAAACTTTTCTTTATATTTCCCTCTGACTCTTGCAGACTGAGCATATCTGTCAAATGCTGCTCTTGGTCACTTGTCTGAGAAACCTTCTGCTTCTGTTGTGCTTTCCTAAGAGAAAGCAACTGTTAGTGCTTGTGCTTTAGCAGCAGAATACTCTAATCATATTCTAACAGCTTGAAAATATGACTGACTAGAGATGTCCCTTGTCTTTGCCTGGCCTTCCTCCCTCTAGAAAGGTCTGATTATTTTTGAAGAGTACTGAAAGATACTCCTCCACACTTCAAAGCTCTGTATTTTGCTCAGTAGTGGAGAGTTACCCAAAGGCAATTTAAAGTATAGAAAATCACATTTTTAGGTGCTGTTGAGAAGTAAAAACTAAAAGAATTCTCATCTTCTTAAATACTACTGCATTAATTAGAATCTGAAGTGGTGCATAGTACAATATACTTGTACTATGCACTATATATACTATGCATATATGTATATACTATATGTATGTATGTACATATACATGTACATATACATGTACATATGTATATATGTATATACTATATATCTATATATGTATATACTATGTATATATGTATATATGTACTATACTATACTATATGTACTATGTACTATATATATATATATGTATATATATACAGCACAAATTACCCTGTCAGAATTTGCTGTCTGGAATTTGTATCCACTACTTACACAAATTAGATTACTACAACCATTCAGAGATAGGAAAATCTTAGTCAGTGGGAGAGAAACTACAGTGTATTTAGAATGTCTGTGACAATTCACATCCTTCCCTAGTAAATCTTAATTTGAAAGCCATCAACGTTGCCATTTACTTGCTGGGGTTTCACATCGTGCTGTTCTGACAGCAGAAGTCATTATAATAGGCAGCCAGTTGATTAGGTTTGTAGGTTTGTAGGGATTAGGTGTCTATTTAATAATGATGTTATGATAAAGTTCTGTGATAGAAAAGGCTGTTTTTGTCATTTAGAAAAAGATTCAAAAGCTACAGGCTGCACCAGGGATTGAAAGGTCTTTATTACTCAGCTGCTGTCTAGCCAAACTTAAAAGCAAGACATATTTGCTCACAAGACTGGATCTTATCATGCAGAAAGAGTAATTAAATTTGAATTGTGTCAGCCAACTACCTTAAAATGAAGAGAAGTCAATGTGTGTTGCTCTAAGGAGAAAGAAGGAAATGGTAGTTGTAATTCTACTAAGTGTCCAAGAGAAATGCTTCACTCTCCTTGAATCTGTTACAAAGAGAGAGAAAGAAACCTAAACAAAACATCTTCCATACTTTTCTCAATGGTTAAAATTTCTTGAGTTCCTAATTCCTTATGGAAATTGGATGGAAACAGATACTATTGCAGTATACCATCCTAAGGGCACTCAGGAGCTGCTGCAACCAACTAGGCTGAGTTAAAAATGCACTTAAAACAAACCTAGTGGTTTGATTTTAATTCAGATCAGAAAAGATTTGCGTTGAAATCTTGGATTGCAGTTAATCTAGAAGTGCCTGCATAAACTATTTGCAATTTCACGTAACACAAAACAAAACAAGATGGTCTTTATCTAAGAAAACAAAAGATAAGATTCTTATTATTGCTAAAAGTTGTTATGGGTGAAGCTGACAGAGCTGCCTGTCATTAAAGCTGCCTAATGCATTCCTTCACGAGACCTTTTTCGTAGTAGAATACAACTTGCAAAACTGCAAAATTTGGACCTGAATTCTTAATATCTAGCATCAGCCTTAGGCTGATTACTTTGGGATGGTTTCAGTATTCAAAGAACAAGGTTAAGGCAAAACATATTGTTTAGCCAATGGTTGGAAAAAATCTTATAGTCATCTGATTGAGAGCCTGGGGTCAGATAACTGTTTAAATTTGGCTGTATCACAATCCTCTGAGAATTTCCTATCACACAGTCTCTACGGGAGTTTGGCAGTAGTGGTCCCTGAAGGCTCAATCTGTGCCAGCCATACGCTGGAGCCCAGGGTGTCTGAGCTGAACAGGAGTTTTCCTGCTATTTGATCTCAGCATCTACCTGTGGCTACTTTTAGTTTGTTCTCCTTCCTTGTATCTTTGTGGCTCTATTTTAGTTGCGCTGTACCAAGCAATACTGTTGATAAGAGAGAGAGGCAAGAGGATTTTGTATCAATGAAACAGGATTAGCATGGTGGACATCAAGCTTTATAAACAAGTCTGGAGGATTTTGAAGGAGAAAACATCAGAATTTGGAAACATTCTGAATATAGGATTTGGTATAAAAAGGAAAGAAGAAGAAGGAACAAAACAAGCTCAGAAAATGCCCTGAGATCCTTCTGCTTGGAAGCTGCAAGATTATACTTGGCAAGGTATGCTCTTCATCTGAAATAGGATGGCCACTCAAATATTCTAAGATGTCACGGATGGTGTTTAAATTTTTAGAGCACAGGATAAGGTTCAGGAATTTTAATACAAGGGAAGAAGACCATTTTAGTTTCCAGAGCTGCACACAGCTCAGTTGGGATATTTAACAGAGATTTAAAGATCTTTCAGGGAGTCGTTTGCTGACTCTTATGTTGCCTTCCTGTTTGGTCTGTCTTCTCCCTGTTGAACACCTGGTTGGGTTACTTGGTTCTAGTAGCAGATATTCTTCCATATATATTTCCTTACATAGTGCTGTCTCAGTTCGTGCCCCAAATGATACTTTAACATTTTAACTCTATAAGGTAAGGTTTTCTTTATGAAAATTTAAGGCCAAGAACAGAAAATTTCTTATTGTTTAGAAATGATTAGTTGCAAATAAACGATGGAAAGGATTTCACAATTTGCAGATTTGTTTTCTGAAGAGTCTGTCGTAATTTGAAAACTTATGTTATATAGAAACAGGAATAGTTTAAGAAATAATTTGTATTTATTACACATTTCTGTATAGTATCTTACTTTTGAAGGAAATCCATACTTTCTCATGTTTCACTACTTGGAGTGGCAGAATGAGAAAGAGATCAACTGTAGGACAACACTAGAAGACTGTCTCTCCAGTTTGCTTTATTCTTTTAAGGAATATGGCAGGCTGACAAAGAACTGAGCTTGCAAGTAGGTTGCTCGAAAAGTAATACCTCCTATTTTTTCCATGGAAACTACAGCAAATACAAAGAGCAGAATAAAAATGATTGACAAAGCGAATTCTCAGTTACAAAATTGTTCAACAATTTTTCAACATAGACACTACCAGTAGCTATGAATTTTTGCCAGTGATACATGCCATGCTTGTAAAAATCTGCACCAGTGAAGGTGGCCCACTGTTTCATGGCTGCTATGACAGCATCCTTGTTAGGAAAACAAGTGAAGTGCACACACCTCATCTTTTCTCAGGCTAAGCAAAAGGAAATCAGAAGGTACCAAATCTGGACTATACAATGGATGTGGTGCGACAGTCCAGCCAAGATTGGCAGTGCTCTCCACAGTCTTCAAACTGGTATGGGGCCTGGCATTGTTGTGTACAATAAGAAGTATCTTCTTCTTTGGCCTGACTCTGGAAGTTCGAGCCTTCAGCTTAGTCAGTGTCATGATGTAGCAGTCTGAGTTGATGGTTTGTCTGGGTTTCAGGAAATCCAGAAAGATCATCCCTTCCTATCACAAAAGACAGTGTGCATCACTGTGCCTGCTGAGGGCTATGTCTTGAACTTTTTCTTTGATGGAGAAGTCATGTCACCGCTCCATGAACTACTTTTTTGACTCTGATTTGTAGTAGTAACACCACATCTTGTCACTGGTAACCATATGATTCAGGAAACTGTTACCTTAGCCTTCTATTGGTTCAAGTTTGCAATATTCCAATGCTGATGTTCAGTTCAGTACACGGTTCTCTGGTTGTAAACTGCTGATACACACGGATGAGCTGAGGGAGATGCTTTTAATTTCATGGTGTGACAGCTGTTTGTGGCCATCTGTAACATGGCTTAACTTTTATATTGGGGCCACCACTGCTGAAATATACCAACAACCTTACTGTGCTAACATTCACTGTTTGTTCTCCTGAAATGTTCAGCAATTGTTGATGAATGTCAATGGATGCCATTTTTTCCACATGGAGGAATTTAGTGACACACCTTTGCTTCACACGCACTTCCATGTCAAATACCATTTTGTCAGACTGTCCCTCTGCTGCCATTTCTTGCATGGCAACAAAAGGCAATGGGATATTGGTGGGAAGATTCAACCTCTACTGCCATAGCACCAACACACACCTCTGACATCAAGGACCAATATAACAAAATAGAAGCATACATTTCGGAGCAGCCCTCAGAGAAGATTGAAGGAAATCACAGAATCACAGAATTGTAGGGGTTGGAAGGGACCTCCAGAGATCATCCAACCCCCCTGCCAAAGCGGGTTCCCTACACCAGGTAAGGAGCCGTGGAAGCTAACATAAGAAATTTTATTTGGATCTTGGAAATTAGTCTATCTGAAGAGAAAAAAAATATTACAAATTACAAAATTATGATAGCCACCCTAGTTTTTAATCATTCAGTGTCTAGAAAAAACTGTACTTCTTATTAATTCCTTTATACAATTTGTAAAATTTAAAACGTTTACAGTCTTAACTTTCAGCTTAATTATTTGATTATATAGCTGCACTTTGAGGTGCTATTTGGTTTGAAATTAACATGAAAGGAGGACTTGAAAAGGACATTTTCAATTAGTGTTCATTCATTTTTCTGAACCAAAATTTGAAGGGATAGCCTGTGAAAATGCTTTCACCTGGTTTATTTTTTATGTATATCCATACGCCACTAAAGGTGTTTAAAAATACTCCACTTGACAAAGTCTAAATCTCTAAGCAAAGATTTTCCTAGAAGGCAGTCCCATGATCTTTACCCAGCCCAATTTTTCCTTTACAAAGACATTTCAGCAGACACTACTTTCCCTTGTAGTCTCCTACACTGCCCCTATCAGCTGATGGCTTTGCATCTGAGGTGCATTGCTCCCACCTGTGCTCAGAGTGCAGTGTAGGAGAAGCCCTTTCTTCCTTTTCCAGAGGAAGGGAAACAGCTTGGTGCAGCAAGGGTTCTACAGCCAGCAGATTTTTCTCAATGGTATGTAATGTATGGTTAGAAATATCTTGATAGTTTAATAAGTCTGTGTGGTATGAATAGTTATTTTGTGTGGATGATGCCCCTGCAATATTTTTCAATTTTTTTATTGTTGCTTTTACTACGTTCCTGCCTAATTTGGTCTTCTTAAATTATGTTTCCTTTGGTGTGTAATGCATTAGAAAAAAGAAAGCAGTGAAAATAAAAATGGTCTGTTCAAGTTTCACCATCTATTACTCTCCAGAAGGTAGGAATGTTTGGAGTTACTCTATTTTGGATAATGTTGTTGCTGATTTTTGAGTGCTTCTGAAATTAGGTACAAGGAAATCTTTCTGGATGTCAAACAGTAAAAAGATAATGTTCTGTACATTTGATGTTGGTATTATTCTGTTAAAGCGTAAGAGTTTAGAAGAATACATGATAAGAATAGATCTGATTCTCAGTGGCATCACTGTTAGGATTTGACATCCTCCCAGATTCTTGGTTTTTCAATTAAAAAGGAGAGAAAAAAAGGCCGTGTGGCCTAAGAGTAGTAGCTTTAGTTTGCTGAATTTGGAGTGGATTTTCTCTAAAGCCTTGGAAGGTATAGCTTACTTTCTCGTGTGTTAGAAGAAGAGGATCGTTTCTGTTGGTGGTGATTTGATGAGTTAATAGTGTCTGATTTGCCATCAGAAACATGTGTATGTGCTGTATAATTATACATATGCTGTAATAGTGCGTATGCTATAATGCATATGCTATATGCATAATAGTACAGGGGCGTTGGGAAAGAAATATCAATTAGCTATTGGAATGGTGCTTTCCATGTTTATTCAGTATGTTTCTTTTTGTGCAGGCAAATAGAAATACCCGTATGTTTTTCATTTGTCAGTTCTGGCCTTTATCATATTGCAAATATGTCTCAGAATGTTACTCAATTTCATGCAGTTCGAAAGAACTAAGCAAAAAGTAAAATAATTTCATGCTTTGTACAGTATAAACAAGCAAACAAACAAAAAAAAGCCCTAGAACTTTCCAGGCAGAGGAATAGAGTGTGTCAAATTAATCTATAAAAGTCAAACAAAAGAACTTTGCTTGGAAAATAAATGTAGAGTGGTTTTAATTAACATTGTGCTTCAGGTCATGCCATATGCTTTCAATTAGGTCTTTAGTGTAAGGAAGACTGTTTTTCAAAAACATCTTTACTCCTTTAAAGGGAAAGCTTTGGTAATTTACCAGAAGTGGGGAGGTGTCATATTTTGATTGGTCTTTAGGATAGAGGAGTATGAACTGTAATCCTCTCTCAAGTATGAATATAATTGAGAAAAGTCAGGATGAGGCAAATTAAGAACCATTTTTTTAATTATTCATTTTTCTTTCATTTCATCTCTCTTTGTTTTCTTCAGAATATAATAGCTGTTGCAAAAATGTGGCATGTTTTTCCTCTGTGTTTCAATCACTGCTTTGCTTTAAATTTTAGTATATGTATTTCATAGTTTTGCTTACATTATTTTGCTGGAATAGGAATAAGTTTCTGTGGATTAATGTATTTCATTGTGTGTCTTAAAGTGCTTGTAGCTTAGTTTTTAGAGTTTGCAGTTACCCTGTTCCTTTCTTATTATAATAACTTTCTCTAAAATAAAAAAAAAGGGATGATTTTTTCGTTCTGTGTGTGCTCACGTGCTCAACAATGTATTCCTTTGTCTCTGCTAGCTATGGATAAAGTGCTGCTTTTAGCAGGAAGAGGGTCACTGGGACCTCTCCATCAGCTCCATCACAGTTTACCCTTAGATCCATCCTATAGCCTATTTCTGCTACAAACAAAGCAGAACAAGCAAGAATAATGAACTAGCATATTTTCATATCTATACAAGATATAGAAATCTTAGTCATTGTTATTTCTCATGTCCTCCTCATGCAATTTTGCAAGAATTCTTAATAAAGATACCCCTTGCTGTCAGTCTGTAAGCATCACCATCCCTTTCTTTAAGTAATAAGTACTGTGGATTTGGGGAGAAAATGATAATTAAATCAGAGGAATGCTGCATGAATCTCCAAGTTGTTCCTGCAGAAAGCGTGGGTTCATTTATAGTTGTTCTTGCATACAGTAAAACAGAAAGGAAGATGTTCTAGTGTAATATCCCTAGATACAAATTCAATTGAGTTGATACAACTATTTGATTCTTGGAGGGCAAAGTGAACTAGAATTGGGGATGTGTATCATTTTGCAGAACTAGAAGTTTGAGTTCCAAGGTCATTATTTTTTAAATGACACTACTAGTTCTGCTGCTGGTGGTATATTTACTTGTTTGATCGTACTAATCCTCAATGACAAACAGCGCAACTATATCCAGAATTCTGTGAATAACATGAAAACTTTTTCAAGGGCTTTGCATTTTTGAAGTTTCTTTGAGAATTATTACCATTTTTATTGAAGTCCATTTTTGGAAAAAAAGCTGCACGCAACGTGTTAGATATAATGTAGAATTATAGAATAGCCTGGGTTGAAAAGGACCTCAATGTTTCAACCCCCTGCTATGTGCAGGGTCACCAACCACCACAGCAGGCTGCCAAGAATCATGTCCAGCCTGACCTTGAGTACCTCCAGGGACGCAGCATCCACAACATTTCTGGTCAACCTGTTCCGATGTGTCACCACCCTCTGAGTGAAAAACTTCCGCCTAACATCTAACCTAAATCTCAGCTTGAGACCGTTTCCCCTTGTCCTGTCACTATCCACCCTCGTAAATAGCCATTCCCCCTCCTGTTTCTAAGCCCTCTTCAAGTATTGGAATGCCACAATGAGGTCTCCCCAGAGCCTTCTCATCTCTAAGCTAAACAAGCCCAGTTCCCTCAACCTTTCTTCGTAAGAGAGGTGCTCCAGCCTTCTGATCATTTTAGTGGCCTTCCTCTGGACACGTTCCAAGAGCTCTGCATCTTTCTTGTCCTGGTGGCCCCAGGCCTGGATACAGTATTCCACATGGGGCCTCACAAGAGCTGAATAGAGGAAGACAATCGCCTCCCTCTCTCTGCTGGCCACCCCTGTTTTAATGCAGCCCAGTACACAGTTGGCCTTCTGAGCTGCAAGCATGCACTGCTGGCTTGTGTCCAGCTTCTCATCACCAGATCCCCCAAGTCCTTCTCTGCAGGGTTGCTCTCAAGGGGTTCTTTCCCCAGTCTGTGTAAATACTTGGGATTGCCCCAGCCCATGTGCAACACCTGTTGCTTTGCCTTGTTGAACCTCATTAGGTTCACAACAGATGTATAGAAAATAAGATATTTTAAGTATTAGATTCTGTGTGCAGCTTTGGTACAGTCATCCTGTGTGGCCTGGGATGAATCAATTTATTTGTCTCTAGTCCTGAGCTCCCAAATAGGAAGATATTAAACTATATGTTTAGCAGGTACTAGACATAAGATCTTATGACTGAGATCTCCGAATACATGTCAGTAGGCTTTGAGTATTATATTGTGTATGTACATAATGTTATGCTTTCTTTGGCATGGACTTTTTTGCCTTAATAAGCAGCAGTAATGTTAATGAAATTATATTACTGTGTAACTATAAAATAAACTATTTTCTGGCTTTTGACTTAACCTTGGAGCAGCAAAAATTATTTTAGCAATTGTCTGCAGGTAGAAAAGCTGTTAGGTTTTTTTTAAAGAGCAAAAAACAAGGCCCTCTATGTATGAACTGAAGTAGGTGTGTTAGGTATGCTAGATAAATAACCCTATCTAGCTGAGTTTTATTTCTGAGGGGGAAGCAGGCTTTACAGATCTTAGATTAAGTCTGTGGAGGTGGTCAGAAGTGGATTCCACTGCTCCAACATCTCCATGCTCTCTAGTATGGCATGCTTCAGCTGTAGTCCCAGCAGTCGTGCGGGTCCAGCTCCTTACCTTAATTAGGTCCAGCTTCTTCACCTGAGAAACTGCCAGGATCTTTCTGTGGAATGCATGTAGAAGGGGAAATTGTTGTTTGCAAAGAGACTTACAAGGGGCAAGTAGAAGACACCATTTTTGAAGATGAGTGATGTGCCTAAAAATTTCCAGTGTATAATGAAAATAACATTGGAGCTTCTCAGGCAAAGGTCAAGGGAAGCTTTTAAGCCTGGAAGACTTAGGGCTTGCTTATTTTCCAGAGTAAGAGGGGGAAAAAAATCATCTCAACAGTTTCAATAAAACAAAATCTAGTTTTGAATGTTTTAGTTTGAGCTTTAATGCTAGGTCTAAAAAGGAAAAGCAGACGTTTGGTTTTAGCAAAAAAATATATGTAAGAACAGAAATAATGTTAGCTCTTCCAGCCTGATAAATCCAATTGTCAGAGCTTCATGTATACTAATAAATATCATAATATTTAGTGCAGTAAAATTTACAGACCAACATAGTTATGTCAAAGTAGTGTATTGTTTGAAACTGTTGTCTAAGGGTGTGCACATTAATCACAACACTGAGCAGGAGATAATGGTGTCTACATACTAAAGTTTATTGCCTTGTGGATTTTCATCAGCCAGGTTTATTGTAATTAGACAGCAATGGATGGAATGACAGTATCTGTTGCTTTATAAGCACTCAGCAGTTTTAAGACATTTGCTATTTAGCTTGGATCCTCTTTATTTTTTGCCAGCCACATATAGAATACTGCACTTCATTGCAGATGAGACTAGAATCAAATCAATTCACAGATAATATTTTATATATGGCTGTTAGAAAATGTAGTCAATTTTTGGTGTCATGTCTTGGCTCCTAGATGAAGTGTTCGGAATTAATTCCAAGAATGAAGATTGCTAACACTGCACAGTCATGATTTTGAATCTCATGTATTTTTTGCTTCTACACCATACGCCCCTCCCAATCCATTTTATGCCTATGAGTTAGCTGATTTGTCTGTGCTGTATAAAATAATTAAGTATGCAGAGCTTTGATGGATTAAATAGTCTTCTTTAAACAGGCTTGATATCTTTAAGTCAATGCATCTATTAACAATGAAGAGTTAGGTTCCCTTTAGCTTCCTTATTGAGCTCTTGAATGGTGACAGTTGTATTTGGATATTCTGTTTTTAAAGTGTCTGACAGACAGGAGGTGGGAGGCAGAAGGACGAGGTGAACCATGGAATATTACATATGTGCTCAAATTGCAGAGCCCCCTCATAAGTCAGAAAAAGGGCTGCCAAGGGGATGCATTTCTGCTGTATTGCAGTAGCCTCAGGGTCCACTGTTAAAGGGACGTAGGCTGCAGAGCCTAACTCACTGCAAAGAGATCAGATCAGGCTCATCACTGAGAGCAGTACTCGAGAAAGAGCCAAAGGGTGTAATGGCAAGCACAGCGTGACCCAAGCAAGCTTCAGTCCCACCAGTGGGAGCGCCTTGGCCTGCAGGGAAGCTAATCCCTGGAGATGCTGGCATTGTGTAAAAGACTTGGAACCAAACTCAGTACAGAGACTCTGCATGGCTCTAATTGAAACAGCCTTTTGTTGTAATGAAAAGAGAAGAACAGAAGGGATGGCTAATGATGAACCCTTTCTTTTCATTTGGAGCCCACTATTGAGTTGCTAATTTTGCACAAAGAACATTCTGCACTCAGATGGACTGTGGTCCATCTGAATTTTAGTCAAACATTGCAGTAAATGGTGTAACTCATTGCTAGGAGCCTCTCCAGACCTCTACTATTTCATTTGTTTATTAGTAAGGCATGCAACTTTTTTTTTCCTGTTCGGTTTCTACATTTGATTTTCTCAAATGCTCTTGACAATCTTTTGTGTAGAGCAATTGTAATCAAATGTGTGGTTTACTTAATATCCTCAAATCATGGATTTGGATATTTTTGATATGTAGTAATTTCCCCCATTTGTTAAAACCACAGCTTTTCAGCTTTCATAATTGCTTCCAGGCTCCTCAGAAATAAATATATGGTGGACTCTTCCATTTGATGCATTACTATATCCTTTATCATGAGTTGTAATCCACAGTTTTCTTTCTTGGCTCTTGCTTCTATCATTCTACATAGTGTTTGATCTCAAGTTTTATGTCACAGTGAATTAATTAGAGTATACAACTGAACTTTGACCTTATGAAGGCATTCAGAATCAGATCGGTTTACAAAGACACTTAGGGTAATTTGTGGGTTTTGAGAGCAATTAGGGAATGATGTAATTTTTTTCTCCTTTAAGTTGCATGTAAACATTTGTGTGCATCTGTTCACTTCTGTGTGTTTAAGAAATAACCGTTCCTGTTTTATCAGAGAAAACATTAGATGCATTAGAAACACTTAAGAAAATCTGTTCCAAACTTCTCTTTTGATGCCGCAATAGCATTTAGTATTCTTGCATAACAAAAGCCAGAAGTGTAGCTAACTGGGATGGGGGACAGGCTGAACTGCTGCTTCTGTTTCAGTGTGTTCAGTTTAACCAAAAGGACTGTGGACTCAAAAATGAACACACTACGAGTTAGTTGCCTTTTCAAAAGATCTTTTGCTCTTAATAATAATAAAAGTAGATGCTCTAGCTCTATTCTATCCTGTGTGAATATAAAAAGTATTCAGTCCTTAAGTCACTTCTGGTCATGCTTGGTTTATGTACAAGCTGATTGCTGCAGGCAAACGTGCATAAATAAATCACTTCAAGAACCCTGTGTCTGTTTTACCCAGGCTCCTTCTTCAGTGATTTTCCAGAGTTTTTCTAACTATTTTCAGCCTCTCTGTATCTCCTGAAGATACCAAACTAAGATCACAGGGCAGCAGCAATAAAATGTGGAGATAAGAAGTCAAATTTGACGAGGAGCTTCAACTGGGGCAAGCCAGGCATGCCTGAGGCAGTTTCAGTCCTAAAAAAAAAACACACAGGGTAGGAATGGGACAAGCACAGGTGGAGAGATTAGAATCTTTCTAATGCCCCAACCTCACCTGCTGAAGCAAGGTACCATGCTGTTTTATTTCCTAGAGGCACTGAATGAAACTGCTTGGGAGTATATGCAACTTCATACCAAGTTTTTGTTCTGCAAGAATATTGAAAACTTTCGTGGTTTTTTTTCCTATAGGTGAGTTATTTAAAAACCTGATAGTTTTGTTGCTCAAATCCATTCCTAGAGACAGTCAATCTTTGTGTGATAATAGTGATATGTGCATCCAAAGCAATATAGGGATTATTAGGATTCAGGGAATCCTAATTCAGGGAATTCATTATAGGGAATATTAGGATTCAGATACCTGCTGAATTTTTTGTTTTTGATTCAACAAGGCTGCCAGCTGCAAGCTGCCCTTATGCTGATGTCATGCATTTAAAACATATTTCATGTACTTAACAAGTGTGACCTGAAGCAACAGACTTGTCTTATGATTTTATCTTAGTGTTTTTTTCTGTTTTGGTTTGACTGTTGAGGGAGAAAGGAGAGTGAGATAGGGTAGGTTATTTTCTTGACAATTACTTCAATATCAGTACGAATGTCACTAAAGAAAGGTAATTTTCCACATAACAATTCATCAATATACTAAAAAACATAAATTGTGAGAAATAATTCAAATTCAGAAATTATGCTGTGAACAAGTAGGAATACAAAATTATTCCTAACTCACTTATTTCATGTTTCACTCTCAATTTTCAAATATCATGTATCCTGTATGACTGAGTCTAGTTTCAAACATTTTTTAGCAGAACTTTGGAAAATTTCTCAGGACAAGTTTTCACTTCATAAAGATTACAGAACTGCAAATTAACTTCTAACTGAGATGTCAAAACAGAATTCATGTGGAATTATCTCTTGCAGATGTTGCAGTTGATTGCTCTCTCGTTATTTGTTCCAGCAAAGTGAAAAGTCTATGCTCTGACTCTTGAAATTTTTAGTTAGGAACGTATCAGCTTAAATTTTTTACCACTTTTTGAGTGCAGAAACTTTCTCTTCTTGCATTATTTTTCTAGCTAGCTTTTATGGCTTATTTTGGACCCGTGTCAAACCTGTACTATGCAAAGATAAATGATTTGAAACAGCCTTGGACAGAACAAAAGAATCTGTTCTTGTCTCTTAATGAGAACAAAAAAAAACCAACCACACTGTATAATTGTTGCATGGTACCATTGCACTTACACTGCTTTTGGGATAATATAGTTTCATGTATGAAACTTGCACCTCAAACTCTATATACCATTCATATATCCTGAAATTAAGCCCTCAAACAATCTGTATTGACGAGAATAAAAAACAAGGAGAAGGGTTGTAGTAAATTTCTTCCTGTCTTAGTATGCGTGTAGATTAAGCAGTGCAGCTGCTCAATACAATTTCCTGAAGCTTTCTTATCTACAGTTAAGGCTTATATTGTGAAGAGTGTGGTAATTTTGCCATGTATTCAAGAATGTAAGGTGTTGGTATCATTGTGGGTCCTCTTCACTGCAACAGAAGGTACTCAATTGTATGCTTTCTCTTCCAAGCTTCCTCGATTCAGAGATTCTCATGATAGCTGCAGGTTTGTGGATTTTTTGTTCTTTTTTTTTTTTTTTTTTTTTATTAGGTGTATCTTTATGTCAGCTTCCCACTCGAGTTTGGGTTTTAATATCCAAGACGCAGACTGTCATGAAAACAGGTTAAGCAGTCGTTGCCCAGAAATGGCATGGGTGTAACCCATCTTGCCTCATGGCATAGGGACAGCCCAGGTGACTTCTGGAGGCCCTTTTTAGTCCCATGATTCTTCTGAGGAAGGACTTTGTGAAATGATAGGTATTTTTCCAGCATGACACAAATTGAACATGGGTCTCATTTATTTGCACATCTGGTGCAGTTTGGGACATGGAGTCTTTCAGGAAAATGCAGATCCGTGCTGACTGGTAACTGCTATTTCCTTCTTCCTGGCTTGCAAGAGAAAAGCTGCAGATGAGCTGGAGCAGGAGGGTCCCTGCCTGTGCAGACCTAAAACTCCAGGCATCCAAGCAGGAGGAAGTCTGAGCACTCTGTTCAGGTACTCTAGATGTCTAAATACATTTCAGAGGGTGCAAACTCTTCTGTTGGAAGGAGCGGTTAGTAAATCATCAGTTTAGTTCTTGCCCAGTTAATACATGCCTCATTTAGCTTATCTGAAGTCTTTTTACAGAACGCTGCTTCTCTCTCAGCTTTTTTTTGATATTGTTGTTTCTTTTTCTCCCAAATAAGGAAGCTTTAACCACAGCATGTGCTGCCAAACTTCAGGTTTGCAGAGCTGCAAGTATGAGACAGAATGATATCTGTTTTTACGAGGTCTTTCCGTTATTTCTGTAATCCTCAGCCAGCCAAGAACCCTTCATTTATCCTCCTGCTGTGTAAACAAAAGGCAGACGTGACCTTTATTCCAACTCAGCTAGAAGTTGAAAAATCTTAACGTATAATCTCAATACGTAAATAGACCAATTTTCTAGGTATTTATTTTAAAAAAGAAAAGTAATAGCATCCTCAACTTTTTGGAACACCTGAAGAAATACTGTTTTCAGATATATTTTCATTTTGCTTTAGAAACAAAAGGCCTTAGAGTTAAGCAGTGCCTGTGCTGAAGAATTTACTTCACTTTTACTTTAAAAGCAGACTGAAAGTTGTCTGAGAAGCATGAGGGATACTAGTAGAAAGAATATGATTTGTATTAATGGTCATGAGTATTTATTGGTAATTGTAAAAGCCGTGTTCATAAAAGCTGTAAGATTTGGGGAAGGGGAACACATAGGAAAAGATTTGCTACTATTAGCTTTCTGATTTTTGTTGTGGTCTACGCTAAGAGGCATCCCTGCATTAATTCTTGCTGAGTGACTGGGCACAAAGGCAGGTGTACCTAGGAGGCAATATTTTTGGAGCAACCTATTTATTACTTTGGAAACTAAAAATAAGAGCACTGTGACTCTAGTTGATGCAGCAAATTCTCAGCTACAAAACGCTATTTTTCAGCATAGCCACCACCATTAACTATGTATTTTTGTCAGTGATGAACAAGAGCCTGCATGCTGTGGTAGTAAAAATCCACACCAGTGGAGGTGACCCACAGTTTCACAGCTGGTATGATGGTGTGGTTGCTTGGAATTTTACCCACATTGTATTTAATTGGCCTGAACAGATGGACGTCAGAAGGTGTCAAATCCAAAGTATTCAGTGGTTGTGGTATGATAATTGAGCCAAGATCAGCAGTGTGCTCCACGTTGTTCAGGCAGGTGTGGGACGTGGCATTATCACCTTAGCAAGATAAGAGATTTGGGGAAAACAAACAAACAAAAAAAACCTAAACAACTTGTCTAGAGAAAAGTTGCTTCCATTCAGAACCTATTTGGTAATTTGCAGATCTTGCCTTTAATATGTGAACCTACCTGACTGGAACTATTTTTCTAAATACAAACACACACAAAGAAACAGAAGAATTAGGAAAGAGTCTGGGTGGATAAGGCTGATGGCTAAGCCATTAGTGAAAAAAAAAACAACAACTTGACTTTTAAGAGCTGGACTAATTGCATCCATTCCTCAAACAAAAGGGAACCTGACTGTGAAAATGTGGAGATTGACACAAATTGGAACAAAATGAATCCAAAATATCAATAAACCTATTAAGAGACATGTGAGAAACCAATCAATAGGGCAGTCAGCAGGGCACAGCTGCTGAACAGTCCACTTAAAACCATCAGTTGCCCATAGGGAAAACTCAGCTTCTTGGTTTGGGGGCATGGAAGAAACAGATTGAGGAAAGAAAAAAAACAATGAAACAAAGCAAAGTCTAGATCTTTTGTTTTCAGAGGAAGAACATAGTAGTTGCAAGAACTTAGTCTTATTTCTAATTTAAGGGCAAAATCTAGTGCTGATTAAAGAAGGAGATTGATCGCTTACACTGATATTAAGGAGATGATGGCAATTGGTATGGTAGCCTGTTCAGAAGCCAAATAGCGAAGCAGTCCTATTCCATTTGATTGGCCAAAAATCAAAAAACTTCAGTTAAAGAAGAAACAGATCAGCACTCTATAGTTGTCATGCAGCCACATTGATGGGTTTTTTTTGTTGGTTTGTTTGTTTTGGTTTTTTTTGCTAAGGCACTCAGCAGATTCCAAAGGGTCGGAATGCAGAGCTGTGGATTTATTTTAAAGCCTTTGCAGAAATATTTGTGTAGAAAAACACACTGGTTAGAGGAAGAGGGAAGTTGTCAAATAGCATTAAAGTTGGTAAAATTGGATTTTATAGACACAGTGTCCATATGCTTCGAATGCATGTCTCTCTATCCTTAGAGCATCTAAAAGTGATAAAAACTTTGGTCCAAAAATTTGATGGGATGGGATAGGGTGCACCTTCAGCGAGTTTGCTGATGACAGAAACCTTGGAGGGGTGGCTGATGCATCAAAAGGATGTGCTGCCCTTCAGTGAGACCTGGGCGGGCAGGGGAGTTGAGTGGAGGGGAATATTGTGAGGTTGAACAGGAGTAAGTGTAGAGTCCTGCACTTGGAAAAGAATAAATGCCTCAGGTTAGGGGCTGCCCTGATGGAAAAGAGATCTGTGGAGAAGGACCTGGGTGTCCAGGTGGAGAATAGATTGGCCACAAGCCAGCAGTGTGCCCTTGTGACCAAGATGACCAACAGTATCCTGGGCTGAATCAAAAAGAGTGCAGCCAGCAGGCTGAGGGAGTGATGCTCCTACTCTACTCTGCCCTGGTGAGGCCACATCTGGAGCATTGTATCCAGTTCTGGGCTTCTCAGTTCATGAAAGATAGGAAACTTCTAGAGATTCCAGTAGAGGGCAACAAAGATGGCTCTAGGGGCCCTATATTTCATCTTACGAGGAAAGGCTGTGAGATCTGGGACTGCCGTATATAATAAGAAGGTAAACCATCTAAGTGAAAGAGCATGACTTAACTATAGTGTGTTTCCCATGGCTTGTCTGGGTTGCATTTAATGAAAAGAAATTGTCTTAGGCCACGTATACTTCTATAGGCCACATATAGGTTGCTCCAAAAGTAATGCCTCCTGTTTATTTTCATGGAAACAGTGACAGATACAAAGAACACAGTAACAGTTCTTGATAGAGAAAATTCTCAGCCACGTAACAATAGTATTCAACTTAATGATTGCTGCTAGGCTCATAACAATCTGCACCAGCGAAGGTGACCTGGTGCCACCAGTGCTGAAACACAGCACCCATTGCTTCACTGTGCTTGCATCCACTGTTTGGTCTCCAGAAACTTTCAGTAAGCATCAGTGAATGTCAGTGGGTGCTATTTTCTGTGATGTGCCTTTGCTTCATATGCACATCCATGTCAGAAGCCATTTTTTGTCAGACTGCTCTTCTGCTGCCATCTGTCACACAGCAACAGCATGAAAAGGGATATTGGCAGGAAGGTTCAGCCTCTACTGCCATAACACCAATATCCACCTGTGATCTTACGGAACCTAAAAAAACAAGAGTCATTATTTTCTGAGCTTGCAAAATATACAATATAGTCAATATATAAAATCAATCCTATCCTGGGCTGCATCAAAAGAAGTGTGGCCTGGAAGTCCAGGGAGGTGATCCTGCCCATCAACGCTGTACTGGTGAGACCTCACCTGGAGTACTGCATGCAGATGTTGAGTTCTTAGTACAGGAGAGATGTGGACCTGTTGGAGTATGTCTAGAGGAGGCCCACAAAAATGATCCAAAGGATGGAACACCATCCTCTCCAAAGATAGGCTGAGAGCTGGGGCTGTTCAGCCTAGAGAAGAGAAGGATCCAGGGAGACCTGAGAGTGGCCTTTTGGTACCTACAGAGGGATAAGAAAGAAAGAGACAGACTTTTGAGCAGAGTCTATGATGGTAGGACAAGGGGAAATGGTTTCAATCATATAACTTCAGTTATAACACTTCATTTGGCTCTGAACAGCTCTATTTAATTTACTGTGTGTTTTACTTTTAGTGCTTACATTTTGAATTTGTATGCAAGTAGCAATCGGCACAATCTGGCACCATGTTTAATGTTTTGTAGTCGTTGCTTTGTTTTTTTAAGTACAGCAGGGAATATTACATTGTGCATTTTTGTTGTCCCTCTGATTATTGTTCCTTATCATTTCTCTAAGGAGAAATTCTCAAGTTCATAGGCCCCTCTCTTATTTCCCCATGCTTATAAGTTACTGACCACAAATTACAATTGGCAAGAGTTCTTTTTTCTTAAACAAAAAGAAAAAAACAATGAAACAAAACAAAAACAAACAAACAAACAAAACACCCAGCACTTTGCAGTTTTGCTTTAATGCCTGAATTGTGATGGAGGTAGGGTTTTCTAATGTGCTGGAACCAGAATCTGGAGAAAGAAGGATTTGGGCCACTTGATGCTCTTAAATGTTTGCCAAAGAACATTTTATTTTAATAAACGTAAAATAGGGTTCATTTCAAAAATAGACAACCTGTGCTCTGTGAATATCAAAATAAGGCACTGTAAAAATCCATTTTGATCATCAAAAATAGATTTTCATTTGAATTGATTAATTTCTTTGGAAAGCTTTACTTGATTCAGGCAGAAAATACTAAGCAGAGTTACTAATTCTTTTAAAATTTTCTGGTATCTCTTTACGTCTAACCAACAGGGGAGAACTGCAGCAAATTGTTTTATCTTATATCTTCGTTCGTATTGCTGTAGTTGATTTAGGGGCGGAGGGTGTGGGCAGGTTGTTTTGTTTTGAGGTATTGACCTTGGTAATAAGATGTCAATAGCTGACAATTCCAGAGGAATGAACACTTCAGACTGCAAATCACATTCAGATCATATTCAGATCTTACCACCCGCCCCCCCCCCCCCCCCCCCCCCCCCACTATGCCTTTAAGCTACAGTTAGCAGCTTTAAAGAAAATGTTTCATCAAACATCTCAGGGTGCTTTTGTTTCAAATAACTTCTTTGCAATTCTTTGGGTAACAGTGCAGAATTTTCTGGTTTTTTTCTAGGACAGCTTTTCTGTAGAGAAAACTAGTGTCTGTCTTGTTTTGTCTTTTAAACTTGGTTTCCAAGGCTCCCTGTTCTGGTAAACTTCATTTTCCACAACTTGGAAACTATAAATCCCACAGGATTCTTTAACAACATCAGTAAAAGCGTGGACTCTGTTTCTCATTTTTAAAGTACTACAGTGAGATCCGTGTGTGAGCTTCTTCAATCCAATTCATCATTTAATTTACAGTATTTTATTTCTCTTTAACCTCCTATCACACCATTTCCCAGAAATTATCTCTATTCACTTGTGGCTCTAACATTAATGGTACATTTAAGGCCAATTAAACACATTTTGTGCTGACAGGACACTCGATACATCAAATAGCAGCTTTGGTTGCTCACAGCCTGCTGGCAAAAGCTACTAAACACAGGCAGGCTTATCACAATACCAGCAAAGGGAAGTATGACATTCCTGTGACAGAAAGCCAGCACCATGCACTGCAGATATGCCATTCATCACTCTCATTTACAGGGATTGAGCTGACGTTTTTGTTTATCAAATATAACCTATTCTCAAAAATGATCTGCCATGCAAAGTCCTTGTAATTGTTTGCCCAGTCGCTGCTGAATTTATCATGTCCTGATCAGTTAGATTATGACACTGCAGAGAAAGAGGCAAATCGGGGAGAGAATAAGGCAGACAATTCATAGAACTGTTTGTGTGAAGTTGGCTGCCTCTAACGCTGCATGTCACTGTGACCTGTGTTTGCTTGGTGAAGTCAAAAGTAACCTTGAAATGAAAGATCTTGCCACACAAAAAAACAACAGCAAACCTGGAGAGAGGCAAAGGCCTTGAAATATGGTTGTCTCAATTTTCTACTTAAGTCAAAAAAGTCTTTCAAGCTAACTACCACAACAGTCAGCATCTTCCTGTGCTTGGTATGGAGTTAGAATGTCTAACAAAAACCCTCACTAAAATATTAGTGCATGCTTTTCTAGCATTGGCAATTTTGGACACAATCAACTTCTGAATCTTTGTTGCAATTCGTTGTAGGGAGTAATGGTCACTGTTGCCTGGAACATGTACCGAGGCCCCGCCAGGGCCAGTACAACACAGCAGGAAAGATTCAGATGTAAATAACTGCCGTAAAGAATGCTGAGCAACTTGGTGTAGGGCAGTGTTATATAACTTTGTAGGGCAGCGGAGTAAATGCAGGATTATGACAGCAATTTCACAGATGGATTTGAACACAAGCTGCACAAGTCAGGCCAGACCACTTTCAATTTTAATCTTGGATCTTAATGTGAAAGGAAAATTTGGCCATGTGATTGATTGTGTTGGGTGCTTTAATCTTCCTGGGGTTGTAAACAGTGCAAGGGCAGCATAGCTGAAAAGCAGAAACATAAGTTTTCAAACATACAATTAATGAAACTAATGCAGGTATTTGCTGCAAGATATGCAAAAAACTAATTGATAGGCATTACCTGTTGTGGCTTTTCTGGTACGTCTCTGCTGCAACTTAGGCACTTAAATTTGAGTTTTTAACTCACATTGCTGTTCAATTTATTTAGTCTGAGAAACAGAAATTTTTATGGGATTGTTCTAGATGTTGTTTGTACTTCAGGGATAAAAATGTGGAGAAAGAACCATTTTGTCCTCTGAAGAAATTGACGCTTCACAGAAAGAGGCCATAGGTTTCCCCAGAAGAAAAGAGAAAAAACAGAGGATCAATCAATATCTAAATTTAACTTGGTTCAGCATCTCAGTGGAGAGGACTGCTGCTGGGTGGGGAGGTGAATATTCTCCCTTGGGAAGGAGACTTGGCTGCCTCTTGCAAAGAAGCTGGCTCCTCTCTAGCCACAGGAGTGGTTCTGGTGCCAGCTACAGAGGTCACTGCTCATTTGCCCTCTGGCTTGAAATGGAAAAAAGAAAACATAGCCAGAGAAGAAAAATAAAGAAGTACTCAAAGGAGAGGAGGCAGTGTAAGGCCAAAGGCAAAAATGGGTTGTTATGGGAATACTGGAGAGGAAATGGCTAGAAATTGAGAAATCTGACAGATGGGGAAATGGAGTACACATCCTGGGGCAAGATCAATGGTCCAGGCAAGCAGGATGTTGACAAGCCATCTTCAAATGAGAGTTCAGAGAGGGCAAAGGGTGGGAAAAAGAAGCAATAGAAGGACAACTATCCATCTGTTGTATTGCAATGTGAACACCATTGTCAAGGAGGGAATAAAACCGTTTCTAGGTCTCTCAGTAGAGTATGAAGTCCTTAGTTATTCTAGACCAGACCATAAATGCGAATCTGAAACTAAGTTGCAGAGACTGTTGTTTTTCGGTTAGGATAGGAGAGAGAAAGAAACAAAAGCCTATATGTACGTTTAGTATTTAATGAATTTTTATATGCTTTTGTTGAGAGAGTAAGATCATGGAATGCTGTGTGCTCTTAAAAAGCCATTGGTACCAAGTTTTGAGAGTGGATGAAAAATGTATTGTAGGGGAGCAAATAATCCAGAAGAAATCAGAAAGGAGAGATGAGAGTGAGTGCAGCAAGGTAGACAGATTAATTTTTGTATGCTTGTAGGATTCCAGAGATCTTGATAGTGGTACTTGCTCATCTAAGATCAGGTGATTGCCACTTGCGCTCTGAATATGGAGAATAGCAGCCTAGCTTCATGTTCTTGTCTGACCATGTCCACCCCTTAAAGTCATCAGTGTGGGCCCATTCTATAAATGCAAACTCTATGAGCAAAGTGTATTAGTATGGGGTGGATATCTCCTATGGGATGAAATGAGCTGTATGTTAGCTGTGCCTGTTTCATTAGTTCACTCCAAAGGAAATCAAGATGACTAGTTCAAGAGTGAAATTGGCCCGTTGATATTTCTGGAATGGCTCAAATGACCCAAGTCCCATGCAAAGCATACCTAACATTCTGGCCTGCAGCCACATCACCACATATGGTTAGCAATATCCATAGGTACCCAGTGTGAATATATGTATATAACCTGCTGTGACTAGAGAAAAAGGGTGCGTTTGGGGAGTAATGTGCATGTTTTTCAGTCAGCCATTACTGACAGCTGATAAGGTGCCTCCCCGTGTTATAAAACATGGAGAAAAGTAAACATCTTCTAGTTGGCATTTAGAGGATGACTTTGCACTGCAAGTAAAGCTCTAGAGAGACTTTATGTTTGGATGAGGTGCTTTTGAGGAATTTATTATGTGGTTGTTTTGTTGTAGGGTATCTGTGTGTTTGTAATCATTGATTTTTTTATTATTATTATTTTGGTGCCTTTTTTCTCTATGTGAGGAAAGACTTGTAGATAAAGGTAGCAAATTGTTTTGCTTCCTGCCATTTGGCAGGACTGAGCAACTAGAAAAAGAGAGGTTTTTTTGGATATGCCATTTGGAACTGGAAATAATGAAATTTAAGGGAAATTCTAGGGGAGGTGGGAGGGAAAATAATTCTACCAGTTCTGCCACTATGGCTGCAGTGTGAACCATGTCAGAGAACAGAACTCGTTTTAGAGTTACGTATATGGGGAATGGGATGGATGAAATGATATGTATGGTTCTTCAAGCCAGACTACCTCTCCAACCTGGTTTATAAAATGGCCTCCCAAATAGTGGTGTGACGGTGATAAGTGGTTTGGAGGAGAACACTAGGAAAAGGACCAAGTGGGATAGACAGGAAAAGAGCCTCTTGAGCTGATGTTGCTGGCAAGAAAATCTCACAAACCTCAAACTCAGCTCAAATATTTTTCTTTACTTACAAGAGTAGCTTAACAAGCATTTGCCCGTTCTAGTCCCAGGTATCATTCCTACCCCCAGACCATCCCTGTCATTCCACCAACAATAGGTGGTTTTGTAGATACACTCTGAACAGATGGAACTGATTGAAAAAAGAACAGAACCATTCAGTAAAAATTAAATTATTTCTACACACTGGAAAAAGATAGGAACATCTCTGTGACACAGCTCGTATACATCTACCCTTATGACACCTAACATTTAAAAAACTGACTTCTACCTGATAGGTCTTGCTCAACCAGGAGGGCCATGTGTGCACTATGAATGTATCTAGAGAGATGGAGAAAGAATTACAGGGAAAAAAATAGCATAAATTGAGGTTTTCCATCTCACTGAAGTCTCCCCAGTTAGATCAGTCAATTCTTGTTATGCCGGTATCATAAAGATTATCACAGAGGGAGCCCTGAAGAGGAAGAAGTATGAAGTGAAATCTGTGGTATAGATGAGAGCCAGTGGCAGTGTGGACTACAGCTGCTAAGATGACTCAAGAACATGCTTTCTGTATCAGTTTATTACTGCATCAGATGTTGGAAAAAAGACTTCATGAGATTAACATGCAGATTTGACTTAACTGTTTTGAATAGTATATGAATGTGCCTTCAAAAATTAAATACTGCTTAAACTAATAAAAGAATGAGAGATAATTCTCATCTCTACTCCCTTGTGCTGATTTATACTAATAAATATAAAAGATCTGAAATATAATCAGATCTATGAAAAAAGGATTGTCTCTAGACAGAACAGAAAAAGCAAAAAATCTCTGAAGCATGAAATTTATACAATTCTCCAAGCCTATGGCTGCTGATTTATCTGAATGTCAGCTACGATGTATTGTTTACCTAGCACTTCTTATTGGTAACCAACCAAAATTAAAAAAAAAAAAAAAAAAAGCAAACCAACATAAAAAAAAGAAACCCACCACCTCCATAAGGACTTAGGCCAGTATCAGTCCAGCAAAAGGACCAATAACCCTGATGTGAATGGTGGGAATGATTCTCCTGTGACAGGCTGGCTGGTGATAGTGGAGCCTTGATGTTCTCTTCCTGCGGGGTAAAGAAGGAAAGGAAGTTACTCTTTCTAACTAGGAAACAAGAACTGTAAAATAATGTAGTTTGCCATTTTTTTTGTCCCTAAGACTCACTTTGATCTCAGGATTCAAGAGAATTTTTTTTATCCTTTCTCAGTTTGTTTCTGCCTTGTGAGGAAATCTATTGGTTCATTGTAATTACCAAAACTGTTGTTTTTTCCATTCATTTGTCAAGGTTTAGAAGACTCTGAAAATGAGCGAGCGCAGTAAATATTTCTATGGAGGGGCCCCAAACCATAAGAATGCTCTGAGTATGAATAAGAATGCTTCATGAGTAGATAGCTGAAATACAGAACTTAAAACATGTTTTGTCTGCTAGCCGGATTAGAGTTATTTGCCTTGGGTATTCCCAGTTTTCTATACCTGTATAAGCCCAGACTGAACTTCATCTTCGCATTTTCAATTAAGATAAAGTAAGAACGTGGGTTTGAGGTGCTGTTTCTTAAACAGGCCTCTACCGAATTTAAACTCTTCAAATACTGAGCTGGGGCGTAATGCTCACTGGTGCAGGGGAAGAAGCTCTGTCTTTTGAGCTAAGCAAAAATGATGTGGGTGAAGTTAGCGTGTTGTTGAGGCCTGACAAATAAATCCAAGGGTGGAGTAAAATTACTTGAGCTGGAAGCAAGTTTGTGTCTGTCTGGAAAATACATTGTTTCCAGAGATGTGAGCTGGAAGTAAACACGCAAGGTCTTTCTTCTGAAATATGGTTGTGAACTTTAGAAGTAAAACATTGTGGTTTTTTATTTAAAGGTAGCTGTCCTGACTTGAATGATATCTGTTTGCTAGCAGCTAAACCTAGATTTTACTGACTGTTCAGGCTGACTGGCATGTTTAATGCCAAATTAGTTCTTTTCATGAAGTATACTTTTAATATCCAAAACTATAAATTGAGTTCAAGAGTCCACAAGAAATCCTCAGTGAGGATTCTCTATTACCATCTTTCCTTTAAGCGTACCCTGGCATTCATTTGACATCATCACAAAGATAAATTAGAGAAGGTTTAAATTAGAGAAGTTGATTTGGCTGGTTGGAAGGTTGGTTTTGTGTGATTTTGTGACCATACATCATCCCTTCCATAGATGTCCTAGATTAAAAGTTGATAGAAGTGCAAGGAAAGAAGACTGAATGTTCTGTTTCTCACTTTTCTACTTTATTCTATTTTTATGTGTCAGCAGTATTTCCTTAGAGTCCCTGCAGTGCTCTTGTTTGGGGGTGTTTGCTTGCCTATTACCATAAGTGAAGAGATACCTGACAAGACATATAGTGCTTTGTGGAGAAAATGCTGCAAGGAAGTTTTGTAAAGGCTTTCTGGATGTTTGAAGACTCACGCAGTTACTTTTAGTCTATAATTGCCTTAGTTTTGCTAGATTTATGTGTAAACTCATGTATTTGAGACTGTAGTTTAAACAGTGTGGGGTTTTGTGTGTGTGTGTATACACACACACACACATATATATATATATATTTTTTTTTCCCTCTCTTTTTTTTTCTTGGATTATTTATTTTCATACTAAGGCACTCCTTTAGGAGGAACTGGAAAGAGAGTGACATGCATGTCTTAGAGAAAACCTGACTAAACAATAAATGCTAAAATTGTTGTGCATGCTTCAGTACTTAAAATACTCCAAACAGCAAGTTAGCAAGGTGTGTGAGAACACATTTCTCAAATGAAACTGAAAGATCATATGTACTCTAACAGATCATGTTCTGATGTAATACTTCAGTAGATGACCTGAGCGCTAGTTGGAAGGGGCATCTTTCCAAATGAAAGGGCTGTTTTAATGTGTCTGTTCATTATTACAGGAGAGTTTGAAATCCTCATTAAGAGTTCATACTTGAGTTGAAGTTAAGCAGTGTTTGAGTATGAATTAGTTTAGCTGGAAGACAGAGCAAGGCTTTGAAGTGAAAGGGGTGTAATAAGTCATCTTGATGTAGTTGTGTGCATTTCTATGGCTTTCAGTATTGGAAATGTTAGCATTCAACCAGAATGCAGATACAGCAAAGCAAATGCTGTGGTTTCCCCCCACCTTGGGAGGCTGTAGATATTTGAGTGTCATATCATAAATTACAGGTGATCTTTGTAGGCATAAGGTTTGAATTCCAGTGACGGGTAAAGAAAAAAAAGCCTGAATATTAGACCTTCCAACCATTAGTTCTAGTCTTTGCTGCTTGAATTTAGTTGATTTGGTTGATGACAGCTGATCTGGAGTTCAGCTGGAGGAGGTTACATACATTGGCAAAAATTTATGCAAGTGATTGCTTGAAAGCAGTAGCTCAATGGATATCAAGCTCTTGGGTCTCAGCCATGACTCTGCAAGAAAAACATAAATTAAAGATAAGGAACGAAATGATCAAAGAGTGTTGAGAAGCAGTGCAAGTGGAAAGGTGGAATTTGATCTAGAGACCTAGATAAAAGTGAGAGAACTTCGACAAAATCACGTAGTCAAGATCAATATTTATATGAACAAGTTTGAGATTTCTCTTGTATTATAGTAAGAATGACACTGTGCTATTACTACCTCTGTTGAATTTTATAAAAATCAATAGAAATTAAAGCAATCAAGAGAATCTGTTTTGAAAGCATAACATCTTAAAAATCTGAAAAAGGGTAGGGAAGGAGAGCTGTTTAGATAGCCTTGTTCATGCCAGAAACTGTAATAACCTTTATAGACATAGTGTGAAGTTCTCTATTGTTGATTTTGGCTACAGGTTTTTTTAATTATTATTTTTGAAATACTTAATGTTCATTAAAAAATGTAAAATTGAAAATAGAGTTTGGTCTTGGTTGTGGAGAATTGTGCTGTGTAGATCCATAGTAAGGTTTGGCAAAAGATAAGCAATAATTCTGTGATTTGTGGAGACTATTTTGTTGCTGCTTCCAGTCAGTAAAGTTTAATCTTCAGCACTCTTCCAGCATTTCTGCATCAGAAAAGCAATGAGTATATACAGATGGGATTGTTATATTTTACTCTAGCTTACTTAGAAATACACAAGTGTTTTGGATTAATGTGTCATGTATTGAAGATTGAGTGAATTCTGTAGTTCTTAAAAATATTTTTTCTGGCAAAGGTGTCAAAATTCTTAGATAACACCAACTTACATTAGAGGATGCTTCCTGTATGTCTCTCCTGTTGCTACCTTGTATAGTAATAACTGTCTGAAGTAATAGCTGTGATGGGAACAAGATTCTGAAACTTTCCCTTATATTTCAGTGAATATATTTACACGCATTAAAGTACACATTTGCATATGCTGTTGCTTTATGCTGATTGAGTCTCATTTCCACAGAAGACTCTTTTAAAATTAGAAAGAAAAAAAAAAAAAGACTATTATTTGAGTCCAATGAAGTTTACTTGGAACTTAGACAAAGAAGTGCAGGTCTTGAAGTCTTAATGGAACACTTGAAATGTTTGCCTGTCTCAAACATTTGAGCTAAATCTTTTTCCTTTACAAGGACACTCCCTTACTTAGGTCAAGCACTGGACTTTAAGTATTCTTGCTGGGTTATATCTCTAGTAAAACATATTCCAGCTGTTGTCTCTTATTATGGGTGTGTATAACTCAATAACATTCTTTTTCCTGTAGCAGAATACTTTTGAGAGCCAAATGAACTGCTTTTAAATCCTGCTTATTAAAGAAGGCTTTAAAGAGTCTGTGATTTTTGAGATAAGGTAGCATCATCTCTTATCTGACCTGGCTAGACATGAACATCAAAGCTCTGTCAAGGTAAGGAATGTAATACTGAAATAATACTAAGAGAATGCTTACGATAAACCAAGTTAATGAGTGCAGTCACTTCATCAAATTGATATAATCTATGTCTGTGGGCAAATCCAATGCACTGCATAACAGCTTACTGGTTCTCATATACTATGGTATATACTTCTATTACTGTTGTATGATAACCAGTCAAAATTTCTATCCTTCTTAATTAACCAAAAAAAGAACACCCCAAACCAAGTTAGTTGTATCAGCTGTAATTTTTAAGCTCTGTATTTTTGTTTCTCTTTTGAATATGTTACGATGAAGCCTTTATATTTCTAGAAGAAACATCTTGTTCTTAGAATATAGGGACAAGGAAGGATCTTGCTGTCTTCAGCTATCTAATGGGAGAGGATAGCGAAGGCAGAGCAAGGCTCTTGATGATCACAGGGAAAGACCAAGTGTAATGAACATAAGTTGCATCAGGAGAAATTCTGATTAACAACTCAATGAATACTTTTACAGAGAAAGTGGCCAAATACTGAAAAGCTTGCCAGAGAGGTTGTAGAGTCTGCATCCTTGGAGGTATTCTGAGTTTACCACATTATAACTTTTGGCAACTTACTCTAACTTTGAAGTGGATCCTGCTCTGAGATGCTTGGAGCCAATCAGCCAATTGCTAAATTTCTCTCCAAGTCTAAATTACCAAGGGGTTCTATTTCCTCATATGTTTGTAATGGAGTTCTGATTCTTGGCCTGGACCATTTCAGGTGATTGATAAAGACACCAATAGCCAGGTTTATATTTATTGTGCTTCTTAATCCTTCCCTGAAGAAACGCATTTGTGGCATTGCTCAATTCTTCTCTCTTCTATAGCTGGAATGTTTGGATTTTTAATCTGATGGCATAAAATGAATTCAGAATCTCATGTGAATTAAATCACTTTCATTCTGCCTGAAAGACAAGTGACTAGTTCCTTGATAACTTTGTGGATGACAGAGAGAAGCCATCCAAGGACAGTGCAGTTGTAGGAAGTGCACACTGCTGAAGACAAAGTAGTCTTACAGGTCACTAGCCACTAAAAGAATTGCACAGCAGGAACAAGATTTTGAGGGCTCTGGATGAACTATAAGAATTTGAAATTATTGGTCTTGTTATTCTCTGTAGATAATTTTGAATTTCTTTTCCAATCCCATGCATCCGCATCATCCAGTCGTTCATCTGGAAGTGGTTTAACGTAAATCTTTTGTTCTGTGTAGTGATATCACAGTCCTTACTGTCAAATAAGTCCTGTGGCCATTCCTATTCCAGAAAGCCTTGTCAAGTTGCCCTGTAATTGTATAGTTTGTAGTGTAGAAGTTGTAAATCCATGTTTGAACACCTCAGTTTATTGTTTTATATCAGAAAGTAACATCAAATTCTTTGTCTTAATCTAAGCTGAACACTTTGACCTGTTAGCTGAGGCAGGGAAACATGTCTAAAGAAAACCATACAGTTAAATACTGAATGTCCTGTGCATGACTGATTAATTTTCAAGTTGTTTTCATCAGTCAAAAAACTGTTGTTCTGTCATGGCGTTAAGGAATAGAAGGAAAACGGATCAAATTCAAAAGATGAGGAAGTTTTTGCATGGTTGGTGTCCGGACTGTTGATTTGACTGTGAACATAAACATTTTTTTTTGTTTGCAGTTCAGTGCTCTAAGGGTAATGTATCTGTTTTAAGTGGAAACTGTGTGTATGAGATTACAGAGACAGCTTCTCATCTGACAGACTGATTTGTAGGTACGTGATGTAGTCTGACGTCAAACCAGAAGTTGCATGCATATATACTGCGGGGGTGAGGTGAAGTTAGTTTATTTTGTTTTTCATGGGCATGAGAAAGCAGCTTGTGTTGCTGCTTTCTGTACAGAACCAGGTGTTTGTGGAACATGAAAGCTCTTCTTGCCTTTCTACCTATATGCTAATACCTGGAAAAACCTTGACCTGCTCTTTGCCTGATACTAGCAGTAGGCATTGGTGTGGTTCACTGGTGTCAAGAAAACTAGAGCTGTCAGTCTTAGCTCATTGCTCTGAAAATAAATACATGGAGTTGCTTACCTGGTGTTACACTGATTACTAAGCTGTACGCAGGCACTAAGCAGTGCAAGTAGATCTGAAACGTGCTTGGAAATGGATTTCAGTAAGTGCCTTATATTTATAGCAATAACAGTTCTTCTAAAGGTGAATCGGAATAGTTGAATGAGTTGGTGACTCACAGATCCAGGCGCTGTTGCTTCTGAGGAAGGATCACCAAAGCCTTCCTTCATGTAACAGACAAGATATGAGGGGGGGATGGTTATTCTTCCTTGTGCTTTGAGGACATTAGGCAGTTCTGACTTATAGTCTAAGTAAAACCTTGAAGTATTTGTTTTCACTGGCTTTTAACTAATTTTGTCTGCCAGCTATGGAAAGTTGATTGACTTCCCTGCAAATTTTGTAGCCAGCTACTTGTAAAGAAAACGGTTTTAAAGCCTTAACAATACTGATGGGGATTCACTCCTCAGCTCCGAGAAAACAAAAGCAGTGACTAATGGCATTGACTTGGAGCTTCAGTTTTCTCAGGCAGAATTCCTAGTAAGGTTATAGCTTGAAGTCTTAAAAAAACTAAAGAGGACAACTAGTAGTGCTTTACTTCACCAGTGCAATTTTATCATTTTATTCTGCTTTCTGTAATAGCATAAGTTGAGAGACAGATTTCCAACCTTGGAAGTTTGTACAAATGTGTGTGCAATGTTATCCCAAGTTTGTACTGGTAGACAGTGTGGAAATATCAGGTTACTAAAGGACATATAAATACCTGACTGTTAACCTGGAAAACCCAAAGTAAAACTCCCCCAGAATAATTGCATGTGTTAGTATTTTTAGCGCAAGTTTTGAACGTTTGAAGGCTTTTAGTAGCCATCTGTAAAGGGCTGGTTACCTTTGTATAATAGTTGGTAAAAATTCCAAAATCTCAGAAAAAATGTAGTTAATTGTTCATTAAAAATAAAATTATCTTTGCAATTATTAATAGTCTGCAGCATTCAGGATAATTTTCAAGAAAATATTAGCATTTTTAATTAAAAAAAAAAAAAGTAGATTATTTTACTCAGAAATAGATCTCAGAGGTTTAAAAGACCACTGAGACCTCCACTGGATAGACTGATTTCCTTTTCTTAGTAAAAAGTATTGTCAGAGGAATGATTAGATGGAAATGATACATTAACACTGAGAGAGCTGTGACTTATAGGAACACTTCTTTCAGCAGTGTTCACTGCCCTCGTGGGCTGTTTATGTTGTGATAAGGCCTAGAGACAACTCATATTAGACACATGAAAGTATGTTCCTGCCCTTAGGATAAGGAAGGAATGAGACATAGCAGATGTCCAAGACAAATATGTGTGTCAGAATGCAGAACAGCCACATAGAAATAAGAAAAATACTGTGATATACAGCATCTGATTGTGTCAGGACAAAACACCTCAGCTTACCAGTTGCTGTGTAATAGTTCCAGTTAATTGTCCCCTTAACAGAAACAATGAAATGCTTTTGAAGGAGAAGACTCAGCAATTCTGCAGAGTCCAGAAAGAAGTGCCATGAGAGAAGACACACTTCATGGATGAATACTGAATGCTGCAATCTGGTGATGAGCCTCTGGTGTCACAAAACAATTTGCTGGCTGGCTCTTGAAGAATGTTTGCCTTGTATAGGTCTAGACTGTCTGAAGAAATGGATATTCACATAGAATAAGCCAAAATAGCTTTTAAATAAATGTTTTAGCAGTAATTTTTTTGTAATCACTCCAACATGATGTCCCTTGCATACAGATAATCTTCAAGTTTAGTTCCGAACAGATATAGAGAGAAAACAGGCTGTAAGATTATGATCTCTTCTTCTGCTTTCTGCGAAAGAGTACAAAAATGCATTAAGAATTACCTCTAGTGCAAGATGAATGAAAAGTGATGGAGTTTTCATGCGTTTTCTTTGTGGGTCGTGGGTTGTTTGGTTGGTTTCGTTTGGGGGTTGTTTGTTTGTCTGTTTGTTTGTTTTTTGTGTATGTGATCTTTTTCTTTCATTTTTCTTCTGGGGGTGAGGAACAGTGGGAGAAGGAGGTTCTTCTTATTGGAGTTAGCAAACCTTTTCTTAAATTATGCTAGCCATCAAGAAACGTTATTTCCAAAGAAGACTCTTAACATTTAAATTCAAGTTTTTTTCCATCTATATAGAAGTGTTTCAGTAACCTTTTCTCCTTCTAATATATCCATTCACATGATTGAATATAAGATAAACATTCTATGTCTACATCACTAAGAGGAGTGTCAAACAAAAAGAAAGCTGAAAAGATAAGAAAATCCTAGTCTCCAAAGCTTCCTCTTCAGTGGAACCAGGATAGGTGAACTACCAAAGTGATGAGGCAGGCTGTATGTCCTGCATGATAAACTGCATAATGATATACAGAATATACGTGCTTGGGATTTTCTGCTTTGTTTGATCTGTTTGTTGTGTGTTGCTTATTCCTTTCATGAGGTTTAATTTAATTTTATTTTTTTACTTTGAAACACTATGTGGATAAACATCTCTGTACAATTTATGGTGTTTGGTTGCTTTCTCTATTCAAAAAGACTTGATGCTGCTTTTCCTTCTGCCATTATGTTAAAATTAGGATACACAGTACCATGAGAAAATTAGGAACTTGAAAACTGCGGTAGAATCCTTATATATTTAACACAGTGATCGTTCCCTGGGGGCTTTCTGGTCAGGATAAGTGACCTAATAGCTTTGGTGTGACTGCACAGTCTGAATGAAAGGCATATTTAACTGCGTGTCAAAAGACTTCATTCTATTTGGGCTCATCCTCTAAAATAATAACAACAACAAAAAAAGATAAGGTGTGATGATAACTTAGTTTTTTACTCATTTCTGTGGTTAGGTTTCTTTTCAATAAAAGTCTATGACTTGTCAAAATAAAAATATTTGATAGCGGACAAGGTGAGAGGTAAAATAAACGAGCTGGACTGGATTTAGGATGGACAGGGAAAATAGAGCTGATGGATTCCCTTTACTCATCAGGTTAACGTCATGGTTACACACAGTATGGGATAATGCTTCCCTGACATCCGTGCCAGCAAGAGCACAAGACTGTAGGTGAGCTGCACAACTCATAAACTTTGAGAGTCCTCTTCAACTCTATGTCTGGGATGTAGGAGGTCTGTATTTGTGCCCCCTGAGACGAAGGGCAGCTCTGGTTCTGCATTCTCAACTTCTTGAGTGAGTTTTCTCACTGTTATTCTGTTCTGTATGTGACAATCACCCTAATTTTGTGAAGGACCAGATCATGCTGATTTATAATTTAGACTTTTTTTTTTTTTTTTTTTTTTGCATAAGAAATGGTAGAGGCTCTGCCTAGTCTCTGCACCTGAGCACGTGCACAGAGCATCTGCATGGCACCCCAGGAGCAATTGAGTTAGTGAGAACACTGCCTAGCAAGCACAGGACACACCTCAGCAGGAAACTTCAGTCTGGTGTCCAGCATTTGCCCGAGTTCTGCATCCCTGTGGTATCTGCTGATCTTTATTAGCAGTGATATTGAGAAAGACTTTATTTGCTGCACCTAAATGTTGTCTGTTATGTGTACTTAACTTTTTTTTGTTGGACATCACTGGAATCATACATATGCAAGTCAGAATAGAATTTGCTTATGGCAAACTCTTCTAGTGAAAATAAGCAGTGTTCTCCTATTTTATGCTGCTGCAATTTTTGCTGCTTTAGTGGAGGCATCAGGAATGTACAAACATTTGCCATGCCTTAATTAAGGTTAATTGCTTATGTATGTTGTATGAATTTCTTAGCTTATTCAATGGTATTAACTGGCTATAACACAGTTTGTTAGATTTTAGCGTCTAGTAACTGTCTAATGACTGGTTTTCATTAGCGTGAACACTCAGCTTTTTACATTTGCGTCAGAGAATCTCCAGCTGCTTTGAGACAACTAATATGGTAGTTCAGCCTTTCTCATAAATGACTCATTCCTTTTTCCACCTCTCCAAAATACTTTTAAAGCAGTTGCATTAAGATGTTTGTTCTGATTTCCTCATCAGTGGCTTTAATTTTTGAAATGCCACAATTATAGGCATTTTTGCGTTGATAAAACTGAAGAAGTGAGCCTCAAGGAAATGGGAACATCAGAATTTTCTGTATAGTCCAAAGCTATATTAAGATCAAATGTGCCAATGTTTATTAAAAATAAAAGGGATGGAGTGAGGGAGCACTGCACAGTTTTATTGTTCATTTCATATTATATTTTATATAGCTACTATATAGCTCTGTTGCTATAAATGATATATTTGTTTTGTATAATTGTTTTCAGGGTCTGACCTGTAATTAGTTCCTCAGTTATTAGGAATAGCTCATCTCCAGGGTATTTAAATATTTTTCATGGAGTTTTAGGAATTGGCCTGAGGAAGACACAAGCATCTTTTGTGACGTGTAATTGAGTAACCTACTCTGCAGAGGCTGCCAGTGAGGACATTGCACTGATCCATGCCTTTGTATTGAATATTAGTGTTGAAACTGGAACACAAAACAGCTACTCCACTATACTGTACATGATGAACGAAAGACTGGCACTTTCAGAGACATTGTAGCCAGAGATAAATTGAGAGTGAATGAAAAGAAATGTGGTGTTAGAAATAATACTGTAGAAGGAGATACATGAAGTAGGGAATATCGCTCAGCTCCATTAAAGCTAGAGGCTGTTACACCACTAAATGACTTACTTAATAGAAATATTTTTGCCTCTAACTTCCACTGCCCAGAGCTAACAGTTCATAGTAAATGTTCTGCATACAATCATGTGTCCTCTTACTGATATAAATGAAAATATTCCCTTCGAGCCAAAGCACCAAAACATGCCCTTGCTTACTGAATATTTATGGAAAGGTGAAATTGAGAAATGAAGAAATAAAAACACTTCTGGAGGAATTTTCAGCACTGTGGTTTGAAATTTGGCATCGGTTTGAAAAACATACCATATGGGACTTCAGAGGGGCTGCACACAGGGGTAAAAATACTAATATGCTGACTGGGCTCTCAGCCCAGAAAAGAACATATTACATTTTACTGAGAGCTGCCAGCAGGGGAAAGTGAAAAGATGTAAGATTGAGGAAGTGGGAAGCGCACAAAGCATGGCCAGCAGATTTGAACATGTTGGTTAAAGGCAGGTTGAGCTGCAGCTTCACTAGCATGCAGAATCACTGAATTGTAGGGGTCAGAAGGGACCTCTGGAGATCAACTAGTCCAACCCTCCTTCTGTAGCAGGTTCCCTACTCTAGAGTTGCCAATGAGTCTGTGAATATGAGCATCCTCCAACCACCCACTTCTGTCCCACAAACTCCCTGGCAAGAAAGCATGCATCTGTTCTTTCACATAGTGTTTTTCTGGCAGCAGAACCCAGTAGGTCATTCTCATCCATCCTAACTTATGCTAGAAATGATGATGGTTCAATCTGCATAATCTTGGTGCTGCATTTATTCTTATTCTTTAAAAAACATATAAAAATGAATTTCTACTAATGCAACCATTCCTAGCTCTGCTGCAGGCTGCTTGTAAGCCTGGAAGATTAGAAAGAAACAAACCCTTCCAAATGTGAAGAGGTGAAAAAATTGTGTTCCTGGCCTTACATTTTGATTCTTTCTTTACTTTGACAGAACACATCGAATGTTCCCTTTCTCTGTATGCGTTTTCAAAGCAAGAACTTGCATATTTGATTTTTTTCACTGATGAGTACATAATTTTCTCATTCAAAATATCAACATAAGTATATGTAGGAATTTGGTAGCTGAACTTTTTAGAACTTAAAGGGACCATATAGATTAATGTTTGGATAATTCAGGAATTCTATGTCTTGAAGAAGTGCAGTCAACTGTTCATGTCTCCTAAGAAAGTATCCTTAACCAAGGGAACTAGCAAAAGGCCTCTTAGTAGAAATGCCTTTTTTCCACTACAAAACACACCAGACCACATATATGAGAGCATATTAAAGTGTAATCATAAATAAAATAACACTGGTCAAAACAAATCAACATTATTACATGTTACTCTGCCTTTTTTCCTCATGTGTCTGCTCACTTTCGGACTGCTTAGCAAAATTCCTGTGAATCGCAATAGGACTTAAAGTCACTATGTCCACCTAGAGGGTTCACTGAAGGAAGATTTCATTTGGAGTGCTTCAGAAAGATGTTACTGGTTTTTTTTTTTTCTTTAAAATCAATGGGACAATATAGCCCAGGGCTTTCAAACAATAATTTTCATTAGTTTGCTTTTTTTTTTTTTCTTTCTCTAGGTTCTTAAGTGGTGGACTTTAGCTTTCACAAAGCTTTTTTGTGTTTTTAAAAAAAAAAAAGTAAATTTGAGCATATTTGAATGCTTATCTGGAAATATGCTTGTACCATATGATATGTGCATTAGTACTTTTTGGAAACAATTCATCCTCCGTACAAGTAGAATCTGCAAATCCTGCCCCTCAGCATGAGCAGCCCACTTCCTGCTCTTCAGTTCTCAGAGGGCATAAAGCTGATCTTAGACTTCTTTTAGTGGGCCATACCAAAAAAAAAAAATAATTGACACCATATGTTATTAAGACACTTCAACATGTGTTAAATATACTTATTTCTTTTAAGCAGAGAAAGATTGAAGTTAGCATTTGTTTCAGATTTCAAGCAAAATCATTACTGAAATGGCTGGAAATTGTTCCATCCATCCCATTATGAAGTTAGTTCTTTTCTTGACAGAGCCCTTTAAGTGCAAGACAGGCTGGGGGAAGGGAGAAACAAAACTGTGTGAAATGCTTAACCTTCTGCCACAGTTCAACAAAGCTAAAAATTTTTGGCACATTGCCCAGATTTTTTAAGGCTACTTATGCTTTGTAAGCCCCCAAAGATCACAGTGTTTATGGCTCAAGACAGAAATCGCAGAACGAGCCAAAGCTGAAGAAAATTTTCAACTGTGTTGAGTAAACAGCTCCAGAAACAACAGTTGGCTGTGGAGCTCTGCATTGTTCTGTATGAGTTGGCTGCCATGGATCAGACAAAGATGAGCAATGATCATACACACTTAGACTACAGAATGCTTGCAGGAATCAAGGTGAAGGTCGATGGTAGCTGAAACAGGTCTGTTATTTCTGTTGGAAAAATGTGTCAGAAAACAGGAGTAAAATTTACTGACTTTACAACAGGAGCTGAATTTACCAACTGCATGAAAACTCAGTTACATACAACACTGTGAGAAAACCGAAGCAAAACCTTCTCCCTGTAACAGAGTTTCTGATTCTAATAACATAGAGTTCATACTTAACATTATAGAAGAAGTCGTGGCTCAAAGAAAAATTCTTCATTCTGAGCAATAGTGATTTGGGAGCAGTGATTTGGGACGGCTAGTGAATTTCGCACAAACATGTAAAATCAGTGTGGTTCAAATCAGTGGTGATTTTTAGTGTTTTTGTTTGTTTGTTTTTTTACCTGCGTAACAAAGTTATCAGCCTTTCTCCACTAGTGGCCAGGTTGTGGCTTCTTAATGTAATTTCCAGAAAAGCTGAGGCAAGGTTTTTGTGTACAAATCTTGGTAATTGCAACAACTGCTACGGTTAGGAAAAAGCTGTTATTGGACAATGGGCTTCAGTGCCCAAAACTTTGAATACTTTTCTCCCCAACTGTATTGATTGCCCTTAGGTTGAAAATGCTCTCATTCCCTTTGCTGTGATGCATCTTCAAGCCATCACGGCTGTAACGGTGCTGTATATTAGCAGAATCGGTTTTATTAAAAATAAAATTATATTATTAAAATACTTAAAATGTAAAGGCGTACAATAATTGGAGTTTGAGAGCAACCAGGGATAATGAAAACAGTTCAATATTGCATCATCTGATGAATGTTTTGACATTTGTGCAATGAATTTGCATAGTATACTTCCAGATGCCAAGAAACGGATAGTAAATGATTTTATGAGCTGTAGTGACGCACCTCAGAATCACATATGCAGTAGCATATGTAGCTGCAAGTATTACAACTCTCTGCTATTGTTCCTAGTGAGGAAAAGATTGACTCCTCACAAGAACGAGAGTTGGTAGCTTCTCATTTTTAAAGAAACCTGAAATTAATGCAGCATACTTAAATCTCTAGCCCTGTATTTTACCTCGTAGTATTTGATGTGACTTGGATTCAACCCAGTCTTTTAGGGAGCTGGAATAAGATGGTTCCATTCCTTTATGTCTTATAACAAGGTCATACAGTCATAACACTGAGACAAATAGCAATGAAAAACGAGAAAAGGAGTGAGAGTGTCCTGACATGAAATAAAAGAGTTTGCTTAAATATTTTCATTGCCATGCTGACTTCTTTTTGATTTTATTGTGAGCTTAGATTTCTTGATAGATTTTCTGTAGCTGGGAGTAAAGTTTTCAGACTTTTTGCCTGTAGCACCATTGTAAGCTATCTTGTTATATTGCCATGCACTTCTAAAAGTAATGTGACCAGTTTAGATTCAAACAGCCAATACACTTTAGAGACAAACAATATGAATGTTAAAGGGATTGTTCCATCAGTTACACTTGAATGAATAGAGAGATTAAATGAACATTAAGAAGGTTACAAAACTGCTGAGTTTTAATCATTGTGTCATCACATATATTGATTCTATATATGATATAGAACTATGATATTGGATAGCAGAAGTATTTGGTCTTCAGACTCAGTCAGCAGAATGCTCGTGAACCCCACAATAGCACTGTAACACCTTGTCATATACTGTTACTTAAAATATGTGTCACAGGACAAATGTTTGTTATTAGCAGAAGTTTCACAGATGAGTTTTACCATCCATTCTCTGGTCCATTCCAATTTAGCAATTTCATATTTTGCCCGCAGGCAAGAAAGCCAAGTTTCTGTCAAAGATATTTCTGTTCCAACTGTCATAGTCCAAAATGAGCATTTTATTTTAAAAAGAACCTGAGAAAAATTAATGTGAAAGGGAAAGTGTAATTTACTTAACATTTTTTAAAGTAACTCCATTAAAGATTTGTTCAATCTGTAAGCATAATGTAGTACTCAATTTCATAACACATAGTTGAAGATGAACTTGAAAAAAGGCATTGTTTTTCCAGTAAGCTATTTTGGTGATCAACTCAACCTCAAAGATCTTTGCTAGAATTTGATTTCACCACAGACTGGAGTCCACACTTATTTTCCTGGATGACTTCTCTATCTGCTGTGATTCCAGAGAATAATTTGAATTTTTCTTTGAACCATGGCTTCTTCTATAATGTTGAGTATGAACTTGTATTCTATGTTATTAGAATCAGAAACTTTGCTATAAGGAGGAGGTTTTGCTTTGGTTTTCTCACAGCGTTTTATGTAACTGAGTTTTAAGGAGCAATACTATGCAGTTGTTAAATTCAGCTTTCTACTCCTGTTTTCTGACACATTTTTTCCAATGGAAGTATCAAAAAACCTGTTTCACCTTCCACTGACCTTCAGCATGATTTCTGGAAGCATTCTGTAGTCCAAGTATGCTCATTTTTGTCTGAGAATTGGTAGCCAGCTCATACAGAGCAATTCAGTCCTGACTTCACAAATAGTGACAAAACTGTGCGACATTTTTAATTGTCATAGATTAAAACCAGTCGTATTTCTTTAAAAGACAGGTACAGGTCACTAGTGTATATGTTCTTAAAGCCCAGGGCAGGTATAGTAATTAATCTGTGGATGTTAACATAGCTGATGCACGCAAGAAGGCCTTTTAAACTCACCCTGTCTTCTTTCCCACAACGATCTCTGACACTTCTTGAGATTTCCTCTATTTGCGTTAAAGCTTCTCATGTTTCCTTTGAACTCGGTTTGATTTTTTGATGGAGTATACGGAGCAAAGGGGAATGTAAAGGATTTAGCATGTTTACGTTCCTCCCACACACACCCTCTTTTTATGCATGTGTATGAGGAATTAAGGAAAAGCTGTAATTATCTTTATTTGCTACAGTTTTCATTTCCTTTCCCAGTATGTGGAGGCAGAGACTGCAATAAGGAGGGGGGAAAAAAGTTAAAACAGCATTGTTTGCTAGGATTTTGTGTTAGTTTCAGGGTTGGATTTTTCCCCTCAGAAAATATATTGTGAAATATACTGCCTTTGTAGGAATTACATGCCTAAACTGATCCTTCCTTACTTGTCAAGTTCTTGTGCAAGAATGTGTGTCTGACACTCAGAAGACACTTAAACATTTTGGTGATATTTACTGAATTGCAGATTGGAAGAATTTTGATACAAAGCTCACTGTAGGTTAGGTCAGGCAGCCAGCCAATCTTATTTTCTTAAGGCTTCTCACTCATCTAAAGATATGGTAAATACTCCATCAGTTCTTCTGAAAATAGTTTAGGAGCAGACCTCATGAAATCACAGTCAAGGCTCTCTGCTGTGCCTACATTGTTTCTGACAACTCTTTTGTTGTCTATTCTGATGTCAGAAACTCTGTTTTACGTCAGTGTAAGCCTACTATATTTCTTGTCCTTTCTGCCATCGGCACAGCAAACAAATTAATCTCATTTGCTGCAGCTTTTCTGTGTTGTGGAAAATTATCTTGTCTTTTCTCAGCTCTCTTTTCCGTGTTTTACAGGGTGCTTTTTTCCAGAGTTACATTTACTAAATTGTTTTCTTTTTTAATCATTGATTATCATCTGAAATGTCACCAGCTGGTACGTGCGCCCAGAAATGAGGCCTCAACTATGCTGAGAGAGCAGAAATAGTTTTGTTTTGCAAGTTTCACTTGTATTGCTCATATATCCTAATGGGAAGTACAAATCCTTGTAGTTCATTATTTACTGAACACCCTTTTAACTAAAGTGCCCTTTAGTCAGGTTAGTTTCATCCAGCACATTCTGTGGCTATTAATTTAGTCCCTGTGGCATTTCTGATAAATTCCATACCACTTACAAAACATTTTCCCAGTTTCTCACGATCATTAAAAAAATATAATCATTCTTACCTTATAAGGCACAGGTAGTTCCACTGACTTTATAGCATTCTCAGGTTCAACACATAAATTCTGGCCAGATAAGTGACAACCAGAATGCACTTATTCTAAACAAAGAACAGTGCTCCATTCTGAAAGATTTTTCCAGGCATTATATTCAGTGTTTTCTGGTTTTAGGATCTCTTCTTCCATCTTCAGTTCTTTTTTCAGGAAGGATGATGGCTTTCTTCCAAGTAAGTAAATGCAGGAAATAGATCAAAACAAGCTTTCAACCACAGAGTAGAGCAATCTAAAAAGATACCTGCCATCCAAAAAGTTATGTGTGTCAGCTAGCAGCCAGATATGCCAGGGAATTAATGCCAGGGCCTCACTCTAGGATTAGTTGCTAGAAAAGCACTAAGAAGGCCTTAGAGAGCAAAAATAAAATCTAGATAGACAATGTCAGTTAAATAGAATTGTACTTATGGAAGATTTAGCAATTGTAGCTGCTTATTTTAGAAAAATAAAGTTAAAAAAAAAAGTAAAACGTGAAGTATGTTGTGTTTTATTTCCCTGTGTAGTAGAGTCATAAAATCATTTGGGTTGGAAGGGACCATAAAGACTGTTTAGTTCCAAGCCTTCTGCCATGTACAGGAACAACTCCCACTAGATTGCTGAAAGCCTCATCCAGCCTCGCCCTGGAATCCCTGATCCCATGGATGGGGCAACCACAGCTTCACTAGGTAACTTATTTGAGTGTCTCACCATCCTCATCATGAAGAATTTCTTCCTTATTTCTATTCTGTAACTACCCCATTTTTAGTTTTAAATGGTTCCCATTTCTCTTGTCAGATAGGATAGTAGTAGAGAATTAAAAATGTACAAATTAATAGAGCACCTTGAAATCTCTGGCAAAGCCCTGTAAGCAGCTAAAGAGATGTACATGTAAACATGCAGTGGCAAAAACCACTAATTCCAGTTGACTTTATATGAATTCTTAGACTTGAGTTCTTTGGAATGGTAAGCCTTCTCTTGTTTATCTGGCAAGATACTGAAGCAATTAATTCCAATCTTGTGACCAGTCAAAGTAAAGTTAATACAACAGGCTGTGTGCTTTAAAGAAATCCACTGCAAGTGTAGTTGGTTTCTGTGGAATTGTATCGTAAGAATTCATACGGGATCAAGCCAACAGTATGGTTCTTGGCACTTCAGTGTACTTGGAAATTAACTGAATTTGGAGGTTCATTAGAATTATAGAATTATGGAATCACCAAGGTTGGACAAGACCTTCAAGATCATCCAATCCAACTGTCCACCAATCACCAATATTTCCCACTAAACCATGGCTCTCAGCACAACATCTAAACATTTCTTGAATGCCTCTGGGGACAGTAACTCCACCACCTTCCTGGGCAGCCCATTCCAGCACCTAACTTCCTAATGTCCAACCTGAATCTCTCTTGACTCAGCTTGAGGCTATTCCCTCTAGTTCTATTACTTGTTACATGGGAGAAAATTTGATCTGACATATAAAGGCATGTTTTTAAATATGCGGGTCTGGATAACTTGCATCTCAGACAGTGACCTAGGTGCTAGAAATGGTTTCTATGCTCTGGAAGGGGGCGAACAGGCTGGAAGAGGACGGGTTTTGTCCGTACATATGGCCCTTGAGTTGTTGTTTGATCTTGCTTTTTTGTCTTGCCTTCATGGTTCTTTTGAAGAATTGAAAAATACTCACAGAAAATTCTTAGCTTTTACTCTCTTGCCCACATTTTTCATGTGAAGAACACATCGTGATTTTGTCCTTTCATTATCTCCCCAAGCTGTCTCCTTAAAGAGGTTAGGGCTTTTTGTATCAGTTCATCATTGTTTTAATTGTCAGAAACTTTTTAAAATTTCCAGCTTTACATCTCTCTTTCAATAGTTTGTTCTTGTGCCACCTTTGCCTTTTTGCACATGCAGTTCTTTCCTGTTCCTACAACTTCTAGAAATTGTGTTCTGTTATCCTGGATAAACAAATTTATTTTCTTCACTGTGCTCGTGTTGGTAGTATGGGTGAAATAGGATTATTAGGCCAGTGACCAAACGAATACAGTAACATCCAGAGCGCTCGCTGGCAAACAATGAATAAGTCTGGCCAGCAACTTGATACTAGGGGGCAAATCCTTGAATGTCGTAAACTTGTACAAAATGCTTTCGTGATCCTATCTTGATTTAAGCTCTCTGAAACTTTATTGGAAAGGGATTAAGCATTTGTTGAAAACAAACAAAACCACTGGCCTTGGAAAGGGGCATTTTTTAGTAAATGGTGTACAGCTGCTGTTGCTAAGAATTTCCTTCTAATGTGAGGGGAATAGTGGAAGAAGTGATGTTTTCCTGTAGAATGCTTCTACTTTCTCCTAAGATTTTCATGCTCATATGGAAAATTAATCTTTTCATTTCCTGGAATCCTTGATTTAGGCTTCCTTCTTATATTATTGCCTGATCTTATTTCAGCAGAACTGCAGTAGCAGTCCAATTAAATTATTTTAATGCTTACGTAAAGTTTGATCTGGAAAATAAATTACATGAGGGTTCATTCTGAGCAGACATCAGGTAGAAGGAATTGTTTCCGTAAAAAAAATATTAGACAAAACTTAAGTAAAAATAAATTAATAGAAGCATTGCAGTAGTAAACATTAAATCCACTTCGCTTCACTTGCAAGTGAGTCCAAGTGGAAACTGATTCCTTACAATTGGCCACATATTAATCTGTGAAGTTACTGTTAACCATTGTCTTCTCATATGTTACCCTTTCCTAGTTATATCCACGTTCACTGTCTGTCTGTCAGTGTCTGTGTATTTTAAGACTTGCAAGTTTATAAGCAACTGCAACAGTCTGGGGACTTCTTAAACAAGGGGGTGAAATCCTGACGTAAATTGGGATGTGGAAGAAGGAAAACATAGCTGACTAAAAGTGCACTATTTCTGTAATTTAAAATAAATATGTCTTAAGCCCTTCTTTTTTTCATCGGGATGTACACGCAGCCTCTTAAAGCATGTGAGACAAAGTTTAGGTGCAATCACCAAGCTCCATTACAATCTGTAGAAACTACGCTGATTTACTCTAGCTGAGGAACTGGCCCTTTATTTGTAATAAATAAAAATAAAAATGTTCAAAAATATAAATAACATCAACTCATGACTTGCCTGTTTTTACTGGAGATTCTTTTGGATGATTGGAAAAAGTTGTTCTGAGTTTAAAAAAAAAAAAAAGGAGGACAGATATCCCAAGTGTTCTCTGGGCCAGTTCAGAGAAAAATATGACGCCATGACCCACTTATAAATTCTGGTGACACTGACAGTTATCGTTTTGTTAACATTTTGATAAACAGAAAAGTATCAACAGTAACAATGACGTTTAAAATGTTTGTTTAGTCACGATGATTAACTGGGGGCAATCATAAATTGATAAGTAAAAAGAAGAAATCTGTGAAAGACAAATCTTTTCAAACCAGCTAAAGGAAAATCAGAGTGTTTCTCTTGATACCTGAAAAGCCATTAATGAATTAGTGCTAACACCAGAAAGTAAGGGTTAAAAGATAAGCAGCAACTTAATTCTGGCGATATAGGCATATACCCCTAGTCAGGAATGCAGAGATACCAACAGACTAGCTTGGGAATTCCCAGTCAACCACCCCCACGAGCTTCTCTCCTGTCTTCTTTGGAAAAGCCTGAAGTTCAACAGCCTCTAACATGCAGATAAGTACAGTACTGATCCTCCAGCAAAGCATCAGCTATCCTGAATCCCACCGCTGTGTGCTGAAAGATTATATCGTTCTAAAACTTTTCCTGCCCTTAGTCTTTCCATGTTCATTTGAACCTTGTTCTTCTACTTTCTTGTGAACAGTTCTTTGAAGGTGTGGGCAGAATTAAAGCTGAAGTAGAGAGCTGAATATTTTCTGACTGAACTTTTAGCTGTATGGATAGGCATTCACTGTGATTGCGCCTAGTAGATAAAATCCAAGTGTCATCCAAGATCAAGGCCTTCCATGGTTTTGGTCATGTTCCACCTTTCAGAGTTACAGTCCTTATTCCAAAATAAAGATTATCAAATTAATCTGGGGGAAAAAAATGTTGCAGGCAAGAGGTTGCTTAAAGTGATCTACATTTGATAGCTTTGAATAACAGTGCAAGAAAACAGCAGAACCCAAACAAACAGCACTGAATAACTGGTGAAATAAAAGCTGCAGCAAATCCAAAGGAGCTTCAAGTTCTTAGCCTGAAAAATCTTGAATGTCCTGCTGGGTGGTCTCATGTAGCCTAAACACTTTGCATGCAGAAACCATTGGTACTGTCTTTGGAGCTGCCTATGCTGAGTTTAGCAGAAGTTTTTTTTCTAGTTTTCCTAAGAAAAATGGTTCTTTGAAAACATCATCTTCAAACTGAGGCAAAATACTTTCCATACTAGTAGTGACTGTTACAATGTGAACTCCCCAGATAAATGTCTTCCACTGAAGACAGGGAAATATATGCTCTGCTTTAGACAAAAGACAAATGAAGACTTGTTAACTTCTGCAATTTACAATATAGGGTGTAGTTACTACTCTCGTTCTTTAATTTGGCACACCTTATAGCAATGACTGTAAGAACCTGCTATCTCTAATGATAGTCTGCTCTTTCTAAGCAGTAGCCTCCTTTGTCATGAGATGCAGGCCTCTGCAAAGCATTTCACTTATTGCTACTATTTGAATAGCAGTTGCCTCTGACAGCCAGCTCCGAATGCAGTAGATAACTCATACTGAGATGTTTCAGGAGGGAATACCACACGGGAATAACTACACTTGTGTCATTGCTGTGACATAGCCCTTAAGAAGCCACAGTAGGAGTTTCCTGCTGACCTTGCAGTTTAATGTAACTTTTCCGTTGGGTGAGATGTGAATGCCCAGAAGCATTCTCTGTCATGGGAATGACGTGAATCTCCTTTGACTTGCTTAAACTCCAGGAAAAGCACCTTGTAAGTGATTGTGTGACCTGACAGTAACATTTTAAAAGGACGAGAGTACTTATAGCTGTGTATTTTTACTCTCTCTCTGAGGTTCAGCACAGAGTGTATGGTCTTTACGCTGAAGTGTATAAATAGATTTCAGTTATCAGTGGGCATGACAAACACTCCAGTCGTATCAGCACTGGTGCAGCTTACTGTTAAGTATGTTAGCTCAAGTTGTTCTTATTATTAGAAATTGTCTACAACCATTTCACTAGCAGCGTTGCGCAGCTCTCTTTCAAGAGACCTTCTACGCATTTTCATAGAAGTTTTACTCACAGCTCATGGTAAATAAAGCTGTTCCCAAACTTAGAAATACTGAGAGCCAAAAAACACAGTTTATCAAATTTCCAAAATAAATAATACATGCTTGAAAGTAGATGATCTACTGGCAAGGCGATGCCATGTACGTTAGTTGATAAGGGAATATGTGGACTTTGAGACATGTTGACTGATACAGCACTCAAGGGAATGGAGAAGAGAAAGTTGTGGAAGATACAAAAATCTGTCAGCTGATATCCGTGCAGGGTTATTATTATTTTAGTTCTGTGAAGATATCTTCCTGATGGATTGCAGGGAGGAAAACGCTCCAGCTTGCAATTAAATTTTCTTTATGAATTTATCCTAACAGTTCTGAGAACTTCCTATGTGATAGCGGGCATCTTGTGAGTGAGCTTATTGTAGAATACCTACTACATTTGTTGCCTTGGCTTTGATTTTTTGTAGCTACAAATAGTTTTCACTTTGAAAAGTCTACCCTTTTTATCTCAATTAGAGTATCCAAGAGCTGATGCAACAGAATTGATAGATGCTTTTGATCTTTACCTTGCTCTTCACTCCAATAATTCTCTGTAATTGAGGATAATCGCATTCAAAACAGATTTAGTCTTTTTTGTTGTTGTTGTTGTTTTGCACTCTTGTAGGCATCTCAAGACTTCACTTTTTCTTTTTTCTAGTTCCTCTGTAAGAAATGTATTTCTTATTCTCAGAGGATATGTCATCTACTCATTCTGTTGCTAGTAAATCAAGGAACATTTCCAGTAAGAGGCCATGTGTCATGATGCACTAGCACTGCTATCCCACCATTAAAAATAGATTCTTGCATGGACCTCAGAAGGGTGAGCAGACATTCAAGATTACTGCAGTCACACAGGAGAAGAATAACAACTCTCAATGCTAATGCCAGGACAAAGTGTTCAGTTATCCAAAGGGCTGTTTTTTCTCTCGGAAGGCTTGGCTTGTGCGATTTTCCTCTGGCATGTGGACAAACTGCTGCTACTCAACACGTGCTTTAGTATTGCTATTAGTTTTTAGGAGGAGAAGGAAAAGTTTTACTGTTATGGTATCTTCTGGTTTTCGTGTTGCTGTGTTTTTTTCCACAGTTCCGTCACCAGGTATGCACAGCTCTGTGTGTGTGAGCGCTTACTGTAATCTGTGTTTAAGAAATCTGCTAGTTGTGTCATATAAGCAACTCAGCAATATTTGAAAATGTTACACTTGGGCCCTCTTGAGTGCTTTTAAGAAAAACAGGTGTGTAGTCAGCAAATGATAGTACTTGCAAAGTAGGTGTTAAACCTGATCAATTTGAGGTGGTTATAGAGAGGCCTTGTAATAGAATTTGCAGTGTTTGTTTTCCAAGCACATTATGCAATTTTCTTAAACCCCTTCCTCTCTCTCTGCCATCTGCTAGAATAGAGCAATCATGTGGGTGTCTGTAAGAATCTCACTGAACTTCTCTGACATGGGGCTTTGAGAGGCAACTCCCAGTAAATGCTGATGCGGTTCTTGGCCCTGTCCTCAGGCTCCAGTCATCTGTGCTGCTTCTCTGTGGGAGGTTTCCACCTCCAAAGCTGCAGGAAGGAAGTGCTTGGGTCTCAGTTGCTGCAGTTGGAAGCCCAGCGTTTTAGCTTCAAGCACTGATGGTATAAAGTGTATCCACTTCACAAAAGTCAGATTTGGGAACAATAGGTTTGGCAAGATGCAAAGCAGGGCTAGTAGCTGTGTGTGGTTATGACTTGAACCACCACAGCCACATTTGCCTTTTACTGATTCATGTGACAGCATAAATGTCAGGAAAATAAAAGCAAGAGAAGCTTTACTGGCTTTGTGGATGTCAAATAAACATAAGTGTCTTTTGCTCACAAAGTAGAAGTTTGGTTGCAGCTAAAGAAATTTTGTATGTAGTATTTCCTGAGGACTTGATCTCACGTACTAATGGGGTCAGTGAATTCTCAGAAGGTTCTTGGCATGCACTTAAAATTTCCTTTATTTAAAGGTGTTTCAAGTAGGACTTAGCTTTAGGAAAATATTATTTTTCTTGAAACTTCAGATTGAATGGGTATAATAAAACATTTGGGCTGCAAAGCAGAGCATTTTTGTTTTTGATCTCCTTGTATAGCTTATGTAAGTTCTGGAGAGCTACAGTAAAGAAGAGGCAGCATGATCTGTGCGTGTTTGCTCAGCACTCTCACTTGCAATGCACTTTTTTCTACTCATAAATACTTGCCAGGTTCAAACTGTTTGGCCTTGGCACTTTTGTGGCAGGGTTCCCTGGCTGAATGAAACTTCCCAGAAACACTGAAAATGATGTTCAAAGGTAAATTTAGGTTGGATATCAAGAAAAACTTCTTTACTGAAAGGGTTGTTAAGCACTGGAATAGGCTCCCCAGGGAGGTGGTTGAGTCACCATCCCTGGACGTGTTTAAAAACCGTTTGGATGTGGTGCTCAGGGACAGGATTTGCTGGAGGGTTGTTAGAGTTAGTATGGTTAGGTTGTGGTTGGACTTGATGAGCTTTAAGATCTTTTCCAACCTGAGCAATTCTGTAATTCTATACATAAGTATGCTGATTGGAGAACTGTTAGTATGCCGCCTTAAATCGGCGTCCATGGCCAAAATTGAGGATGCTTTAAAATCGGCTCTGTATCCGTCTCCTAAAGCACACCGGACCGGTCGTTATCTTGATCTGATCGGGCTGTGAGAGCAAGCAGTGCGCCAGCAGGACGCTTTCCCCGGCGGAACGAACGTCTCGCTCCGCTCCGTCGCCCGCTAGATGGCACCGCGGCTCCGTGTCACCGCTGCTCTGTGCCTCCCTGCCCGGGAGTCCAGCCCCGATCCTTGGCAGAGCTTCACGCTGCAGCTGGCTGTAAAGCAACATCGGGTTCTATCTTTTTCCAAACTGTTATGTGAATGGTGACACAGCGTTGTTTGGTTTGGGCTCTTCGCTATGCATTCGTGGAAAATATATGTGATATTTTCTATTGCGTGTTGCACTCAAAAATCTGGGCTAACAAAGCTTTATTAAGGCCACAAAGTCAAGCACACATTATGTTTAACATCATCTGTACATGTTGTGTTTTTTCCTTTCTACAGGCATAGAAAGGCATAGCGTTTATGTATTCAAACACATGCTACTTATTTCTACTGTGGCTTTCATCCTCAGCTGCAGTGGTCTTTACTTAATCAGAGATATTGTGTCCCTGTATTGTTTGTATTCTCTTATGATGACTGAGTTGGTAATCTTTCTGGACACTTTTGCAATACTTTACAGTACCCATAAAAAATCAAGCAATGTTACTGTGAAACAAAGGAAGTGTTGTAATACAAAGGCCCGAACGCGGCCCTAATTTTGGTGGTCACACTGAGATGTCTTGAAAATGCATCTCAAAGCATTTTTATACCATATTAGGTTTTCAGAAAAACGTTATAATACATTGAACTTTGGCTGCAACTGTGAGCACTCAGTAAACTTGGCCAGACATTTCAAATGGGACGTGTAAAATGTGAGAGATTTGGTCATCATCCCATTAGCAAAGGTTTCTGTTCGGAGTCCAGCCTTGCATTATGCACAGAAGCAGACAGAGGACCTCATTCTTCAGGCAGCATTCAACGGCCTTGGCCCTAGGAATATCTATTTTTCCTCCCTACAGTGCTCTCATTAATCTGCCACCTGTCTTATGAGTTATTAAAAAAAAAAAAAAAGAGACAGATTGTAAGGGCAGTAGTTCTTTTGGCTGTACAGCTGAGATCACTGTAATGTACATCACAGGGACTAAGCACAGCAGAGAGCATGTTAAGACAGGACAGGCATTTATAATTGTGATACTTTTTATCTTATTATGTTTGCAATAAAGACATTAATTTTTTAATATTTTGTGCAATTTCCTAGGTTTTTAGAAAAACAAACTAAAAACACACTAAACTACGTGTTTTATGGAATCATAAGACCCACAGGGGTCATCAGCAAGACAGCAATTTCTGGAATCACCCAACATCTGCTACTTGAGCTGTGTAATTGACAGTGCTAGCACAAACTTACTTTTTTATGCTGGTTGTCAGTAGAAAGGAAGAATGGATGTGAATTCCCTGGATTGCATAACTTGTTGGAAATAGAGAAACTTTCCCAGCTCCCAGGGAGAGGAGTCTTGGCTGATTGATCAGATCACCAAAGACCCAGCCTTTCTGTCCTTTTTTTTCCTCCTCATTTCCCTTCTTCAGTATTCTGTCTTAACCTCTTTTCTGCCACTGTTCCACCCCATCCAACATCCTTTGAATCTCTCATTTTTTCTGCCTTCATTGTTTGTAGCTGCCTTCTCTCCCTGTCCAATCTCTCAGCTCATTCTTGGTTCAATTTTGCTTAATTTGCTGTCCTGTGAAACCAGTGCTCTCCAGAGTGAGTTTACATGAGCTGATACCAATTAAAAACCTGCAAGTTTCCTGTTAACCTCCTGATTATTTCTGATGTCAGGCTCCTAGTTTGGGTAATGGCATGCTGTTCCTCTGCTCCCACTCTTGATTTCTTCCACTTCCAGTACCAGTTTCCTTCCTCTCAGCCTGTGTTAACAGGGTCTTTTCTAGTCTTGCAGCCTTTAATTGTGGGGTATTTTCCAGAATGTAATCTTCCCCCAGGCAGAGTTATTTTCCTGTCTGTATTTATATTAGGTAGGTCTTATTTTCAGATCAGATGATCTTTACCTGCTTTTATTAGTATACTTGAAAGAAGTTTTCAGTTCCTGCAAGTTCTTGGAGAAGATAGACTGCTGTTGAATGAGAAGGGAGTGTTCAAGTCTGTGTTGAATTTTGTGGCCGAATCAGCGTGGCTGAATTACTTTGAGACAAAAAGTGGACAGCATATCTTCTAGCTCATTCACCTCAGTACTAGATGTAATAGAATCGTGGATTTGAACTCCAGAGGCGTTGATCAAATCATCTTGTTTGAACACTTACATGCTGCAAGCCCTTATGTTTCATTCCTTTCATATATATTGGATTTGATAAATTGAATTTTGACACTGAGATGGTCATAGCTTCTAAACAAGGGTTGGAAAGCCTGAGGAAATGCACGCACACACACACACACACACACACACACACACACTTGGGTGAGAAACGATGTGAATCACTGCATTTTTCAATATCACAGTGTTTTTCTGAGAGCTGTTATGATGACCATGGGTAATGCAATTACAAACTGAATAAAGAGCTGATGTCAGAGTATTTATATTTATATGCATTTCTTGCTGCACTGTTTTCTTTTGCACTATTTTCTTCTACTCCAAGACATAAGATGTGAAAATTTTGCTACTACTTAGGGTTGAGCAGTTTTCTTTTTCTTATGAGCAGAAATTAGGAGTAAAGTTAATTCCCATTAAGCTGAATTTTATCCTCTCCTCCTTATATCGAGTGCCATTTAAATATGCAATTATAAACCTACAGAATGCAAAAATAGTACCTGAGGAGAGAAAGGGCATGGAAGTCGAGGACTGATTTGGTCAAGCTTGAGTTCCTCATTGTTTCTTCGCTTACAACAACAGTGAAATTATTTGTACTTTACTTGGATAAGTTCTACACTATTTCGACATTGATAAGTGGGGTAAGCTATTCTAAGGAAGCCTGATTTATGTGTTTTTATGCTTCATGACCAGACAGTCTAATTGATTTTCTGAATTAGTTTTCTCTTAAAGCTGTGTCATGCTTAATTTAGAAATAATTTCACTAAAAATATGTGCACTAAAACATACCAGTAGCAGATTAGGAGCTGAGGTGTCCAAGTGTGATTTGTCTTTGAAATGTCCTAATGATTTTGAGATCTTTCAGTAACTTACTCGTTTTAAAAAGCAATTTTATGAATCAACTTTCAAAATTAGGGAGAAACACAGAAATCTGCTAGCTTTACTAAAGTAAGAGTGAATTACTTAAATTCTAAATGGTCCAGTGTTTTGGCCATGTAGAGGAAGGCGGACTGTGTCTGATTGAGCTAACATTGTCATTTCTCTTCGGTTGGAAAAGCACCTGGAAACCCCAATTGTCCCCATCGTGTGTTGTCACTGCACATAATAGCCTCTGGTATGCAGGAGGTCGTACGAGAAGGTGTTCTGATCCTGTCTAGCCTAGGTCTCTGAATAATAGTAGACATCTGCTGCCCAGTGTTTACAATGAAAATAGATATGGCAGATGGTAAGGAAACATGGGAGCACTCTTAATTCCCACTTTATGGCTGAATGATTGAGGAACTGATGTGCAACTTGCCGAGGGTCACAAAGAGGTTGAGTTAGCCCAGGAGTTAGACTGAGCCCCACATGAACGATTTGGTCAGAAATTGCCTATGTTCTGTATTCCCTTGTTGTTAACAGGCTGCTGGGTGCAGAGGCAGGATACCATGGCCAGTTGCTCTTCAGCTGCTTTGGAGTAAGTAATCCTGCTGTGCTGAAGGTGCTGCACTTGCCCAGTTTCTGTGCGTGTGCCCCGGGCATTTAAAGCTCTGTATCCGACTAAGATCTGAACTGCTTTAAGTGAAACATCAAAGGGAAGATGCATCTCAAAAGTCGTAACATGGGAGTTTTCCATGCCTGTCCCAAGTTCTGTGCTCCTTCTTGTGCCATCCTTAGGCTCTGCAAAGTAAGTGAGTGAGGAATACGAGTGCTGCTGTCTGTTCAGCTGTCTGGTGATTAGAGTATTTGTCCAGTGTGCTTGAATGGATTTAGATCTGTGGATCAGAAGAGTGCCCTGGCCCTTAAGCTGTAGTGCTCTGAGCTGGGGCCATGCTTGCTTCCCTTTATTTGATATAAAATGCTCATTATGCTGGGCTTTTCTGAATTTCATTCCCAAGCATTTCTTCATTTGCTTCCATAAGGAATGTAGCAGCATGAGCAGGCTGATCAGATGAAGCAGTACCTACAGTTGCAGTGACTTGCTCACAGTCACCGTGCTCATATTGGTAGTTTAATCTGCCTGAACTCAGAGCTGTTTAAGTCAAAACAAGTGACTGCACTTACGCAGATTTTTTCTGAAATTTCTTCCTGAGCAGTGAAGGCAAGAGCTCTTAAAGACTTTCAAAGCATCAGAGAGAGCACAAAGGGGAGTTCTGATTTCCCACTGGTTTGTGCAGAAGATTTACCGTGCCTCAGGTTCCAAATTGTTAACTGGAAACAATGCACCCTCACACAAGGGAAGGTGAAAAAGAAGAATATTTGTTATTCTTCTACACATGTGCAAATGTAGAAAAATTAACTGGAGGTATGAGTGCTGTTAAAACAGCTGTGATGGCCCCAAATGTTTTTAGGTTTTTCATGTTCTATTTCTTTTGCAGAGGAAGAGCGCTGCTCCTTTTTCTCATTTCAAGTCCTAATGTTACACCTTACAGCTAAGATTTTGATGTAGCACGAAGTGAAAATGACAGTGGAATGTTCTAATGTTTCCTTATTTGATTCCTTTGGACCAAAGTGCATTTGTTACTGCCTGGTTTGTATGCAGTCTGCTGTCTCTCCAGCTGTTTTTCCTGTTCTTGTGATTCTTTTAAAGTTCTTAAATCCCTGGAAATCCTGAAACAGGGATGAATGTTGAGGTGCAGATAGCAAGACCCTAACCTCTTTCATAGTATGTCTTTAAATGTGTGTTCTTGCACATTTAAACTACATAAAAAAAGCCTTATCAACGCTGTAGCAATAGAGCCACAGTCAGAAGTTCAAATGAAAATCCTCAAATTAGAGTTTTAAGTTATAAATTATCTGGCTATGAATTTTTTTTTTTTCTGATTTGCTCTCAGTGGAAGGCTGGGCTTATTTCCAAAGCTGAGGTGAAAACAGAGCATTTTTTCTATTAAAAAAAAATGTAAAGGGTTATTTTGTGTTTAAAAAAAAGGCTTTATTTTCATATCCTATGCATTCAACAGATGTTAATCTTAATGAAGAATGTATCTGGAGATTTATTTTTAGTAATATATATATAGAAATACTGAAAAAAATTAAAAGCCAAGTGGAAGTCCTCTTTCATGTTTTTCATTTATATCAAAGGTGAATAAGCATTTCACTAAGCTGTTTGTCATTTGTCAGTGTGTGTTTTCCCATTCGCTTCACTGGAGAAAAGGTGCTTAGAGTTTGCTTTCTGCTGCTGTTATGGGGGTTTGTATATATAATGATACTTGAGGATTTAGACAAAACCGAGACTAGTTTGAAGTTTGCTCACAAAGATATAAATGATATAGTCTGTACAGATTTACTTCATATTGTTTGTTTGACACATTAATTCCTGCCTAATACCGAGGTGAGTTGGCCACTGTGAAGCTGGCAGTAGTTCACGTAGTTGTGTGTAGTTGAACTGACTGTTAAGTAGTCTGTGCATCACTTATCCACATGCCTGTATGTCAAAGAAAGGTGGGAAGTAGATGAGCATGCAATTAATATTAGAAATCTTTCTTTCTTACTTTACTTTGTATTCGAATTATTCGTTCAACTAACATCTACCTTACTTTGACTACCTATTTATGTCTTCTAAAAACTGCAGTGCAACTGAGCGTCCATTTGAGGGGTATTAACAGCTTTCAAAACTGTCTGGTTGTTCTTAGACTATTAAAATAATAATAATAAAAAGGCACAGAAACATTCTTGAGCTTGTATTCTGTTTCCAGAAGGGGGGTGGGAGGAAGAGGAAATCTATTATTTAAGACAGAAATACAGCCAGTGTGATAAAAGTGCCTTCCCACGTCTTCTGGTCAGGTTCTACGTGCATATAAATGTTTCACGTTAAGCTTTAAGATCAAGGACAAGTCTGTAGGGAACCTTGTTTCCTGGGGATCTGCTTGCAAGACTAGCTCCCAAGTACTGACTTCCCATTTTTTATTTGGTTATTAAGGATGAAAGGCTACATCATTTTCTGGAATAGCAGTTCCTTGCATGCCATTATCTTTGTCCACAGCTATGAAACATGCATTTCCATAGGTTCATGTGGATACTTAGCTTAATTCAGCTCAGCTACTATGACTGCTGCTTTATACATGTTTAATTTAAAGGATCACCTTTATATCGTGTTGTAGAGTGAACAAAAGATATGTGGTTCAATAGTTGAGAAACTGTCTCTTTATAATGGGTCTCCAGCCTGTGTACCTCAGAGCTCTCTCTGTTGTGAAGAGAAAACACTGGACGTCTAATTTTCTCAAATAACTCATTCTTGTCAATGTGTTTATGTATATGCAGCCTTGCAAGTGGAAATTACCAGTATGAAGTTTTGCATACTACCACATGTGTACAGAAACAGTGGAAAAAAATGCAAGTGAAACTTATTTGTACTAGATTACATAAGCAAATCATCCATAGTTTTAGACTTATTTTTCACAGCTTACCTGCATGAATATTGCTTCAACAAAAGACGAAGTCTTTAAAAAATAAAATAAATAAGACAGACATGATTAGCGTGAATGTTTAAAATACTCATATAACAAGCTTAGTAGATGAATCTTTGGCTTGGAAAAAAATTTCCTTTTAGTTACTCTATTTTGTTACTTGGCTATTTTTTATACTTCTCTTTAAACGCTATCAACATGAATGCCTCCAAAGCTGGAATAAAACATTTGCATTTATTCTTCTTAAAATATCAGTAAACAATTCAAGCTGAAAAGCTCTTGCAAAATACTGAGCTATTACCAATATAAATAACACTAGCTGTGCTCAATCAGATGTAACATCACTGTAAGATGGTAAATGGCAATTACTTTCATATAAGGAGTATCAAAGATAGCACACTAGATTAGATGCAAATGGTTAAAATGGAACAAACCTTGCAAAACAATGTGAGACCTGGTAATTTACCAAGAATGTGAGTAAGCGTAGGTTTTCTTTCTTTTGCATAATGCTGAAATATCCAACCTGTAGATCTTTCTCTTCCCTTGACCTACCTGTGTTTGAAGGTATTTCTTATCCATCAGGATGCCTGAAAGCAGTTGTTGTGGAGATGCTTGGGAAGCAGATGATGCCAATCTGTTGTCTGGAAAATATGTACTTCTGCAAATTGTCTAACATGCCACTCATATCAAACATAAACTTAGCAAAGAATGATCTATATTCTGCACTCCTCACGCATTGCTCCTCATCTCTTTCCTGCAGCCTCTAGGGGAGAGCAATCGTGTTGCTCAAAACCAGACACAGGGTATTGTGTGGAAAAGGGAAAGTGTTTGAGCCTGTACCCTAATTTTGATTGCAGGACCCAAATGCCCATACACTTAAGTGTATATGTATGAGTACACCTTTATATAAAACTCTAGCTTCAAACTCTTCTGACATAGATGTACAGACATATGCATTTTGGCATCCTTCTCCTGAAATATATGAACTGATTTCTGGTGTGATGTTCCTTTTTGAAAAGTGAGAACTTCTAAAGGAAAGAAAGGAACATTTATTTGAAAGTAAACATAGCAGAACTAATAATCCCAAGCATCTGCAATTTTTACATTAAATTCACTTGGAATTTAATGTAAATTGAAGCTTCTCTTGTTTGGTGTTTCCAAACCTACCTGTGACTTTTTTCTTTCTTTCTTTCTTTGTTTATCAGGAACTTTATATAGAATTCCTAAAAATTGAAGGTAACTTATTGGTCTGTATAAATGTGATTAAAAGGAATTTTCCATGCAAACATATGAAAGTAATAGGAAGAAAAGGGAGTAAGTGCAACTATTCACAGTGAAAATGAGACAAAACCACAAGGATTTGATAAGTTGTTATCTGGTAATTGCGTACATCATTTTGAAAAGCTCTTGTGAGATATTGCATAAAAAGCTGCTTAGATCAGATAAGAATTTATTTTCAGAGCTTGCTCTTGCTTTGCCTTTTATATAATGCACTGCCCATGGAGAGCATTATTGACTTTTGTTTACCTTGCTAATTAAAAAAGTAACATCTGGAAAAGTTTTGTTTTGACTCCTTGTTTCTGCACTGGAAAATCTGAGGCTTAGCCAGCTAAACTGAGCTAACTATATCTAGCTTTACCAAAGTTATTCTATTTCTCCATCTGCTCTTACTTACAGCACTTTTATATAAAATACAATGAATTTCATTAGAATGTTTTCTTAAGATGGAAACTAACTGAAGGACTTTCAAGTAGCAAAAGATAAAAATGTGATTTAAATTCATCTAGTTGAGCGGACAAGCACAGATAAAAGCACAGTAAACAGGAGATTAATAGCCTTGGCGCAGGAAGCAGATCAGCTTGGTCTGCTGCCCTGGCAGCCCTTCTCCTAGGTCTTTGCAATGAGTAACTTGAGTTCAGATACTGTTAGAATGTTTCAGGTGAGGAGAGTTACTGGAAACAGTCAAAGGCTAAGATTTCAAAGAATCATGGCCTCTGATCAGAAAAATCTTAGAGTTGTGGATAAATGTCCATTAACAAAAATGAACTGTTACACTTTTACTCCCTATTTAGCAAAGCATTTGCTTGTTTTTCTAGATTGAAGAATGTGTTTAAATGCTGCACTAGGGAAAACATATAATCTGATGATAGCACTTTTCTTGCTTTGCTTGTGGCATCAGGATACACCTCCGTAGACTTTCTGAGAATTTCAACTCAGAAAATCTATTTTTGTGGGGACCTGAAATACTGTTCCACTTTGCTCTGTACTTCTAACAGTTTGTTTTGTGGTGGGGAATGTTTTGCTTACTTCAGCGTACTTTTAAGTGCTTTGTGGCCTGATGTAAACTGAGTATTTAGAAGGCAGTTCGGAGCTTTCATGATTACACAGTGGTTGAATTGCTATCCAGTGTGAAAGTTCATGTCTTTATGTTGTTTAATGTTTGTCTCTATATTTGTCCCCCCCCCTTTCACATGTATTCTCTTTTTGATTTTCTGTATTTCATCTTTTTCTTTTTTTCTCCTTTAGGAAGCTTTTCTAATTACAGTGAATATTCAACGTTTTTTTTTTCTCTGGCTTCTGGTAATCCTAACAAATGCATCAAAATACTTTTACTTCCAGTACTCTCTTATTACTAAAATCCTCTTCTCTTTCTCTTGTTTCTATGCTCTTGAATTTTGATTCCGTTGTCTTTTCTCTGTCCCCTATTTTATCATTTGATCTTTATTTTCCTCCACTTTTTGTCTTTCTGAATTTCCTTTTAATTGTTCCCACAGATGATTTTGTCTTCTTTCTCTGAAGTATTTCTGTTTGATTTCCCTTTTTCTGATTCATTGAAGCCTGAAAAAGATTTGTTTTTCTTTTTTTCTTCTTAGGTTCAGTAATCCTTCTCCCCTCTCAGAACTGTGGAGGAGCAAGGTGGAGCCTTGTACTTCTGAGAAAGGATATAAAGCTGCTGGCGTTTGCCCATCACAAGGAACAAGGACCTGCTCACAGGAAAAAAAAAAAAAAAAAGAAAAAAAAAGCAAAATGAAGAATCTCAGAGGAGCTGAAAACTGACTTTCTCTGAGGTGGAAAAAAAAATAGTAGTTTACACCATTTCAACAGATCCCAATTGCTCCAAGGTAAGCCTTGTTTACTGATAATGTAAGTGGCTTGGTGTGTCTACAACTGTGAAATTTAGAGCTGTTTACCAGGAGAAAGTGAAGTTTTAAAAGTAACATGCCTGCCTAGAAAGTGTACTGTGACATGCAGGGAGCTTGACTCCAGTCTGATACATTTTCATGCTTTCCCTGCAAATCGAAGCGCGTGGTCATTAACGCAGTAAATCACGGTAATGTGTTATGATCTGATCTGGCATTTATAAAGAAATAGAGTGTCTAGCCCTGGCTGCCTCTCCTACAGGTCATTTGTCCTAGTGGTAAAGAGAGTGGTTGTTCCCAAGAGAAGGGAAAGCTGCCCATTATGTCAGCTCACACCCTGGAAAAGGCTACTGATTTCAGTGCATCTGTTTGTGATGTGCCCTCTAAACGGGGTCAGTGTTATAACGGGTAGGAGAGAGCAGTTTCAGCCATGAGTGAGCACTCAGATAAATGGTGTAACTAACTCTTCAGAGATGAATATAAAACGTACACAAGATGGCTTCTTTTGTATTCGCTTTAAAAAAAAAAAGAAAACAATCGTATATAATGATTTTTTTTCAATCATTGATTTATATGCCACACAGATGAAAAGCAATATTCCTATGATGCCTTTATCAGTATTCTGACAAGGACTGCTTTCAAGTTAAAGACTGATAAAGAATGCCAACTTTTGACATTATTAGAACAGCCCTATCAGCTTTAATTCTCTTTTGTTTTCCTGTTGCCAAGGAAAGGCCGTTAGAGAGGAAATTATGATCTCAAATCGGTTAATCGAGTGACATGCACTTTTTTCCATAAATTGCCATGGCTGATCTTTAAAGCAGTATACAATCTCATTGCCAAGCAGGCTACAGAATATAGTAGAATTTGCAAATATCATATGTCATCAGTCTTTAGGCCAGTAATTCTCAAAGCAAGGTGAGCTGTCCACAATGTCACATTGCGGAATTAAATGCACAAACTCGTTTGTCTTGTTTGCCTGTACTTTCGTATGCAGTTTTCTGAGCATGCTAGAGACCGCTAGAGTGTGCTCAATTATAAGCCTGGTAGGAAGCGCACACAGTGGAGCATGGGGAGTGCTCAGGGTTGCTGGAAGTTTATTCTTTCCAGTAAATTAGGGAGCTTGTGCTCTTGTCATTGTAGATCAAAGTTAATTGACCTCATACCATTAGCATCAGCATACTTAAGGCACGGAGTTTACGCAAAGAGCCAGAGAATTTAAAACCGTAAAGTTTCATTTTTACTAGTCTGTCTGTGCACATAAATTTTGGCTTTGGGTGAGTAGTGTTTGTGCAGGCTCAGAAGATTTTATGTGAAAGTTAGTCGTGCACAGGCTCCAGTATATTCTGTTTCAAAGCAGTGTTTGCTTTTCTTCCTCTTTCTTCCATTTTTCTGATTTTCTTCTTTCTACGAATTTACTAGTAGGATGAATGATCACCCACAGCATTTTCTATAAAACATAATTGACAGCTAATAATACTCTGCACCTCTTTAGCCTGGCATAGTTGATGTTTTCAAAGCCTTTACAAACATTAGCTGAATCAAGTGTCACCCAATCAAGTAGGCTGGTATTATTCATGTATTTTGGCAGTTAAACTAGAAAACAAAATCAGTTTCCTTACGACCACAAGATGTTTGTGTGAAAGCTAAGAAGAGAACATGCATCTTCTGACATCTATTGCTATGCTCAACCATAGAAAGATTTTTTTTTTCCATATACGAATATGATTATCATTGTGATTGAAGGATTGTGATTAACATTCTTTTGGGAATAGCTAATATGACTTCTTTATTTCTATACCAGAAGCTTTCAAGTATAATATATCATCCTGAGTACGTTATAATAGGACTGACACAAACAGAGAGTACGCTAAAAAATTCTTCTCTGAAGCTCAGCTGGATGTTAGCACAAATGTATAAGGAAATATGTGAACTGAAAGAGAGAAACAAAGAATGGTAGAGAAAGGTGAGGAGATGCTGACAGAACCAGCATAAAATACAGAGAATGATAGGAAAAAATAGGAAGAAAGAGGAGACAGATTGGATTTATGCATATCCAGGATTAAGATGTGCAGAGGTACTATGCACAATGTAATAATTAGACAATATTTAGTAAAATAAATGTACAGTATCTGGAATCACAAAAGTTTGGAGTAAAAATACAGAAGGTGTTTCCTGTCGCAGTATGCATGGACTCTGTTCTCACTTCTGCCTATTTTAAAATCATAATGGTAAGAGAATTGAAATATTCTGAATGTTCCACTGTTGTGATATGATAGTGCCATGTACTGGTGCTTATTAAATCACATCAAATCCTGTATCTGCGTGTTACTGGTGAATAGAAAAATATTCGGAGAGAAATTCTTAATTTACTGGTGAATACTAGCATTTCTGTAGAAGGACAGAGATCCAGAAAAAAAAAAATACCATTCAGAGAGTTATTGTAAACATAATCACCTTTTTCTTTTTCTTTTTCTTTTTCTTTTTCTTTTTCTTTTTCTTTTTCTTTTTCTTTTTCTTTTTCTTTTTCTTTTTCTTTTTCTTTTTCTTTTTCTTTTTCTTTTTCTTTTTCTTTTTCTTTTTCAAATCATAGCATATATTTGCAGTTTCCTCTTCCAAGGCTTTGGTATTACAGAATAACTGCTGGTGTTTAGTCACTTTCTGCACCAGTGATTCCATCTGCTGGGATTCAATTGATTTTTCACATCTCAGCATAAGAAGGCCCGGGCTTTGCCCTCTTGCCTGTAAGTGTGTGTGGTGGCAACTGCAGTAGGGGATGTCAAAGCAAGGGCTTTTAGGACAAGAGGAACAAGGGTGGAAAATGCCACAAAGAGCTTCTAGGTTTTGCAAAAACTGCAGGTATTTTCTTGTTTCAGAAGCTCAAAATGTGGATTTCACACGTTAAGAGGATTTTTTCTTCTTACTAATGCTTAAAAAAAATGCATTAGTGTTCCTTAGATTGAAGAAAAATTTCTTCCCTTGTACAGTTGGATTATATCCTCAAGACTTTAAGCATTACATCAATTGATATTATTTTCTTATCTTATTGAAATATACTCCTGGGAAGACCAGAAGTTTAGTCATTTAGTCATGGATGTGGGAGCAAAGGGGTTGATGCTATGTTGACTGAGATTTGTCTTTCTTAATGCATAGTGCCATCAGGCACTATTGGTATTAACTGCATTTAATTGCTGTCAGAAATGTTAAAATTTTCGAATAGGCTGTGAAGAATAATAATTGGTTCTTCCTGGGTGCTGTTGCTCTCTTTTGCACTTCTCTGATTTTATGGTTTCCCTATACATATGTCTGTGTGTGTGTGTGTGCTTTTTAACCAAAAAAACAGAGAACCAGCAAAAGATGATTTATGTGTAGATTCACTGAGCAGGAAGATCTAAAGGGGCTGGACATAAAAACAGCAACAACAGCCTGGTACTAGTAGGCTAACAAATTTGAATACGGAGGAGGCATGTAGTAACTTGGAATCCAAGTTGTATCAACAAGCAACATGGCACTGGTAGGGATGAATGTAAATCTCCTAAGAAGGAGAGACATCATCAAGTGTACGTTGAAAGAGAGAGTGTAGTCCATAGGGAATAGGTTAGAAGGAAGAAGTATGCTGTGGAAATAGAGAACTGAAGAAAGAGTGGCCGAAAGCTGTGCTAAACTTGATTTTTCCGTTTGCTTGTATACAGAGTTTTTTAGCTTCACAAACAGAAATTGGACGGGGGCGGCAAAGTTCTGCTCAGTCTTTTCTGAGGAGCGCATACACATTAAGCAGAGGGAGGTGTGATGGCATTGCAAAGCAGCTGAACAGGCAAACCCACCCCATAAGTACTGAGAAGTGCTCCAATAGGAGGTGTAATGCCAGTACTTCCTTGCGCTTTCTCCCTACTCCAAAATCTAAGCTGACGGATAGTAATTAACCCCTGAGGGGGCTTGTTTAATTTGCTAGTGGAATTTCAAAAAAAACGCTGACCCATAAGCTCTCTGGCTCATCATTTAGAGATTCCTCTGCAGTATGGCTTTCGTTTGTTCTCATCCCTGAGAGCAGTAACCTGCTTGAAACTAAGCTAATTTTGTTTGAGCAGGATGCTTATTTGCACTTGCAACTGGGAGGAGCCTAAATAGTTTGGCTGCTAGCAACAGATGTGGAATAAATTGGACTTTGTGTGGACTGGACTCTCAGCCATAGCCAAGAAGAACACTGTTCAGGAAAAAGGGGCAAGAATTGTGTATGTAGAACTTCTACCTCTCTTACTGTCTCATTTGGAAGATATTTCACAATATTAGGAGAAAGTTACAGAATGACAAAAAGAAAAAGCATAGAAGAGATAGTAAATGGTCTCAGAGTTAACCAAGGTGAATTTACTGCCACAGGATTTATTTCAGTCTCAGTGTTGCTCAGAAAATTAGTGGTCATCTGACTTCAATCTGTCTAACTCTTAGTTGTCTATGAAGGAAGAATAATAATAATGTTGTTTCAGCTGGTGGAGGCTTTGTATGTGAAAATACATACAATCTCACTGTAAAACACTGCAGACCTGAAGACATAAAAATCAGTAATTTTACTCCCAGTTCAGGAATGGAGAGCATGTGAATATAAGGTTTGGAATGATCCATTCAGTGAATAGCATTTAATATGTAAACATTTGCTAAATGAGGCAATGATTTTATGGGGAAAAGAGAGATTATCACAACATTTAGGATTGTAGCAAACTGCCATTTCATGGAGAAAATGAAGTTTTCTCCATGAAGTTGTGTTTCCTTTGTCTTACTGCGGATTTGTGACTGAATGGTTTAGCAATTTTTTTGTACTTCAAGATTTAGTATTGCATATATATATTTAATTACATATTATGCACACAGAGAGAAAGAGATGGGAAGTTTTACTATATATATATGTATGTACACATTTTTATGACATATTTTGCACGTTTTATGTGCATATGTGTAGTGCTCAGTGTGGAGTGTCAGCATGCGACAGCACTGTTGCACCCACCAAGAAGCAGATAGCAGGATTCACTCAAGCTGTAGTCAGGCTTTGCTCAAAGTTTCCCTGGGCTCGATGCAGAATTGTTTGAGCGATGCCTGGGGGTGCCAGATGGTGCACTTCTGGTGCCGGGTGCTATGGATGCCCACAGGGGCTTTTCGAGTATGGCCATGGATGTGGCCAGAGGTAACTGCTATTGCAATTACTCTAAGAAGCAAGCTTTATAAATGCCAGTAAAAGGATTCATTTAAAATTTCAGTCTGTGTCTCTTATGCTATGGTTATTCAAGTTAGCATACTGTAATTCTATTTGAGGGAGTGCATTGAAGTTAATAGGCTGCAGGCTCTGATATAAATTGAACATGGATTTTTTTCACTGATAATATAAAACATTACTTCTTACAACTTATACAACAATATGTTTGTGTTTGCTTCATGTACTGCTGGGCGTGTACCTCATGCTGGCTGCATGGCTCTAAGTTCAATTGAAGATGTGACTCTTCAGCAGTTCAGTGGCTTGCTTCTGTGATATCAGGGCTTCTGCTTTGTTTCTTCTCTCTGCAGTATAGTGTAGCTTCTGCGGCTCATCTAGAAGGAACAGTGGATTGAAGGGAACTAAAGCTGTAAAATGTGCACTGTAAATGCTGTTACTCGCAGTGCTTCTCATAATGTTAATGTTTTTCTTTAGCTTTTTTACACCAAGAGCGAGCTTTTGACATGAGCGTGCAAATATAGTTATTCCGGTACATCTGCAGTTCATCCTTTTCTTAGCTCCCGCTTCTCTGAGGTTTATATAAAATTTGTCTGTTTCTTCCCTTTTATTTGTCTGACTTCAGTCAGAAAAAAATAACAATCCAATTTTCTTCCTTTAAATACTGTAAATCAAACAGTCAACACATCCAAAACATATCAGTTCTTTGAATCTTTCTGGAAGACTCCCTGCTGTGCTCTCTGAATTTTTAAGCTTTTCAGCATTGTGTATGACAGCAATTTTTCTTGCAATGGACACACGAAACACAGTCTGTCAGCTTCTCTCAACTCCATCTCTCAGAGAGGACCTGAGCATTGCTGTGTCAATGGATGTTTGATAGCTGCAAGCATTCAGGTCTTACTCAACGAGTCCTTTACGCACGCTTCTTGCAAAAGAAGAATAAGCACACGTTCCAGTGTTCCCCTGGTTAATTTTTGCCATGCTCAACTTTGTTTGCAGGCTGGAGCCACCGGAGCGGTGTGGCGCTGTGTGCCACTATTGCTCCGTGTGCTCCCTCTAGCGATCCAAGCGTTTAAAACCTTCTTTCTGAGAGGAGAGAGCTGGAATTTCCCAGATGGCTCACAAGGCGTTTAATGAAGTGTGTAGTACAACCATTTCATTACAACATATTGTGTGCCTTTGCCTTTAATAACTGCATTCTTCATCTGAGAAGTCTCTGTAGCTTTCAGAAATGAATTACAGTACTATTATTTTTCTCAAAATATATTTTTCCACGACAAGAATAGCACTTTGCTAAACTATTGTATTTATTAGCAACCTGTTACCCTCTGACACTACTGTCATTTTCATCAGCCTTGATAAAGTGAGTATCATTTAAAATCTCCTTAAAAATTATTAAACCATCTTTATTTTATTGGTTTCTTTTCTTTCGTTTTCTTCTTTTATATTTATACATATAAACTGTGCATGAAACAAGAAAGTAAGAAACTGTGAAAGATTAGCGCTTCGATTCTGATTTGGTGGCAGACAGAAAAATCCAAGTAATCACCTGGGGGTGAAATAATTTCCTGTGGTTGGACAGTAATTGTGTTGTCCTAATGAAAACCAGACTCATTTTGAAGATGTTCTCCATCTTCAAGCTCAAGTATGAAGATCGGCGCTATTCCCATGCGGCTGCTGCAGCAGAGTTGTCCTTTTTTCCTGACAGTTTGAAGGCATTGATTTTGTGAAAATAGAAGCCCATACATGATTTCTTGCTTTTTGCCTCTTCTTAGCTTCTACATGTGCTTACTTTCTTTGTCATGGGTGTTCAATCCGTCTCCTCTAGTTTGTGTTGCTATGAAAAGCATCCGTTGTGGAATGCAAATGAGCTAGAAGGGTTGTAAGTGAAATAATTTCATTTCTCATGGATTTTTTTTCATAAATCTATTGAAGAAAATATGGTTTGTAAAAACTGTTATGTTATTTCCCATTTCAGAATTTTGTCCATGGAGCATCACTGAACTGTTTTTCATGTTCAGTTTTTGACAGATAAGTGAGAGAGGAACCTCTTTTGCAAGTACAGATGCAGCTGAGCTTCCCCTGTTTGTAGTGTGAAAGTTACCCTATTCATTAAAGCCTAATTCTGCCTTCTTTGGGCAAACACTAGTTTCCCACAGACTTGATCTAATGCCGAGCCTGACTGCAGCAGCCTCCAGTTGAGAGCCAGTGTCAACACTTCAGTAAGTGACTGTTTGGACACACAGTACAGTGTCAAATAACATCCAGTTCTGGTGCCAGTTGGGCATTTCTCACATTGCTACGTGTAGGACTTGGTCCTAAATTTTCAGCATCCCAGACAATTAAAGAAAGTATACCAGGGGCAACTGAGAGCTGCTTATGCTCAGTTCTGCTCTGTGTGCGCAGTAACTCTGTTAGGTTCAAGGAATATTCAGTCCAATCTGTGTGTGTGAGATTAGTACACCACAAGTTTAGTAGCCTGTGGTACTAATAGGAATGGGAGGGTGGTTGGACTAGATGATCTTGCAGGTCGTTTCCAACCTTGCGATTCTGTGATTCTGTAATTAATCTCTGCATGCACAGTGAATCTTACTGACCCAGAAACACAAAGTGATTTGCAATTATTTTATTAGCAACCAGCAATTCTACACTGAAACCAACCTGTAGTGTAAACGGTCTGCAATTAACCTGACAACAAACTTTGTCCATTGCCTTTCTATATCAATATCTCCATGCTTTCTGCTAAACTCTGATTTATTTTGTTACTGTCGTTGAGGGGGGGGGAATAAATTATAGAACTTACTATTGTGAAGAACAAAGGAATTAGGACAAGCAAAAGACAGTCAGTGACAAGGCTCCTTATCTTCCTAATCTCAGAGCCATTAATTAGCAAATGCCCAACTCTAAGAAAATTAGGTAGATTGGCTTCCCTGTTCCGGCTGGAGACTGGGGACAATGGAGGACTGAAACCAGGAAGGATTCCAGGTCTCCAGATGAGCCTGCTGAGTGGATTGCTCGCAGCAGGTAGATATGAGTATCTCAAAAGGAATATGCAGAAATTGCGTCAATGTTCCCTTCTCATGGCAGTGATAGGAGCAACAAAGCTGAAAGCAACTTCAGTAAACTTTTAAGAAGGGTGACAGTGTAGATGAGATCTGAATACCATAAGCTTTTCTAACACTTGGCTGCTTCATTTAAAAATAAAAATTAAAATTTAAAAAAAAAAAAAAAAAAAGGGAAGGGGAAAGGGAAAGGGAAAGGGAAAGGAATAAAATTGGCCCAGCAAACACGAAAACTGTCCTCCAGAAACCCGTGTGAAGTTTGTGGAACTCATTTCTAAGGTGGTGCAGGGCAACCCTGATTTAAAGGAAGGAAGAGCCAGAAGGGATTTAAGCATCTCTTTTATTTTAATCGCAGCACAGGTATTTAAACCTGCTCAACCACCCACACACCAGTGGGATTTTACCTTTGTTTTTCTTGCCTCTACATTAAACTGACAAATAGCTACTTTGTCCACCCTGCTGTTTGATCAGAGCTTGATATCTTTCACTTTGTTCTTAGTATCATGACTGCTTTGATAAAAGTGGTTAGCACTCCCCAACAAATTTTAAAGTAACTCATGCTGAACCTGCTCTCATATGTAAGCCAAGTCCAGAAAAGTGCTTCTGGAAGCTGGATTTGTTGAGAATGTAAACCCAGAACTTCCACAAATTTAAAGCAGTTTTTGTACAAATGTAATCTTGCCTCCTCTAGGACTCAGAAATCAACAAGAACTAATGCAACTCAAGTATTGATCTTAAGAATTTCATCAGTCAAGTGATGCTCCAAAGCAAAGGAGCAGCTCAAATACGATTTTAGCACCTCTGCCTTTCAGAACTCAGTTGGATGTAATGTCTACATCAAGGAGCTGGCAGAATGAAGCTAACTGGTGAGAAAAGAAACCACTCCTTCTGGAGAAGCTTCTAAATACCAGTTGTCTAAATCTATTGATAAGCATGGATGCATTATTAATGAGGCCTGCAGCCTGCCTAGTGCAGCTCAGATGGTTCAAGCGTTTAGTAGGAAGTATTTCTGTGAAGTGCTGCATGGAATAATGACAGTGTTTGTCTTAAATCGAACAAATGACTGTAGCAAGCTCTGGGGAGCCTCAGAGCAAGCAGATGTTTTCCAAGTGAAAGGCAGTGGGGTACCACCTGGTGTAGGCAGGCAGGAACAGTCCACTAAATATTGACTTGTTAATTATTCAAGACAGCAGGAACCCCTAGTTCTTCAAGCATGGCACTGTCCCTTCATCACGGGGCTTTTCATCACCCGAATGAGGTACTTGAAGAATCAGACACTAGAATGTCTTGCAGACATTCCCCAAAAACTAGGACTGAAGCTGCTTTAATTTTACTAAGTAGTACACAAAATCAAGAAAATTTGAAAAAGCCAGGATCAGTGTATTAGCTGAATGTTGCTCTTTGTGACACATTGCTGTGGAGTGACTTTGTGGTCTGTACAGTTAGTGGGGTGGAATGCATGTCTTTTATAACATATCTCTTGCTAAAAGTAGTTGACATTCCAGTCTATTACAGACATGTTAATAGATTTTCTCTTTTTATTTTTATTTTACAAAAAGAAAAAGAGTTCTGTGAAAGTCTGCAAGAGATTACCTCACTAATAAAAATCTTAGTTTGGAGAATAGTGTGTACCTGGGACATCTCCTCTTCCCCAATCTCCACCTTCATCATGAAGTCAGCATTTCAGAATGAATTCTCTTCCACTGAAGCAATTAAAATTGAATAACCAATGCAAAGCCCTTCAGAAGTCAGCAAAACTATGCAGACTTTATTGACTCCCAACAGAAGCAGTTTGCCTTGCTTGGACACTACAGATTTATGATCAAATGCAGGAGCTGCTGTATTAGCCGTGTCTATCGTAATGATTCTTGCTGTTACTTCTCTTTCAAGATGTGACTGTATGGCAACTTTTCCACTTGTTTCAAATTTTTTTTTCTTTATTTTTCTTCCTCAAACACATAATTTCTCATTTGTTTTCAAATGGTTAAGTAATGTTCTGTTTAGGTGCTTTTTTTGGTTTGGTTGTTTTTTTTGCATGATTTTCCCAGCTGTCTGTTGAGATAAAAATCATACCTGAATTATTTGCAAACTTCTTAGCGTGTTTTGTTGCCCCTAATCAAGCTGACAAGGACATCACTTTGTGAGCAGTTTTAATAACTCCAAGTGTAGCTTAATAGACTTCTTGTAAAACAAGTGATTCTCTGAAATGAGGATCACAATCATTATACACCCACAGGCCAGGGGACTCTTGTGGTTGTGACATAAAAGTCAAGGAGAGAGGGGGAGTTCATTAGTGCTGCTTTGAAGAGGGTGCTACTTCAGTGCTGCGGTGTGTGAAAGCATCTGTGACTTGCCAGTACTGACCACCACACTTTATTTTTGGAGCTGTGTGTGACTGCCTGCTGCACTGTTGCTTCTGCTTACGACCTCCCAAGTTTTTTTTTTCACTTTAACAACCTCAAGCATGCGGTTCATGAGACATCTTCTGCATGCCCTAGCAGACGTGGTCTGACATATTTCTTGCAAATTTTGACACACTGTGAAAGTAAAAGCTGACTTAGATCTGGCACAGCTGGGTCATTTCTATTCATTGGCAGTGTTTAGATTTGTAAGGGCTTAAAAAGCGAACTGAGCTGTCTTCTCCCAGGTGTTGTGTATTATTTCTTGAGGAAGCCAATAGGATAGGAATTTTCTTCTAATTTTTCTTCAGAATGGAGTCTGTGGGATTTATTTGAAGTGGAATTAAGGTTAAGAAAACAGCTCTGACACTCAGGCAAATATTACACTTTTGGCTCCCTCATCCTTTCAAAAGAAGGTGTGTTTTTTCAAGTTTGATTTCTTAGGTGGCAACTGCTGCTTATAATTGCTAATGTTAAAATTGTTCTTGGGGAGACAAAGGAGTTAAAAGCCAGGATCAGGACTTAGACTACAGCAAAATGTAAATAGCTAGCAGTAGGTCATAGACCAGTGTAAGAAAGAAAGCTGGGTCTGGCTGGTTGCTTTCCCACTAGCTCATTTCCTTGGAGGGAAAAGCTGCTTTCATGTGCTTGCTGTTCTTCAAACTCAAGCCAACAGGTAGGAATTACAGCAAAACAGTAGGATGTAGTGTAATGTTTTTTTCTCCTATTCCTTTTCTCTTTTTCAAGCAAGAGGAGAATTTGTATTTCTCTTACAACAAGGATTATGTAATCATGTAGATTTTGCAGACAAATTGCATCATTAGTCATGTTCAGTAACTTTTTATGTGAAAAAGAGGGAGAAAATAGTTTATATGACATAAATTATGTTAAATAAAAAGGGGAAGAGTGAGACAAAGATTGTCTGCCTGAGATAGTCTGGTAGTGACAGAAAAGGCCCCACAGAGGACACTGACACAAAAACAGCCAATCATTATGTCCTTGGGCCAGCTCTGTTGCAGTAAGAGACAGCATATTGGATAAGTTATACAATTATGCCACTGATTTATTTTTTTAAATTAATTTTTTACTTCATTCTACATCTGAAATAGAAGTTTTTCTTCAGAATGCCAAATGTCTTGTTCTACCCTGCATTTATTCCTGATCAGCTTTTCCAAGAATTGTGGCTGGGTAACAGAACAATCCTGTAGTCCTTAGGACTTAGTCTCATAACTCTTCCATGATTTGGTTAGGAAGGATAAATTGTTTCTCGCTTTCGTTGTATTAAAAATACGGTCTCTATTGGAAGTACAGAGAATGCACTTCAGCAATTTCAGCCTGTTTCAGGATGTTAAAAACTCCTCCACTTATTTTGATCCTGTTATTAGATGCAGAAATAAATCCATGTAAATCCCACTTGTTGCATAAGTATAAAATGTAAGTTAAGATCCACTGACATCTATGGCAGAAATCCCATTGATCTCAGCTAAACCAAATTTCAGCACAAATGTGTTTAACCTGTGGTACGTAGTAAGTAGAAAAGGGTATTTAGTTGAGAGTAATTTAAGAATGTTACAGCAAGTGCATACTTTGAAGTGTGATAAATCAACTGGCTAAATATTTTGGAGTATGTTTTTGAAAACTGAACTTCATAGAGCATAAGTCTGATCCGGTGCAGACTGACTGGAAAGCTTTTGAATGATAGGGACTGTATGTATATAGTCGGCTTTCCTATTAATACGTAAATGTCTTTATTGCAAATAGCAAGGTTCTTACCAGTGTTCAAAGGAGAGGTCTTGTTGAGAACAAACTGTGGAACAGAACTGAGTTATGCTGATAAGATTTTTTTGAAACATTTCTGCTTTTGCTGTATTTCTGCGTTTGCTTGTGCCTATGATATGAAGGACATGAGGATGCAGAGAAACTTGCTCTTGATTCTTGCGTTTCTAAGTCTCTGCTAATTTACTTAAGCCTCCCCAAATAAAACAATAAAATAAAAAAAATAAAGTAGTTAGAACACAGTATGGATAAAGCCTAGGGGAAGCTGTATGGTTTACCACAGACTCATCACTAATAGCATTAATTTTTGACAAAACTTAGTATGTGAGCAGTGTGAATGTACAACTGGTTTCTATAATGTATAATGTGAATCAACTGGCACCTATAAATAGCTGAGTACAGCCTTTCTTAACAGGCAGGACAGCAAGAAAAACTGAATTAGCAAATGTTATCAAAGGCTGAAAGTATTGTCCCCAGATTTATTTTCAGATAGGTACTCCTTTCAAGGTGTGTGAAGTCTAAGTGTCAACATGTGTTTTTCCAGCTTACAGAAGTATTACTAAACACTGATAATTTTCTGCTAAGTTAGATGATGGAATAAACAGCAGTTGGTTTTTCTAAAAATATTGCTGTGCATTGTCAGATCTTTAGATGTGCGTCAACAGAACATGACAGTGTTGAGGAGTTAAATGCATGCAGTTTGCATGTTTCAATATGCTTCACTAGAGGAAGTAAGAAATTGCTGAATTCCTCACCAACATTTCCAAGTAGACAGGATTTAAGGAGGAGAACATAATAGTGTTATTCAGGAGTGCCTTTGATCATGGGAAGCTTAAGCTTTTGAAATATCTTGCAACTGGCTAGCTTAGAATGAAATTTTTAAAGGCTGCAAGGATCTTAAAGCCTTCAAAGGTGTGCCTTCTGTCAGAAATCACAGTGGTTACTCTGCTGTGTGAGGGAAGCTTTGCTAACGGAGAGAATACATGCCTTGTGTGTCGACATCAGCACCTTAGACTGCCAGAGGTAGCGTCAGTAAATTAGTTTTTAAAGCTTATTGATCTCTGTAGCCACTGGCCCAGTAGAACTGCTACGGCCCCAACAGGTCAGCTACCAGGTGAGCGTGTTGAGGTGGGATGATCCCTGCAAGGGTCTGGGTAATATGACTGTCAGTGAGGACTTCCCCACCTCTGGATATCTGCCCCGGGTCAGAAATTGCGCCACCAGAAGTAGCAGGGACATAATCAAGTTTAACAAAGCGGTTCACTGTGGTTTTAACTGAGCAGAAAACGCAGCGCTCATCTGCGAATGATTTCAATGTGATCATGGATAACACTCCAGAAATGTCCTCTCCATCAAAACATCAGAGGAATCCATGTATATTCTTTCCAGTGCTTAAAGGGGATGGAATAAAGTATGTCTTTGTATTAATTCTTTTTTTTTTTTTCTGTAATTAAATATGTAAGTAGTTTTCTGATGTAAAATCAGTTTTGATGCCACTTGGTGCTTCACGTGCAGTTATTCACAAGTGCTCCTCTGACAAAGGAGAAGAAAAGTGGGGGATTTCTGCACTGTGGTAGTGCAGTGGATTGCATCTCCTGCAACACACACTTGCTGCTCTACTGCAGGCTACATCCCTTGCTCTATTTTTTTGTCCCTCCTTATGTCTCACCTGTTTGTTTTTCTCCTCTGAAGAGGGAATAGTGCTATACAGTGCAACAGATTAGGAATGCTTACAGTCAGTACCACCTCTCAAGATGATCCCCATTTTCTTTAATTATATATATCCCAACCTTCTTACTACAAAAACTGAAATATCCTCAAAACTTAAGCAGTTAGATATGCAAATACTTGCACTGATTTTGAAAGTAGGTTACTCACATTTATTTGTTTTTCTAAATGGAAGAAGAGCCTGCTATTCTCTTGGGACACCTGGAATTCCAGCCCACCCTGTTGTTATCTCTTTCTCGTCCTACTGGTGACTTGTTCTATGACACTGGACATATTCCTTTCTCAGATTTCCAGGTGAATAGCGTCATTTAGGTTATTTCATGAAATCAGTTACATTACCTTAAATTCACACTAAGTTAAGAATCTCACTGACTGTGAAGAAACTGCTCAGTAAGTTGTATTACAAAAGGCTGCTGTAAGAATTCATTAGGAGCATTGTTTTGAATATAGAATGTGCTAGAGGTGCCAAATGTTTTCATATCATGGTCAGGACTTTTTAATACATTGTAGACAAAAATGCATTGCCATACCAGTCACAGCCAGTTTTAAACATAATGCTTTTCTTTCTTCTATTAAATATACTTTTCATTTTGCATGTGGGAATTATTTGTAAAATGTGAATTTTCTAATCACAATCAAAGAACAAAGAAACAATCTTGTTTAGCACTGCAGTCCTGTAATGGAAGGGTACAGCCTCCTTTGGAGTAGGTTTGGAGAATGACAGTGATGTCATTCAGCATTCAGAAGAGTCATCCCATCTTCAGGGACATTGTTTTAACAACTGCCCGTTCCTATTCCTTCTCTTCTCTTAGGACAAGATCGTGTCTTTTTGTTGCAAGTTTTATCAGTATACTTTTTTTTTTTTTTTTTTTTTTTTTTTTCCCAGTAAGAGCTTAGCAAATTAGCAGATAAAACATCTGATTTTTTTTTTTTTTAATTATAATGCCATGATTTTTGCTCCATGTGTCCTTTGTTAGGTTTCTTCTTGTTGTTTTTTTTTTCTTAACATTAGAGATTTAAACTTTGTTCCAATTATTTGAACCATCCAATCTATCTAATTATCATGGGCCAGAAAAATATCATACAGAACTTGTGATTAACACAGATAAAACTAGATTGCAAGGCACTACCGAGCCCACAAAAAGATGAATCTTCAGAATGTATATATATACATAGGCTAGAAAAGGCAGATGTGGATGTGAACTATGATGAGAGCTACCAGCTAGTTCTCCACATCTGTATGTTAAGGGAGTAAGAGCAGATCTATTTCCCAGTCCAGCATGGGCTGGAGCTCTGCAAGCTGCTGGTTAGTGGGGATGGTTCTTTTCAGTGTTGCCACCTTGGATATATTGAAGAGGGGGAAAGTGAGAATGTACAGGGGCAGGGACTTCTGTAAAAATGGAAAAATGAAGCTCTGTACTTGGAAAGATGTCATCAGCTGCGTTGTTTGCTTTATTGAAAGTTTGTTGGTTTTTTTTCAGTGGGGAAAAAAGTCATAGGAAATGTTTCTATGTTTCTTTGCAGTGACAGTGTAGTTTAGTAGAGTTGATTGGGCATTCTGTCACCTTAATGTAATATTTGGGATTGGGAAATGCTGTTTCCCATTAAAAAATTTCTTTTTTGCTCAGCTTTTGTTTGAGTCACTTTGTTGCAAATTTCCCCGGCGGCTGGATGCTTCTCTCATCAAACTGTCCATTGCAAATGGACTACTTTCACTAGCAGTTTTAAGTATTTGATGCTATCTTTCATTAATGGTATGTTGAGAAAAAGGGTTTTAACAGTAAATGTGATTGGTCAGCAAGAACACAGCCATGGCTATTTAACCTGGCTCTGTTCTATTACCAAGTAGTTTTTACCAGAAAAAAATACTCTTGTCCTTTCTTTTCCCACCTTCATTTTTAAAAACTAGTACATTTTAAAGTATATCTTAAATAAGTTTGTAATTTTGGCATCTTAAGGTGCCAGAGCAAAGAAATGAACCATAAATGAGAAACATCAAAAGTAACTTAGAGAGAATTTTTTTTTAATATTAAAGCGATGAATCACAGGCCAAATTAACAAGTAAGGGAATCTGCCTATAATGAAATCTTTTTTTCTAACATAACACTTCATTATAAAGGGAGTTTTTCTATAATAGTAGCAAGTGTAATTACATTTTTATATATAATTAGGACATTATTATCATTTCACCATATCAAAGTTCATTATAAGACATCTCCAATGCATTTTTCATAGAGCAAAAATAAAAAGAGAACAGGGGTCCTTCAATTAGACTGGTATAAGGACATCCACAGAGACTGAGGAAAGCTGATCAAACAGCTTAGCCCAAAAGGGACCAGGTAGGATCTCATCACTTCTCTGGCACGGGGAAGTGGTGTTTTTTCACATCCTACTTGGTATTAATTATACTTTTCACTCTTCTCATATTCCATTCCATTGTTTCCAAGACAAAAATGTTTTTTATAGTAGTAATCTACTAGAAGTGAACATGGAAGATAGTAAAACCTTGATATCTGTATGTGTAAGCAGAGAACTCTATTGCCATCCTTAGCACATTGCTGTGATGTCCAGGAAAATATATATTGTCATCAGGAAGATGTGCAGATGGAAGACAGCATGGTCTCTTTCCATTTTCTACATTCATTGAAGAGTGTTTGAGTTCTTTTGTGTTTGTTTGTTTTTCTAGTTTGAAAGTGATTCAATCCTTTCCTCTCTCAGAAATCCCTTTCTCCCTGGGTATCGTGATGATTAGGAAACTATTGAGAAGGGGCGAAAGTGCAATGACAAGTCATGTTGACTGTAATTTTGTACTGAATAATGAAAAAACTGTGTGCTTTGATTATGCTCTTTTTTTTTTTTTTCCTCTTCATGAGTTAATTGTCTCAGGCAACTATACGTGTAAATGCTTTCATGCTTTTCTGCTTGATAGAAAAGATCAGTCCTCTTATCAAATGTAAGTACAAGTTCTCTGTTAGAGCCATAGGATGGACCGTGTTTAATTCAGAATTAATGTTAGGCTGTGTTCTGTATTCCATTTATCAGTTGATCTGGAAGCAGGTTAAATCACAGAGTAGGAAATGAAGTATTTCCAGTGCCATTAAAAAGTAAAAATAAAAACAGAACTGAAGTCATTTGAGAAGCTGGGAATGAATTGTAATGAAATTCTAAAAAGGTGCCTTTGGACATGGCAACTGTGTATGTATTCTGGGATTTGGAAAGGGAACAATCGCATGGTGTTGGACTGTGGTATACAGTACTTGTCAATGTAGACATGTTCCTTCGCTAAGTTTGCACTGGTGCACGTAAAATGCTTGCTAGAATGTGAGAGCAGCTGGACAACTAGGGGACTAATATAGACCTGTGAAACAAACTATGAAAACAGAATTGATTTAAACGATGATGGATAGAACATTCAATTCATCAGAGAGGTGCCTAACTCTGCTGCTTACAAATTTTCCAAGCTGAAAGCACCTCACCTTGGTGATTAAGGTCAGGCAGTTCACAACCATGCAAACAGTGCTTCCTACAGAAGGAATGCACAACAAATAAAGTAGGCTTCCACATACATTCTTCCAGGTTGCTTCTAAGCTAAGAAAAAATTAAGCCTATATTGAAAGCATACTCTAAGTGAGGATGCTTTGTCTGTGGAAAAACCAAACAAAACCATAAAAGCAATCAAAATACACCCCCTCTTAGTTTTAACACTTTTCTCCTGGCTGATACAAGCAGAACTAGAAGAGATTTTGGCTACACAAATGGCTTGTGCTGCCAACTCACTGTTTGCTGTAATCAAAGCTTGCACTCACCACGTTCTCCCTGACACACCTGTGCTGGCAGAAGGCTGCAGTGCAGATGGGTTCAGTGATGATGCAAGAGGGAAAATGTGTAGCAGCCCTTCCTCTCTGAAACCACAGCTTGCTATGAGATTGTTCTAGAGGTGGTCATGGTATTTCTAACAAAAACAAGATGGTACATGAGGTTTCTTTCTGCAAATGAGCTCTAGACAATATCTAACTTCATAAGAATTGTGGTGACCCCAAATCTTACTGGCTTCACAAAATTTAGCAATTGCCAGAATGTAAACAACCACCAGTCTGCCTGCCCAAATGAGAGCTGCAGAGAGTTGATAGTTGGCGTTTCATTTTGCTCATCTCAAATGACTGGTTGTGAAACAATACTTTTAATTCCTGTACTTTTGGAGATCCCTCCCTTCTCTGCTCAGATCTGCAGGTGGTCACGATGCCTTGATGTGCTCTGGATCATGAGGCCTTGGCATGTTTTGCTGACAAATAGTAAAATAAGGCATCATTCTCTGTTCTTCACTGCAGCGTGGAGTACTTTTGACAATTAGTTATTTGTTCCTGAAGTAAGGGTCACTTCCAGATACATGTGCAAATTTGTTCTGACCACTGGTGTTCTCCGAGTGTGAAACAACACCCAAGAGCTAGAGGCCAGACCAGGGCCAGTTTCATTGCAGTGCACAGCTTGCCTGTGGGATGCTGTCATGCCAGCAACCCGGCTCCCTGTGGCCGCTCTGCTACCTCCTGCCAGCTGTCAGACAAGTACATCAGTCCCTTGGAACTTGAAACCAGCTCCTGCCTTTTTAGGACAAGAGTATAACCCAGGTATAACATGCTTAAATCACATTGCTTTTCTTATGTTTCACTTGTCTGTTTTTTCACTTTTCCCTGTGTTTTCCACCTGCCTGTCTTCTGTGAGTTATTTGCATCTAGCTTGGGATTATCTTCTATTTGCTTGTATTCCTTTCTTCTTTCCTCGTTTCCACTGCAATTCAAAGTCTTCTATATAACCATCTCTGATGATCTTTGTTTTCATCTCTGACTGCTGGATATCACCAGGACAGTTGTCCTGTGAGGACAGAAATCATGCTATAGTTGTTACAAAATAGGAGTACTATTTGCTAGGGATCTGCTAGTTCTCTACTAGTCACAAGTGCTGCTGAAAGATATAAACAGAAAACTACATCTGGAGTTATAAACTGTAATCTCAATTTCATTACAACTACCACAGCCACAGGAGCTTTGTTGCAAACAATTGTGTTTATCTTAATAGCATCTCCATTAGTGAAGTGAGAGAGCAGCAGCAGTCAGGGGGTTTAACTGATGTCTTATTCTTTCCCAGAGGACGATTTCTTTGCTCTAGAGAAAAACATACAAAATCACTGGGCCCAGATAGAATAGTTGGGCTTCTCCTCAGCTTCACTGGGTGAGACAAGAAATAAGAGAAGGGAAGAAAGACATATATGGCAAGGTGGGAAAAAAAACACCAGGACCACCCTTGAGCAGACATAGAGAACTGATAAATGCAGCTGCAGCACTCCACTAATCTCACAGCCATCTTTGTAAGCTTTCTGTAAATGTTAGAGCGCAGCTGACTTCTAAAGCAAGTCCAAAAGGAAGCAGGTGTAGAAAACTCAGTTTCAAGTTACATTGCGTGCTTTGCTCTGGTGTAGGGGCTTCCTAATGCCACCGTTGAGCTTTTAAATTCTTTAAATTCTACCATTTCAAAAATGTGGAAAGACTCCTTCCCTTACTTAGCAAATCAGCCAAGACAAAACTCTGAAAGCATGATGTGCTGCGCAGTGCCAATGAATAGCACCTGACTGACTTAGGAAATAAAACCTGTTAATTGAACATACTGGATTTACGGAGGGACAGTTTTTAACTGCTTTAAAAAGGGAAAATATGCCATTCCTTTTTTGTAGTACAAAACAGGGAAAGCACCATTTTTAATCCATCATTGTGTACACCAAGTAAGAAGTTACACAGATTTCATGTTTTATTAATTATAAGAATCTCAATTATTTTGCTACACTCACAGCTGGGAAAAAATGGTGACGTGAAAAAGTCCCAGGCTTCCTAAACTCCTGCTGCGCTTTTTTCACCTTGCAGAGTGGCTTCATTCTTCAAAAAATAAAATAAAATATTCATTTTTAAAAAGATGAACAGAAAATAAAAATGATTCGGTGCAGACAAAAATGTGCGAAACACACAACGAGAGGAGGAAGATAGACTTCTGTAGCGTTATATTTCTGAGTTTCTGAGGGAGCACTGCAACAGCTGCTGTTTAGAATATGTCTGTGAAGCCTTTGCAACAGGATGAGAAGGTCTGCCTGCGGTCTAGATCAGCTGAAGCCAAATAAAAGCATTAGTGTAATGGTGATCCACACTGCAGGCTTGCTGCCTCTAGGTTCATCACAGCACCAGCCATTGCTGCAGGATTTCAACATGCAGTAATCCATGCCTGATCGGCTCACAGAGTGAGCAAAGCAGACTCTTATCTGTCTGAAAGACTGTAGATGTCCCCATAGCCATTTATCACTTCAGAGACTGGCTTTCAAAGCATTTATGCAGTGACTGTTTGCCCTTTGGCCTTTCCTGTAGAAGATTTTTTGCACTCACATAGATGCACTGTGGCAGTGCTGTGAATTCGTGGTGCAGGAGTGCTGAGCTAGAGGAAATCAAAACTCAGTGACCTGGTTAAGGTGCTTAGAGTCCAGTTTCTTGTACTAGAATCTTTAACGCTTGGACTTCTACCTGAAATAATTTGAATTCAATTTTCTGTGACACTGCGCGTTGTCACAGTTCAATCTGAGCTGTAGCTGTAGCATCTTTTGGATGAAGCACAGCAGGATAAAATAGAAACCTGGCCATCCAGAATGCAAGGGACCTGCGCTGGGGGCCACATTCAAATGTTTAGTCAAAATTTCTGTCTTGACTTTGCCTCTTTGTAAAGTTAAGGATGTTAATAGTTACATCCCTCAAAAAAATGGATGTGGGAAATTTCAGTATTTGTTGGAGCCCTAAGAAATACTCACTCTTCTGCTTAATACAGTTCTTGGGAAGCAGGCCCTGACCACGTGGTCCTGTGTTTGCACATGCTTGGGGTGAAGATAACCACAGTTTCTGGAGCAGATGCCTGCAATTTCCATTTCCTAAAGAGCAGCATTGTTTCCAGGAGTAAAGAACAATAATCTGGGTTCTCTTTCCTTCTGAGAGCAGTTCTGTTTTCTCCTGCTGGGATGGGGTTTGCCTGCTGCTTGAAACAATAGATGAATTAACCCACTTTTCTCTCAAACAAGTATTAACATGGTTCTCTGCAAACTCGGGCAAGTATCAGTGATTTTATTTAATGTATATCATATGGGGAAAGTTTTCTTGATGGCCAAAAGCATTAGAATTTTATTTCAACAAAAGCAGTGATTGTGCGGAAGTCATAGGCTTCAGGAACCTTGAGTGGCATATTCAGGCCTATTATTTCATACACAGACATGAAACATGGTGTACCTCTGTGCAGAGATATATAGGATTCTCCAGAACTCTCCATTAGCAACCTTCTTTCGTAGGTGCCCAGGAGCAGTTTCAGGATGAAATGATTGCTTTGATGGCTACGATAGTGTGCTTCTAGCATACATTTTTGGGGAAAAAATAGAAAGAATCTCTTCTTCCATAACTGTCCTGGACAGCCAATCTGCAGGTGCCAAACTAATGAAGCATTTCTCAGAAAATTCCCAAGTATACTACAAATGCATTGGCAATCGTGATACTGTGTGAATCCTCACCCAATTTTTGACCAGCTAAAATACTGCTCAACTAATTTATTGTAATAGGACAAACTATCTAGGACAAAGTAAACAGAAGAAATAAAGTCAAAGTGCAAAATATGGATCTTAGAACAAAGCTATTAAGAGATTAGAGCGATTTAAGAACTGTAGTATCTGTCAGTACTGAAACTAGATAAAATGATTCAACAGATGCATAAAATGCCTCTAGTATAAGCAAGTGAGAGAAGATAGTTAAGAAACATCTCTTCAGCTGGGTAAGCAATATGATAGCTGGTGATTAAGTGACTAAGTGCATTTGCATAGAGCAGTTCATTCATACAGGATGCTACTGAAATGAGCTCAGTAACATGTTCCTGCAATTGAGGAAATAATATTCAAGTTGGCAAAAGTACAGGTTGTCTCACAACCCTGCAGTTTGTATTAAGCAAGCAATTACTTACCCTACTCTTCACAGCATAGATAAGAAATGGATAGGTGAGGCAGACAATTTGGGTTAAATTTACTGGAAAAGAGTATTAATGCTATCAGCCAAATATACTAAGAGGACTCCATCGGATAAATACCTGAGTGATCTGCATGTTTAGGTATGTCAATTTGAGGTTAGCAGAAAACTGAGGAAGATTATGTCTACAAAATTCTTCTACTTCAGGGAGAAAGCAGAAGTATAAATAAAGGGAAGAACAAAAGGAGTGAGGACTGGCAACCTTGAAATATGGTGATCAGTTGTTGTCTGTTGTGAATATAGGCTTTACCTGGAAAACATAAGGCAATGCAGCAGCTGTCCAAACCCCAAGTATGTCATCTTCCTATCGAGTAAAGACTAAGAAATGACAAATATCTGTAGATTATCTGAATCAAATTGTCTCGAAGCATTCAAGCTGTCAGTTGAACAGAGGTGCAATGCAGATATGAGTGCTTCATCTCAATGTGACCAGTATGTAAATCTTGGAGCAAGTGACCAGCTGTTAAATGTGCAAATGCTGGATTCTGAAAGTAGGCATGAACAAATAACTCAGTGTCAGTGAGAAAGTGTCTAGGCTCTTGCTTCTACAGAAAATGCACCAGATATTCTATACCAAACCTGCTGGAATTAAGTTAAGGAAATCATTTCTAAACCAGAATTCAACCAATTAAATATTACACTTCTAAGATTGAGAATCAATTTAAAAACCAAAGAATCATAGAATCACCACGGTTGGAAAAGACTTCCAAGATCATTCATTCCAACTGTCCACCTACCATGAATATAATGCCACTACACCTCGTCTACACTTTTCTTGTACACCTGCAGGGATGGTGACTCAACCATCTTTCTTGGCAGCCCATTCCAACACACAACCGTCTGTCAGAGAAGAATTTTTTCCAAATATCCAACCTGAATGAGAATGATATTTTTAAGAAAAGACAAAACTTTTCTTAAAGCTAATAGAAATGGCTTCAAAATACTTTCAGTGCATGCAACGAAAATGAATGTTACATTTATGCCACTAATATGCCCTAATTTGGATTAATCCAACAGCAGAAGCATTACAGTATATATCCAACACTGAGAGCTGTACAATTATAACATTGTTATAGAATATGTGAACTTTTCAGCCTGCAAAGAATATAAAAATGCTTAAAGTTCTCAGAATCAGTTAAGCAGAAAAATTCTGATATGGTTTTAATAGAGACAAAAAAAAGTCTAAAGATGTATACCACAAGAAACAACTGAATGTTTGTTATCTTGTCAGTCAGGGAGAGGACCCCATGTGATAAGTTTGTGGAAGAAGGACCTCTAGCCATTAGTAGTTGGAGTGCCTGGTTCACTGAAAAACTGAGCTCTGAAGAGCATGAGCAACTCCCAGCTGCAAGCCTGGTTGCTTGGAAGAGGCAGAGTTAGCACACAGTGGCCAAGCATCACTCAGACTAGCAGCAGTTGCCTGAGAATGAGGGAGCTTTCCCATTAAAACTGAAGTTGTCAATTCCACATTTCTTTATAGTATTTGGAGCAATAGAAAAATATGAGCTCAGGAAAAAAATTGCATGAGGTGGTAGGTCAGAAACGGAGGTCTGGACATGTTAGTCAATGGCATCTATGCAGCTTTGACTTCAGTAGGAAATGTTTGGTTCTCAACTGCAGAGCTGTTTTGTATACTTTATATTGAAACTTTAGATTTCTAATTATCATCAACCACGAAACTGAGCTGACAATTCCTAATTACTCTTTTTCCAGTTAGCTGAACAAGTGTGGCAGTGCTGTTTAGATTAGGTTTGTTCTGTTTCACCAGCATATTTTAGAACAATGTGATTATGCATGGTTGCACCTCACTACTGCTATCATGACAAGTACAGAAGTTAAATTATGAAGCAAACGTAAGCTTTGAAGAAATTTTTATTTAATCTGTATTCCCCTGTTTCATCTGCTCATCCATCCAGCACAATCTGCATCATTATTAACCACACCATATTTCTAAAAAAAGAGTATAAAAAGTAAGACATCTGTGTTATAACATTAATATATTCAAAGGTTTTTACTTTCATCTTCCAGGCATTAACACTGTGTAAGTGCAATGTAGGCGCAACTTACAGCATCGATGAGATACCACAAGAAAAACGTACTAAGTGGCAAAAAAGAAGTAAAAAAAAAAAAGATGAGTAGACTGAGTATTATGTAAAAAGAGGACTTTTATTCATAAATAGAACGCTTTCGCCTATTGCTCCTATATACCTTTATTTCTAATTGCTACCACAATTTTTAAGGCACTGAGGCAAGCCTCCAGCAGTGTGCTGAAGGTGTGTTTGTGCTGTTATGCCCTCTGGCTTTGCTGCCAGCCTATTCCCTTAGATCAGAGCCAGAAGGCAGACTGTTTTCGAATACCGATCACCTCACCCGGACCTAATCCTTTGAGTTCTCTTTGGCATCTATTCCTTCTGCCAGTTTCCTCTTCTGTTCCTCTCTTTTCTTCTGAAGTTGACAACAAAGACATCCTCAGGGCCCTCCTTGATGTAAGACCACTCTTGATGTTGTTACAGTGTGGTTTTTTTTTTGTACCCTAAAGTTGTGCTACTTTTATATTCAGCTAGCACAATATTTGCACACCAGAAGATAAAGAAAATGAGAATATGTTACACAGAATGATAGTTTCTTTTTTATTTGTACACCTTGGTCCTTTCAGTGGAAACCTTTTTTCTTTTTCTGTCATTCATCTACATACCTGATCAAGAACCTAAAGGTATCTTTTTACTGGCTGTGCTGCTTATATACCTTAAATTGGCCTGACCTGCCACTTTTAATTTTAAAAAGATGGCTGTATGGGATGTGGATGAATATGGAATTTCTATGAAGCACAAAACTTTTGAACGGTTCCTGTCCTCTGTGATAGTGAGTTTTAAAAGGGAAATCTCCAAAGAGCTAATTAGTAGACAAGTAGAGCTCAGGCTGAACAAAGCTGAAAAGATAGCAGATAACTAAAAGGACCTGGCCATAGCTGACAAAAATCAAAGCACTGACAGAGAGCTGGCAGTAACCTTGGGCTGCTAACTGACAGGGACAATAAAAAAAGCCTCTGAGTGTGGCAAAGAGTGACAGCCACAACCACAGGCTCTCTGAAGAGCCTGAAACCTCCACCAAAAAGAAGATATAATCTTCTGCCTGGCAGCACCATGCACAATTCCTTCCCACTCCAAACTGGGAAAAACTCGCTTGTCTAAATGATTCTTCTGTGTGGACATGAACCCAGAATGCAAACATCTAAAGCTGGCACGTAAAGTTTAGTGGTAAATGTGTGGTCCAGTGGGACCACATGCCTGCAAAAATCCAAATTTAGTTAGAGGGACAATGTAAATTTTCTTTACCTACCCTGACACATTTGCAGGAGCAGCCACATAACTGCTTGGCTCTTACTCTGTAAATCTTTGTGAGATAAACATATTGTGTGCTGTGAAAGACATTATGTGTTCCCTGAAATGTAATATAAAGTGAAAACAAAATTAACTTGTCTTCAAGTGGTGGGGCAGGGAAGCTGCTTAGTGCTGCATCGTGTTCATAGTAGAATGAGCGTAATGCGATTCTGTGCTTCACTTAATACATGGTGGCAATTCTTGTAATCTTTGTGCCCTCAATGATTGTAAACAGCATTTACAAACTGTGTTCAACAATCTGTGAAACTCCTTTCAGTGAGTAATCATTCACAAACTGAGATATTGATGGAATATACATACATAACAGGTAACATATTAGGCCAGCAAGCATGCAAATGAGTTATGCAGAAAAGCCTTGGAGATTGTTTCATGAAACAGTAGGGATGGTAACTGCAGAGAAATGAAGGCTGCAGAGAACATTTCTGAAGTGGTATCGTGATTCCTGAAATCACACTGACAGGAATTTGGGTGTCATTGTTGAGTTTCTTCATGTTAAAACAAAGATTCTAAGAATTTACTTTCACATCTCAGTGTTCTAGCTGCAGTCAATTTATTTTCTTTCACATAGTGAAACAGGGCCTGACCTTTTCACAGGGGGCCAGTTTCTCATATCCTACAAGCCATAGTGAGCTCATTATATATTAGTAGACCCCATGAATTAGGGCATGAGTCATAGGAAGTTGTAACATAATTCCTTGGGAAATCTTTCCTTTTGTGGAAGGGATGATTTTAAGGTTAAAGAAGAGATTAAATTTTCTTCACAGTCTTTAGAAAATCATAATGACAATCAGTAGTCCTAAATTTGTCAGGAGGCTGCACAGTTGTGGATATGTGTATTAACCTGATCTTTAAGCTAGAAGGTCAGTTCTGAAACATTATGCATGTATTTAAAGCATTAAATAAGGCTCAGAAGTAATATTTGCCCAAGGCAGAAAAAATCAGGTATCTCAGTACTATTATTACAAGTCACTTAAAAATATATATCTATATAAGTCCTATTTTTCAAAATTAAGACTTCTCTTCAACAGTTTCCATCTATTTGCAAGCCAGAAAAAACCCGAAATCTCAATGACTGTGAACGTGATTTGAGCTTATCTAAATGCCAACAGCACTGAGAGAAATTGGCCTGCCACTTTTAAATCTTACAAAAAAGAGAACCTTTTGCTTCATTTATATCTCTAATTTCACTTAACAACCTCAAGACTGGGAAATTCTTTTAGGTAGAAATTTCATTTCTAAACCAGATCACACAGAATCTTCTTAAGGGAGCCTCTGTGTGATAGGGCAATTACATGTAACTTGGCATCCTGCAGGCAGCCCATAGTTCACACTTGCTTTTAGAACCATGTTCTACATAAGAATCTTGATTAAAAAACAATCATGGGAACCTTTGAATGTTCATATTTTTTAACATTTGCCACCTTTTTACATTCAACTGAAGAACAACCTTTGGCTACGCTTCATTTCTCCTTCTCAATCGTGTCCTTCACTCTCGGTCCTTGGTCTGTCCTGTCCCCTAAGAGTTCTCTTTTCCCTTTCATGCTACATATCTTACTGTCTCTTTTTAAGCCTTTGAGTTCTTCTTCATGACTCCCACTTTCTTCTCTGCAGGTGTTCCTCATTCCTTGCCTATATAAATTTCCCCTGCATGGGATATATTTCCCAGTCATTTTCTTCAGTAAGTAAGTTTACTTTCCCAAACATGTGTTCTTTATTCAGTTTATGACACAAGTCTGTAAACAGATATGACCAGAATGTCTTATAAAAGTCAGCAAGCAGGCCACTGCGGGCCATTTTTTGCTTGGTCTTCTTCAATAAAATTCGCTTTGACCATTTTCTCTCTCCTTTCCTCAAACTGCAGCATCCTTCTCCATTTTACTGCATTGTATTAGAAGCTGCCCTCACTTAAAGATTTATCTAAAGACCTTTATCCTGTGTTCTTACACTGATAGATCTGAAGAGAAAAGCTTTTAAAATGTGCTTTTGTTAATCTTAATGGTATAATTCCTCACTAGCTAAAGGGCTGGTGGAAGTTAAAACAGTAACATTTGTGTATATTAAAACCACCTTAAATTGGTTTTGGAAGGTAACTGCATTATATTCAATGCATTCAAAATGAGTAGACTTTGTATGGGTGACATTCATTTCTGGTAGCAACTGGAACAAAATTAGACCAGTTTAACTGAGATTGACATTAATATATCACTGAGCAGTTAGTTATATCACATGAATTAGATATTACAAATTCAAGAGCCATTTGTTATGCTTTGAGTACAAATTTTCCTGACAAAAGTGTGATAGAGATAAATAGCCAGTCACAAAGATGTCATTTGGTCTCTTGGGGTTATATTGATGATTCTTCCTAAGGAACTCTAGAAGCAGTTTACCATGCAAAGAATTGGGGAACATCTACCATTTCTGTAGAAGTCTTTTTGATCAATTCTTCTCTTTTTAATTTTATGGTTTTTAATTTAGATATTGTGTATGCATGTGTATGTTGGCAGAAGAAATTCCAGTGAGAATCTTTGGAGTCTCCTTAAATGACAAGGGGAAAGATCAGTTCTGCTTTGTTACTACTTCCAGGGTAGCAAAGTACTGGAGCAGTACTGGAGACCAGAGAAATGGTGAATGCCCCTTTCCTGGAGACATTCAAGGTCAAGCTGGATAGGGTTCTGAGCATCCTGATCTGTCTGTAAATGTCCCTGTTCATTGCAGGGGGGTTCGGCCACCTGGGCTTTAAGTGTCTTTTCCAGTTCAAAACAGTTATATGATTCTATGAGAACAGCTGTGAGTAACAAGGCGTCATTTTGAATGTTAATCTGATCTATCCCTGCTTTCCTTTTCCAAGACTCCCTTGCAGAGCCCTTCTGGGTGTCACTGTATTCACACTTCCAGGGACTATCTTCAAATTGTTGATACTTAAAAATAAAAATCTCTTAAATTTGTTACTTGCATTGTTATGCTGTGCACAAGCAGCAGCTGTAGGCCAAGATCACTTCATGCTAGCCCTTGCACAAAGAGCTCCTAGGATAACAGATTACAGAAACAAAGAGAAGATAGACGTTTGGGGTTTGTTTTTTTTTTTACTGTGAACACTACAAAGGCCAGCATACAGTAACAGAAAACTTCAGCAAACTTCTTTTGGAAAAGATAACGAAAGACATATGAAGTATTTTGTAGGAACGTATTATTTATTTTTTCCAATGAAAACAAATTAAACCAAGTTATTCTTTCAGCGTATGTATAGAAATTTTAGTAACTTTAAGTATCATGTTTCATTTAAAATTTCAATATTCTATTTTTGCAGGCTGTTTTTATATTGTTTTGTTATATTATGTTTAATTGTTCAAAATCTTTTCTCCCCTAGGCTTGGGGGAATTTGGTAGTAGAACTGAAATGGTATCTTGTCATTCTAGCTTAAGGCACATAAGTTCTCGTATGTCAGAATTTTCTCTTGGGCAAATATTCTATCTTCTAATTCATCCAAATGTTTAGATTAACCTATGCTCAGGTTATATATTCTTTTCAAGTACGTTTTTGTGACTCTGGAATCTTGTGGACAGTGCCTGTGTTTGGTAAACATTTCTGATAGTTGCAGACAGGAGGCAGGATCTGTAGCAGTATGGCAATCAGCAATTGCTTTCGCGATGTCTGTCTTGAAACACACGTATTCACAAAAGATGCTGGATGAAAATACTTAGAAATATTTGAATGAAGATTTACGTTATAATTTGGCTCTTTTTATTGTACCATTGGCTGACCCTATATAGGTCGTCTTGTTTAGCTGTCTTTTACGTGGGTAAAAGATAGAATATGATGGAAGCATATCCTTTCTTTGTATGCAGGACCTTTTAATGCTGATGAATAAGTGAATGTGAGCCTGCAAGGAATCAGGCTTCATGATTCTCATCTTCATCATCAGAAACTAGTTGTACATTCCAGTGATGTAAGTGAAGGCACTGCTCCTACAGCAGTAAGAAGCTAGAGCAGCTCTGTGCTTGAAGTGCATTTCTTTTAAAGTGCACATTCCTCGAATGCTATCTGAAATGTCTAACAGCAGAATGTAAATGTAAAAAAAGAATGCTGAAGCTCTTTCTGCCAACACAGCCCCTAATCATCTTTTGTAGCAGGACTGAATATTTACTAAAGAAGCAGAATGACAAAATTAAGTTAATGTGAACACTACTCACAAAGAAAATGCAGAAAAATATAAAAATCTCTTTTTTCCTATTCATAGTGCACTGCATATCTTTCCGTAGTTTTCCTTCCTTTTCAGTATAATAAGGTTATTGTACACTGTATGCAGACTTTGGTAGTATACAGAGAATCCTTGGAGCTAGAGGTATCATCAACTGACAGCAACAAAGGGTTGTTGTCTATGTATCAGTTCTATAAGAAATGTGCCTGAAAATTGAATAGATTTGAATAGAAGTGAGCAATTCTCATTATTGTGATTATGAAGTACCTTATGTTGCCTTAGTTGAATGGTATCTCTTTTTCAAACTTATAAGTAGCAGAAATTGCTTTCTTCTTCATAAAAATCTTCACTGAAAACTAATTGAAACTTTTATTTAAGTGACAATCATTAAATACTGTGTTGAAACAATTACTGCTATGAAGTGCAGTTTAGAGAGCCAACAACCGTTCTAATGGTTGCCGGAGTTTTTCTCTTAACTACAGGGAAAGGATTCCTGATAAACTGTACATGATGAAAAGTACTTTTTTTCTTTTTTTTTTCTTTTTTTTTTCTGGAAATGTGTGAAAACTATAATTTTTAGTGGACAGACAGTAATATGAGGATCCAGTGGTGTTTTCCTCAGACATGTATTTGGAAAGAAAGGTATATATTTTCCTTTTGGAGATCTATCTCCACCCTGTAATGCACTCAAGCCGAGCTAAATTTGGCGTCTCTTCAGGTAATACAGAATGTAGTTGCTTGCTTGTTCACAAGAAGGCTTGCAATGACTCTCAGATTGTTTCCAAATACATGAGTTTCATGGTTTGAGTTACTGATTAAAGGTCACTTCTCTATTTGTATTCTACTTTGACGCTTCAGATGAGATGAAATTCTTGAATTTTAAAGCTATTTAGGCAGCTATGAATTGCAGTGAGCAATGGGAGCTCAGAGTTCAGCTCCCTGCTGACCAAAAAAGCCCCAGATTGTTCCCCGAGAAGCTTCAGGGTTGATCTTTTTGAAGAGACTTTGTTGAGCCCATAAACGGAATTTTTTGAGAATTCTTATAATTGACATTGGCTCAGTTTGTCTAATGTATTTTAATACCATACATGTTTTTGGTCTCATAAGCATATTTTATAAATCAAAAGGCAGATGTGCTATTGTATATGATATAGTCAAAGAGAATATTAACAGTATTTAAAAGAACAAAACATAGAACATATGGCAATAAGTATGAAATAAAAATGTGATTGCACAGTAACCTCTTCACATTAAAAATGTTATTCAAATGAAAAAGTGTTAATTGCATTGAGGTGTAAACTACAGTTAATCATCAACATTCACCCATATTTGTTCACTGCCTAGTCAACCCCATGCCATGGGCAGGGTCATCAACCACTAGACCAGGCTGCCCAGAGCCACATCCAGCCTGGCCTTGAATGCTTCCAGGGATGGGGCATCCACAGCCTCTGTGGATATCAAATCACTTATTTTAAATCCATTTGGTGTGTTTTCATTAAAAAGTTACAGTCACGTTGTTAAATACAGTTCCAGCACAAATTCTTATAATATATTTTATAGTTGTACATTTTGTGTGAGAACCTCCTCACTGCAATGGGTCATCACAAAGGTGTTTTCTAGAATTGTAGTCGATGCATTGGTTACTAACATGATTAATCACTAGTATGTCTGCAGATTGGCTCAACTGAAGTTCCGGTTGTTGCCTCCTGCTTTACTAAAATTCTACAAAGAAAAGGAAGAAAAATTCTCAGACAATAATTCATGTGATTGGTACAGTGACAAAAATCTATTCTGAAGAGTCTAACTCTAAAGTTGTTTGCTATTACGGCTTTCACGTACAGAAGCCAGAAGGGCCGACTTGGTGTTGCTGTCTAACAGTAAAACATTAAATACTGATTATGCATAGAAAATTTCCAGTGCGCTTAGTTTCATGGCAACGAGAACCAGTGAAATCTTTTAAATACTTCAGAAGAGATACAGAAAAGGGAAACAGTTAAAGCACCATAGCTGTCTGGTATTGCATGCAGCTTTTAGCAGTTACTGTTTCCTTCTAACTGTAAAGTGTATGTTAAGGATAATGTATATTTTCACTGTAGTTACCTAATGCTAAAGATAACTGCTCCATTTCAGTGAGAAAGAAATAAAACTTGCTGCAGCTTTTTAATAATCTCACAAAGACCAGAAAAAGAAGAAAAAAGAAAGAGAAAGAAAAAAAAAAGCATTTAGATCGGGAAGAAAGCAATAGAGAAGAGGTGCAGCTTACATTTTTCTCTAATTTTAATTAGCATTTGTCATAAAGGTGATATTTATGTTTTCTGACTTTTTGTGTTCTTCAATTGTGCTTTCAGTAGGTTCAGGCCTACAGATGTGTAGAATGACACAGGTACCAGGATGCTCTCTGCACATTTGCAAAATATCCTATTTCACTTGGGGCAACTCAAGACCACTTCTCAGTCTTTAGGAGAATATGAATGATGATACCCTTCAGCTACCCTTCAGCTCATCATTTCATAGGAGCTATTGCCATCGTAGATTCAGTTGCTAATTGCCAACCTTGGTAGAAGATAGCAAGACCAACAACATTAAAGAATCTGTTGTTGTCAGTGACTGTTCTCAACTACTCTCATAAACTGTACTCGTGATAAGAACCGTAATCAGAAAGACACAAAAGAGCTGAACTCAGATACCAAAAATACTTTAGGTGAGATATTTCTAAGAATCAGACAGAAGATCTGTCTCAAGTGACCCTGGATAAAAATCACAGCATCTCATGATAGCACAGCCTAAAATCCGTACCACCGAAAGATGATGGGTTGGCCTTGATCAGAAGTGTGTTACAGTGCTCATCTGCCTGTTGGTAGTGACACAAGAGAATTTAGCATAAGAGGCTTCACAGAATATTGAGTTGTGTCCTTTCCTCCACGTAGATAATAATAGTGATGTTCCATTAATCTGCCAGTGCCTTAAATAAATGTACTGGTGAGCTACAAGATCCTCCCTGTTTCTGCAGGACATCATGCATGCACAAATGCTGTATATACTCACCAGTGCTGACCATATCAAAACTCCCAAGGATGTTTAAGATAACATCTAGCCCCAACAAACCTATCAGCTTTGCTTAATTACAGAATCATGTAATTGGGTTGAAAGGGATCTTAAAAGTCATTCAGCTCCAGCCCCCTTAGTGGCGGAGCTTAAAAGCTCTTTCAGCTTTCCTCCCTTCTTTAGGTTTCACTTTTACGTACTTCTTTCTGCTCAGACAGTTGAAGTATTCCAATTTTTGAAATTGAAGAATTTTCCAAGAAGTCAGTTTGTATTTAGCAGAGACAATGCATATGATCAGAAGTTTCATAGTCAGTACTAAAACTCTGGATTGTAACTTGAAGATTTAGGTCCCAAGCACGATACTTTTAGAGTCTGAAGAGTTGCCTGAGAGAGCAACCAAACCAATGAACTAGTAAAATAAATTTACAAATGTGTGGGTCTTATTGCATGCTGTAATGAATATGGCAACGTGGTAATTCCCTATTGTAATAACTTTGCAGTTAGGTTATGTTTTATTTATAGACTCACCAATTGTTTTGAAAAATGAATGTTTCTTATTTTAATTAGTCCAGAATCCAATGAAGGGCACTAGCAATACTTGGCAGGAGAAAACATTTTCTACTCACAAGTAATGCAACAGAAGGAGGTTTGCAACTGTCAACGCTACCTCTCCAGCTCTGTTCTTCTGATAGATCTTACAGAAGTTTAGTGAGAGTTGCAAGCAGACTGTGCAAAGCAGAGACACATTGACACCTGCCATTGCTAAAACTGAGTGGCATCTTTCCATTCAAAAAATTGCCTGTCCTCTAGAAAATCAACCTCAATACTATCAGACGCCCCAAAATCTATACCATTTAAGAGAGACTTTTATAGACAAGTAAAATAAGAAGTATAATGTAAAAGTAAGACAAATTGTTCTTTTCCATATCGAGTAATGAAAGAAAAGAGGCATTACTAACTCTATATACCTTCAGTTAGCAAATGTGTCTGACATATGGTTAAAGTTTTGTAGCAAGACCAGGGAATTCAGGCTCTGTCCTAGTTCTATCATAACCTGTCTGTAGGAGCCGGAGTAAATAATTTTCTTGTTCTTCAGTTCCTGTTGATAAATCTGGATATATGGGGCATTTTTGCTTAAAAGAGACAGATGTTGAACCTGATATTCACAGGCTCAAAACATGTGTTTTAAAGTAGTTTCCGTTCTTTGCTAGTGTTGATCATTCTGAGGAACAGGTAACACATGGTTTCTTGATAGTAGTGGGGTAGTAATATTTTTGTTGTTTCTGAGGGAGGAGCTGTAGAAAAATGTAAATTGAGGGTTGGCAGGAAGGAGTTTTAAGCTCCAGACAAGACTTAGGAAAATATTAATTTTGAAAAAGTGAATGGTAAATATAGCTGTGTGCAGGAAAACTGACACCAACTGCTTTCCGAGAGTTAATGTGTGCTCTTCAAATGCACACTGGTCTGTGAGTAGCTTATGCTAGCATACCAGAATTCAGGTTAGCTTAGATATAAAAAGTTTCAGTTACCAGAAGAATGTTGTAATTAAACCTACCATGAATGAGCGATTTCTTCCTGATATAATGGCAAGCAACACTTGCTAGGGAAACAAAAAAAAAGTGATGTTTGTTCCTTGCAGTTCTTTTATGAGAAATCATCTCTTCTTAATCGGCAAAGAAAATAAATGCTATCTTCTAGAGCCAGGTATACTGAATATTAGGCATCACATATTCAGCTGGCAGAACCACTGAAGGAGAGTTTTAAAGACACAACTGCTTTTTTAAGAACCAAAGAAATGTTGCTAGAAGTAAAACTGCACAAATTAGTAAGTGCTATTGTAGTCTAAATAATGCAACTGAGGATAATTTGGGACACAATTGCAGTGGATCTTGGGGCTACGTTAGCAATTAATGGGAATACATACAGCAATAAATGAGAAAGAGAAAATAACAGGCTGTTGGAAGAACATCAGCTCAGTAAAACAGACATGAATCTAATGGAAATGTCAGAGATGCCAGAATTATTTTCAAAAAGAAAGGCTATTAAAAAGTTTTTTTTTCACTAGTAAAATCAGGAATATCCCCATTTGTGAACCTGACAGATTATTTGTACATGTACCAAGGGTACAGTGGGATAAGTCAAACACAATGAGGTTTGAACGTTTCTTGTCTTCAGCATTACAGTAGTATTTGTGTGTTATTCAAAAAATATTATGTTCAACATTGTTACTTTAGGTGATCAAGCCTAGATTTATCAATCCACAAATTAATGATTTCATCCACTAGTGAACTTAAGTATTGTATTTAGCCTGATGTCCTTGTTCATACAGTGAAAGATCTTGCCCAGACTTAAACACTCTGGGTTTCAAGCATAATTGATTCCATTAGAAATCACATCTATTTCTGTAAATATTCTTATTTATTTACAAATAAATTGAAAGATATTACCCAAGACCAACAGATAAGAAAACTAAGACACCAAGTGTTATGTATCTAGAACTGTCCTGCAAGCTGGTGACAGTGTCAGGAAAGTAGACAAAGCTTGACGTTGCTATCCCTCATAGCTTGACGTTGCTATCCCTTATTCTCTAAGTAAGGACTGCCTTTGTAAGATAAATCGAATACCATATTTTTTTAACATGTGGTATTAGCTGCATATCAGAAATACTGAATTATGTTCTGGATATGCAGAAAATAAAAAAAATGCTGTGAAAGACCTAAGGTCAAAGACCTTATACGCTACACCCAAATGCAGAACAGGATGTATATATTTATATATATATATTTATATATATGTATATATTTAGAAGGAATTTGTCACTGCAACTTTTTCATTGATCAGCTTAATATGTTCTAGCAGTACAGACTGAAATGGTCCTGAAACTGCAAGGGAACATAAAGAACTAACTAAAGGTAATTCAGTAGACAGTTACAGAATGATTTGTGTTGGAAGGTATATTCAAGATCTTCTGGTCCAATAACAACACATATATAGTTTCGAATACATTGTTCGATTTCAGCAAAATTGTTCCCTGTCTCAAGTGGGTCAGGATCAAGACTTTTCATAACAAATATCATGTGTGTCATGCATTAAAACAAACTATCCAGAATATTAAATAACAGAAATTGCTATGGGGATAGATTTGGTAGGTTATCTATTGCCTCCTGCCCAGTCATGATCCTTTACTACAAGGGAGGATTCTTACTTGTTGCTGGCATGTCCAAAAGGCTTTGTCTTCACTTCCTTAGATGACTTCCTTTCTTATTTTCCATTTCAGCTGTAATTCCAATCTTGAACCTTCTGTCTATACCCCTCATATATTTCTCCTTGCACCAGGTTCACAGTTCTGACCACCACAGAATGAAAGGAAAAATGATTTTGGTCCTTGAATCTCCTTGCCCAAAATAATTAACAATAGCACAGTGGCACCGTTGGGGAAGAAAATGGGTGGCACAGAGCCTAATCCAGCTTTCAGCATTTTCTCTCCATTTACCCATTCCACATCAACCCATCAGCTCTGCTTCTGTATGTGTGGATGTTGGAAACACAGGCAGCTGCTGGCTGCTGGATCCATACTCTTAAGTGTTCATATTTAATAGATCAGTGAAGACCTACACCGATCACTTCACACCTCATTATTGCCTTCTTACAGATTCTATTAAGATAGGAAAATGGAAATTGAAGTGTTTCCACAAGTGTTGTTTTGGTAAAAAATCAACAAATGTTTGAAGTACTTTTCCAGTTCCTTCTCTATAATTATTGAGTTCATGTCCGGTGATGCATGCCTCAGATCTGATGGAAAAAAAAAGAAATTTTAAAGCTGAAAGAGATGTACGCCTGTGTAGGGACTCCCCTGAGCTCAGCAGCTGTTACATGCATGGTGCTAAGCCTGCATGCTGGATGGAACCACCAATCTGAGAACAGTATGGGCAGCCCTGTGCGTTTAGACACACGTTGTATTTGAATGTACTGAACTGTTCTATTAACTGTGCTTTCTACTGGAAGATTTGTACAAACACCTTTCCAGAAAAAGCTCTTCTAAAATTTAGCTCGTGTGCAGTATGTATCTCATAGTACCTTTCTTTGCTGATTTCACAATAACATACCACACCTCATACTGAAGCAAAAATATTTCATATCTCCTTTTTAACTTACTACTGCTATTCACTTCTACTACTTACTACTGCTATAGTTCACTTCTACTCACTTTTTCCTATCAATTAACCAATAGGAAGCAGGATACAAGTGCTACAAAATGATTCTGGAACAAGATATGTTAAGTAAATCCTCAGGTAGTGGCTAATTAAGACAGCTGTGCCTCCACTCAAATAAAACAATTTTATCAATGGTAAAAGAAGAATCGTAATAAGTAGAAATCATGCCCAGACCTTTTGATTCCACATAATTTTAGACTGAATGTCTACCAAAGAATACCTCTTAATACATGCTGATTTATAATGATAGCAGAAGCTATGAGGAAACAGAAATAAAACACCAACTGAATGACAGCAAAATAAAATAATAACGTTCATTTCAGGCTAGTGAAAGACAATGATGTGTGGTGAAGGTCCAACCGTGACTGTGGTATGTCTATGAAACATGAGGATGAAGAGCTGAGGCTCTTCAGCCTTGAGAAGAAAAGGCTTTGAACTGATCTGATAGTGGTCTTTTAATATCTAAAGGGGAGCTACAGGCAAGAAAGGGACAAACTGATGAGCAGGGTCTGTGGTGACTGAACAAGGGGAAATGGTTTTAAGTTCAAAGAGGGTAGATTCAGATGTAAGGAAAAGATCTTTTACTGAGGGTGGTGAGGCACCGGGAGAGGTTTTCCAATGGTGTGACTGATGCCCCATCCCTGGAAACTTTTAAGGCCAGGCTGGATCAGGCCCTGGACAACATGATCTAGCTGCAGGTTACCTTGTTCATTGCAGGGGAATTGGATTAAATGGTCTTCTGAGGTCCCACCCAACTCTAAGGATTCTACGATTCTATGATATGTTACTATAATGACAAAAGCAGGGGAGCAAAATATGTCTGGAATATCATTTCCTTTATTCTTCTGCCCATGATCTAGGAGAAGATGGAGAAATTACACTGACCAAGAACTAAGGGCCCTTAGTGTTGAGGCTCCAGTAATAGGAGAAGTATCCTCTAACAGAACAAATTGAGAGCAAGTTGCAAAATCTGCTAAAATCTTTTCAGAGTACTACTGACAGAAGCAACAGACTCATCTATTGCGTATTTACTGCTGTACATTTCTTTTTGTAGTAAAATTATGATACTGTCTATGGTCTATCTGTAGACTGGGAACACAGTGCCTGGAAGTTTCACAGTTGTATTCACTTAACTCTTGTGCTCTGTTCACAAAAAGTAAAGGAATTTTAAAGGGACCAGTAGCATGCGCAGACACTTCTACATCCATTCATGCCTGTTCTGCCTGTTTTTTTGTCTAATTTGCAGTATCTTGAGACAGGAATTATTAACTTTCTTACCTAAACATTTGTATGCCAAATAACTTTTACAGTCATTCTAGTCCTGCACAGACTGTTAAAATATTTTACTGTTCTTCAGTAGAAAATGAGTGAGATTATATGCTTGCAATTTCCACACTGGCTGGGAATAATTTGAAGCCACATTTCTAGTGTAAATCCTAACATTTAGGAGTCTGCTACCTCTGTGAACGTGCCTGCCACAATTGTGAAATTGAAGATAGTGGGACCACCATTTTAAAAGTCAGGTTTTCTTTTTTTTTCTTCCCAAGGATAAATGTATTTTCAAGGTTTGACGTGGTTATTTCTTTAACTAATTGGATAATGCATTCTACAAACTGGGAGAAAACCAATGTGCCATCTGAACATTTTCCTCTAGAGATTAGATCTGTGATGGGATTACTTGGTACATCTTTAACATCTAATGGAGCCGAAACTATGTATGTGATTTCATTCCACTACATCCAAACTCTTATGTGTGTTCTAACCCAAACTACGGTCCTGAGCAAGGTCAGACCAATGAAAATATTACCAAGTAACTGTAGATCGTGAACCACCAATTAAATAACATTATATTAATGTTTTCATGTGATAATCATGTGATTATCACATGAAAAACAGGCTAGAGGTGTACTAAAGAAACTTTCCTGAGGACAAAGAGCTAAAGGAATACAGCAGCACGCTGGACAAAAATGGAAATTTCTCTAAGATTTTCACTGTTTTCAAAAATAACTAAGCTATTCAAATGTAGAAGTGCAACTATTTATTTGCTGTCTGCAAGTTCATGTAAAATGATCCCTTTTTTGCCCTCCCTTTTTACAACAGAACACTGCAGAGGGAACAAAAAACACTTGCATAATGGGCTATGTGTTTTTATTCATGCATATTCAGAAATAATGGAAGCAGCACCTCAAACTTTCAAAACCAAATTTTCATCCAGCAGAGACATAAGCAAAGAAAATTTTACCTGGCAGCCAGAAGTTTTCAGAAAGTTGAGAGCTGTTGAAACTGGGGGTAGCATGGAAAACGTCACACAACCTCAACAGCAGTAGTCATTTTCTCTCCTACTGTAATATGTTACAGTATAATTTATTCATGTTCCAAAGAATATTAGGTAAAAGTAATGATTTTTTAGTGCAGGAGGAGTTAACTTGAATCCTGAAATAGTCAATACATTTGCTCATATGTAAGATTAAACTAGGCCTTTTGTCTCAAATAACTGATTTCCAGTTCCACTAAATGAGCAAGATTCCATTTGGGATGGAAATACAAAGTGCTTGTCAAAATGCCATTTCCTACTGAATTTCAGTTTCCTGCCCTGGGAAAACAATCCTTAACAGCTCCTGCCAGCTCTCCCCCACCCTCATTGACTCCCTCCACATGTTCCCTGTTTTTTGATTAATTATAACAATTTCTAAGCATAGAAATGCTTGCTAAGTATATTGCTTTTAAATTAGTCTTTAGCTAAGCAAAATTAAAAAAAAAAATAGCATTTACCATGTGATAGACATTGTGCTACAGTGCCTTCTCCTGCCCCTTTGTGATCTCTTTTCCTACTGCAGTGAGTTGCTGTTCTTGTTCAGTTCATAGAATACAGCAGCTTGATTTTCATTTTCTTGTTTTTACACAGAAATCAGATATTTTCACCTATGTAAGGGTCTGTATAAACTGAACTTGAGTATCAGACTCAAGGCAGAGTATTTAATTACAAAAAAAAAAAATTCTTGAAACATTTCTGGGTAAAGACAAAGTTTACTTTGCTGTTAATTTCCTAATGTCTTTAAATCAATTTTAGTTAATAGTCACCATTCTCTGCAAAGTTTGGTTTTATGGTACCTTTTTTTCTCTCAAAACCATCAGAAATTTCTGTTTTACAGTAAAGATTGCAGTCTGTTCTAAGCAGGCCAGGACTTCCAAAGCATTATTTAAATGCCTCAGCTGAATACCAGCATTCTTTCATCCCATTGCATACACTGAAGTACCAAAAGGGTAAATAACTTGCAATATCATTTTTGACTGACTTGGCTTTGAAAAAGGCACAACCTACATAAACAACTGAACAGTTGTTAGGCGCTTAACTGGATCTCTAAATGATCCTGTACAATAATCTGCTAATGCTGGTAGTGATTGTAAACACCTCCGTTCATCGTACTAATGAGTTATAGCCAATAGAAAAGGACAAAATCTATAACTTTTCCACAAACTTAGTTAAATGTCAAGGTTTTTAAAGGCCTAGTTAGCAAGTATATTAGATGAGATATGTCAGTTTCCCAATTTACGACTCTGACTTGTCTCTTGTGATTCCTTATAGCCTCTAGCCATTCTCCTCTTACCTGAGGCATTCTCTGGCAAAAACCTGATGCTTCCAGTCATTCTGCATTCTTGTGTTCCTTCAAAAATAATTGGACAGGCAGCTCTCCATAAACAATCATCATTAGTCACATAAGGTACACAGATAAGAATACCATACAAATAAGTTTCAATAGAATGTCTCGAGCCAAATAATAATAATTTGGCCAGCATGCTAAAAATGTGATTGACAGGGAGTTAATGCACTTAACACTTTTCCAGCAGGCTGTTAAAATTAGTTCCTTGATGCTCAAAAAGTCCTGCTCCCAGAAAAGTGACACCGACATTGACCAGTGAGTTTGTTGCTGTTCAGTAACCTGCTCCATTTCCAGACTATATGATTAAAGTCATTATGGGAACTGTCAGTAGGAGGGAAAAAAATGGAAACTGTCATAAGAAGCAACTGTTGGAAATCTTAGGTTATTTTATAATGCTAAACTATTTAAAAATATTGTCTCTAATTTTAATATCATGATACATAGCCATAAAATAATGTATGCATGTAATAAATGGAAACCTTTCAGGTTATATGATAAGTGGTATATACATCCTTCCTTATTAAGTATATAATAGAAAGTAAATTTTATATATATATATATATATATATATATTACTTCAAGGAAGAGTGAATTAGCATACAAAAAAATCCAATTTTAAAATGTTAACATCATATCTAAACCCTCTCAACTGAATAAAATAAAACCAGAGACTAATGGGAGAAAAAAAAAAAACAAGAATTCACAATTGCAAAAATTTTGTTAAAAGAAGAATGTTAACAGCATATTACTTTCTAATATCATTCCTTCAGAGCCAATGAGTTGCTTCATGGGAACATATTAAATTAGAAGAATAAATATGTCTTAATTTCAATTTAAAACTTTTCTAAATTTATTCTAATACGTGATGCAGTTACGTAGGAAAAGTTTTAACTGACCCACTGAGAGCAAAAGCAAAGTAAATTGTTTGTTATAGAAAGCTCACAAGATTTTTGTGATGCTCAAATAGGCTTATAATACAAATAACTTATAGTATTTGTCTCATTTTTATATTTGATAGGATTTACTGCCTTTAAATTTTTTTTTTAAATAATATTAAGCTGTTTAAAAATCAACATAAAGATCAACATAAAGACCCTTCCCTTCTTGCACTTAAAATGCTTTATAGATCAAGAGGGTACTTAAGAAGATAGCTTCTTTATCTAACACAATAATACCAACACTATAATTTTCTTATATTTATTTTTCTTTTTTCACCTGCTATGCCTAGGTTTTGACATTAAGAATATTGTGTTTGATATTTTCAGCATTAAAAACCACTTTAGGCTTTGGTTCCATTTTACTCCCAGTCAGAAAGATCAGAAAAAGCTCAAGTCACACAGTGAGAAACTTTATCCACTGAATGAGACATTATCCATTCCACCAGACTACAAATCAAAGAGTATCTCTTAGGCTGCTTAAAAATTCATTTTAAAATCTGATCCTGATTGTACTTTTATGGTAATTTCATACCATCAATCATCCTTTTACCTTTAGTCTCTAGGTCCACTGCTTTCCCCATAGATCTCATTCACTCTACCTCATTATAATTCTTTAGGTGAGAAAACAGGGTAAGAAACCTTAACAGAAAATGAGAGAAAGATGTAAATTTCTTGAGAAAAGTCAGGTTCAGTAAGAAGCATAGCTAATGATATGTTCTGATCTATGTTTTTTTAAAAAAATTAAAAGATATGGGGATAGGATAGAGTGAAAAACACATTTTTCATGCAAATAACGTGTTTGCAATCTGTATTCTAACTCAACAGTATCATTTATACAACTAAGCTGTCAAAATATCTTCTTAGATGGAGTCCCTTAAAAAAAGAACAAAAGAAAGATTTTTGGAGCTCCACAGAACTTTTCCTAATTACCACGCTGAACTTCCTACGATTCTGCGCTTTCCATTATGATAAGGCTGACCTGACCCATCCTTGCAAATACTTTGGATTATGCAAATTGTAATAATTAGGATAGCAAGCTAACTGTGGAGTGCTGGAAACATACTGATCAAAACTGCTTTCTTACACCTAAATTTGCACTGCGCAGTTATATAAAATGAAATCTGTCCCCTTGTTTATTGTTGCAGTAGCACTGATTCCTTCACTAAGAAACAGTTATTCGCTGCAAGAGAAAGTGTATTTCTCCACCAGCCGGTTCTCAATGGCAGCTAAAATTCTTTGAAATGGTTAAAATCTAGTTTCTACAATAAGCACACTTTCCCAGAAATCAGTGTTATATTTTCACTCTTTTCATTTGAATCCTGACCGTAAATGAAAAGCCTATTTTACAGCATAGAGAGATATGACAAGTAATGAATCCACTGTGCACACTCAAGACATCTTTCTTGACTGGGAAAAAAAACTGTTGTTAATCACAAGGGAAAAGAATGATTTTTCCAATACTGTGGGCCTATCCGTGTAACAGTTCCTAATGTCTTTAACAAAATGTAGCCATAAACCACTGAATACTGGTAATAGCAATAATCCCTCCAAAATGGTTTGTTACCAGCAGTTACTGACCAGTTTCTTAGTTAATGGCCTGAGGGGAAAGGCTTTAAGAAAGCTGTATTCACTGTTTCCTCCCAGGCAATTTAACTGGCTGCATTAAACTGTATTTTCATTGAGTTTCCTAACATTTGTACTCTGATAAAATTCTAGTCAGGAAGGGAATGAGGCGGAGGAAGGATATGTCATCCTATACTTTGTAACAGAAGCATTCAAAAAAATTACTGAGAATCTTATTACTCCAAATGAGGTTAGAATTTGGGAGCGAGTGTAAAAAATAGATTTAAAACTCTTTAGATATCAAGTTAAATTAAAAGTAATCCACAACTTCATCAGAAGAAAGCTGAAAGAATCTTCAGTTTCATGGTGCAATGCAATACCCTTGAAACAATGGGGAAGTACCAGAAAAAAACATTATGTGCTTCCATTAAAAAAACAAACTGCCAATCTGCAATGCTCATTTATTTTCATAAACTAACCAAAAACAGTACCTTATTTGGAAGAGTATTACATGCTAGCATGATACACAGTAATATTAAAAAGTTAATAAAACATGAGTACAGGAGAGCATAGAGAATTAATATACAGTTTTCATTTGTATTTTACGAAGTTAAAATATGATTTCATAAAGTGCTTCTCATTGTGTCATTGACACACATGCCTATGCACATGGATTTTTTTTTAATTTTAAATATACCTGCTTTATCCATACTTGTAATATTATTTTCAGTAAATGCTGTACAAAAACTAAGGAGTAAAGCAAGAATATTCCTACACTGTCTCTTACGTGTTAATCTATACATGTAACACATTAATGATATATTCTCTTCCAACCCCTACAATTCTGTGATTCTGTGATTCTTTCCTCTGCCTGCCTCTTCAACACGCTGGGTTTAAATGCCATCTCTTTAGTTTTTGCTCACATGGGTGAAAAGTCTCATTAATCAGAAACTTTTTTTCCCCCAAGTATGGCAGTAAAGTCACAGGAATGATTGGCATTACACAAAACACTCTAACATACACACAGGAATTTATGTTCTCATTAGGCACAGCATATTAAAAAAATACAACCACCAAACATTCTACATCTTTGCTTGCACTATATAGGAGTAAGAAATGAGAAAGAAAAGAACCATGCATAATGTTCAGGGAAGTGGGGAAAGCTGAAAAGGATTTGAGGTTTCTGGAGTCCCTGCACAAACAGAAGGAATCATTCTGGGGAACTCTGACAACCTGCTTTCAAGCTGTGCTGAAAGGTCGTAGATGGCACAATCCCAAGTTAAGTTATCTGCATGCGAGGCTGATGGGAGGGTTTATTGGGACAGAATTATTCAGTCCACACATGGCCTCTGGGAGACTGTCAGTCAGTTGGTGCCACTGCCCAGCTGCATTATATGTAGTAAGACTTAGTGAAACTGGCTTTTGCATGAACCTTGCTTTTATTTAAGTGCTGAAGGAGAGCTTCTATTTGCTGTTACATTCCAGTTTAAGTCTTTCTGCAACCCAATGTAGGGATCTTGACAAATCTGGATCTATCACAACTTCCATATGCAGTAGTCTTATTTTACAGAAATACAGAGAAGTACATTATTTTGCTGAAACGGGCTGTTCATTCATTATGTGACTATAAAGTTACGGTGAGTACAGTGGACTGTATAACATAAAAAAGCCTAAAAATAAATAGAAATAGAAATAATGTTACTTTGAAACACTCGTTATGCAAACGAGTCAGTCACAGGATGTCTTCAGTAAATAAATAGTGGTAGTAAGTGGCATTTAAAATGACTGAAATGGAACAATCAGGTAGCAATATGGGAACTTAGATGTAATTAGATGGAAATGTGAAGGAAACAAAGAAAACTGACAAGAAGGAGAGAGAGAAGGGCATTGAGAGGTGATGAGAGAAGGTGCTTGAAGATTAGAGACATAGTTTTAAGGGGGGGGCAGTGGTCCTTGAGAAAGGTCCTTGAGAAAAGACCTATCACACTGATCTGATGTGGGCTTTTTTTCTAGTCCAAGGAACTGTTTTAAACAGAGAAGTATATGTTCCATTTGCATAGACCAATATATAGTTGCAACAAGATGAAACAATTTTCTTTAGTAAGAGGAATAGCACTTGCACTTCTTTTCCCTTGGTGTGTAGTACATATGAGAAGTTTGAAAACCTTTTGTATTTATGGTTTTGCTAGCTGGCCTAATCTTCCAAATATTAGATGTTAATTCTGGTTTTGTTGGAGGATATCTTTGTGAATGTACCTCCTGTACCTTGATTGAATTGCTTATAGAGAGAAGGTACTGAATATTTAATAATGAATAACTCTTTCAAAAAATCATTGAAACAAAAGAATGAAACTTTAGTAGAATTACTGTCTAGTAAACTATCCAGAGAAAGTGCTAAGCATAAAGGGCCTTATCATCCAGGTGACTGTATAGGTTAAGCACTCTGTTTGGATAGAGAAGGACAGGAGGAAACATGGTCTCCACCGGACATTGTTTCATCTCTAACCCTCAGTGGTGTCCAAGCTATTGGATCTGTTTGGCTGAGATCTGGGAAGGTTTTGAAACATCAAACTGAAGGCTAGTTCCTTTGAGACGAGAGATTTCTGAGATTAAAAGCACAGCCTGGGAAGCAAGAGACGGAGAAAAGAGAGAAGAAAGGTATTTTCCTGGCAACAAAGCCGACTCAGTCATGTCTTATTTGGATATTTTGAAAGTAGGGTTACTTGTACACAATTTGGATCATCTCTGTTCAAAGTAAAATAATTCACATTCACTTTGAATATTGGTCATTTACACTAGGAAGATGCTCAGAAGTTGTTTTTTTTCTGGCTGTAGAAATCTTAATTGCTGTAAAATCTTAATTCTGCTGTAATGCAGGAATGTTTGTATTTCATGCTAAGCTGAAAAATTCTCTCAAATTCACCACAAAATGAATCAGATTTAGGGATAGTTCTTGTCTCAGATAGTTTCCATCAGAAGAGATAGATGGGTGATATCGACTTAATTCCTGGGCAGTTTTCTTCCACTGATGATAGTACAGCAGCTGATGACTAAGGAGAGGATTTGAAGAGATTGCAGTTGGTGGATTTTGTGCTTAACAGACTTGTGGCAAAACAGTGAGATATATAAACTGGCAGATATAAAACTAAGCTTTTTTAAAAATCACTTCTTAAGAACATTTTGCTGTAGTGATGATTATACCATCTACCAGTTGCTTTGCTGTGCACAGGAAGACTGGCAGGCAAGTGCCCTGCTGGGCCCAAAGCAGTAATTCTTTGCTTACTTTGTTTGTTACTCAAATAATCCAAAGAACTCTCGACTTGTTTCACTTCCCAGCCTTTTATTTAAATCTCAGTGAGATGATGGAGCATTGGAAAAGTCCTAAAATTTCATAGCTGGTCCTCCTTTCAAGCCTCCAGGCTCAAACGGAATTGCTTACTATTAGATGACCTTTTGCACTGATCGTTCTGTCAAAGCTCTGACCACATACTGCCAAAGCGGTCAGTAATGAAGTGGTTTCTACTGTCACTTGTGCAATATTAGCAATAGTGTAAGAAATGTAGCTCCTCCATTTAAAAAAGAAAACAGAAAAAATACACGACTTGGGTTTGTTTAATTATTTTTTTTTTACTTTACTCCTCCTCCTAATACATATGTGACAAATATTATTTTCCCAGATGACACTTGTACAGTGGGTCTATAGGAAATGTCAGCCAGCAAAAAAAATCCTGCATTAATGTGCATACTGAAAGCCTTCTCATTATTTCTCATGCCAACTAGGAGCTTACTAAATAACAAAATAGAATGCAAATAATAAAATAAAGCAATTAAGCTTGTATAAAGTTGGGCCGCTCCAGAAATAGCAGAGATAAACTGCATACACTACTTCACACATATATATGTTTTCCTTAAGAAAGGTGGGGTACTGATCTTATGCACACTCTACATTCTTATCAGTAAAAAAAACAACATAGAAATAAATAAATTAAGGTGGTACTGTGCTATGAAACAGCATACGGTGATGACAATATTAGAATATGCCAGAGGTCATCTTTATTAATCCTTTCAAAATGAATTTCTGTCTGGGAACTGCAGTAGGGTCAAAAGCATGAATGTTGCAGAAAATATCCTCCAATTTATGAGATTTTTAAAAGAATTAAGTTTATTTCTTAATCTTTTTAAACAATGATAAACTTTGTACACTAAACTACCCTCAGTCAGTTTTTTAGAAATTTGTTTTGTTTGTTTTTAGTATTTCCATCTTTCATAAATAACACTGAGACTTGAATACACGAGCTAATGCATTAAGGAAAATTTATTGTAAGGTGTGCATTGTGAAAAACATCACAAATGCAATTTGTTTGTTTGGGCCCAAAGACTATGAAAAACAAAGAAGATTACATTAATGCTTGTAAGAAATTCTTCTTTCCCATTTTTGCCTTGAAAGAGAAAATGAGCAATCCTTACTTGGGCAGTTTTTTATGCTAAAAATGGTCACAGTGGCCTCCAACTTTTCTTCTTTTAGTCCACTCTTTTGAGCTTATTAACCCTTTCTGTTCCAGAAGCTGTTCCCTGCCCTTGGCTAATGAGATAATTATGCACAGATCCAAGGATAGATTTGCAGGGGGAATGCCAGAGACAACCGGAGGACTACATACACAGCACTAGTGCCCTGACAAATCCTGACTGCCCAGTATGTATGTCCAGTCCATCATGCTCTCAGTAATATAAAACCATAAGGCGTGCTGGTCTAGAAATTCAAACATAGTGTGACACATTACGGAGTCTTTGAGTGATTTTCATCAGCAAGACAGATTGCTGTAATATATTAAACAGATTTTTTTTTCAGATATTATTTTAACAAGAAAGGTTCAGAATGTAGGTAGCATTCTTTTTAACTGTCCTAAGCATAATCTCATTTAAACTGAGAGCAGAGAACAGAGTCAAAGATACAGTTCAAAGATTATGCCCCTTCACTCAGGCAAAAAAAAAAGATGTATGACCTGAACAGTCACTTAGAGGTAAGAGTTGTTACAGTTTTAAAACTAGAAAAAAAATAAATAGATGCAAGTGTTGACAAAACGTTACCAGGAGGTTTTTTGTAAGTCACTTAATATGAATTAGACCATGCCTGTGTGTGGCCAAGAGGCATTTACCTAAACATTGGAGGCTGTCATATCCTGAAGCAGAACGGAGCTTCATGTGAATGGCAGCAGCTATTAAGGAAATCTTTTAATAATCTCGTCAATAACTGTTACCCTTAAAATTATGGGACTCAAAAAAAAAAAAAAAAAAAAAGAATTGAAGACGCATAGATACACACGTTATAAAATTAATGAGTACAAGCAACACTAAAAATGAGCCTCACTGGATCCAGTAATATTGTTGTCTCTTCTGTCTGTCTGATCTTCCTTTAGAAGTCCCTTTCTGTTAAAAGCACAATAACAGAAATCCAAGCAGTAATTATTATTAGATATATTATTATTATGTATACAAAAATATTAATATGCACACAATGTACAGCCTCTTGCTATTTGTTTTTGTTTCTTTAGCAAGTTGTCAATAAAATTTTCAAGAGTGAGGTGATTTTTTTTTTTTAAACATGGAGGCCTTTTCTTAATTAAAGTTGTTCCTAAATTCACAGAGTTCATAAAATGCTAAAAAAGAAGCGTTGGCAAAAAAAATAATAATAATAAAATAAAAATAAAAAAATAAAAAAATTATATAGCCCAGAATTTTAAATTACCTTGCTAAAGTTGATTAAATTAATAAAATATATAAACTACAGATCATCGTGCATTTAATCCTTAGTACCTGAGAAAAATAGACATAAATAAGGCTCTCAATACAATTACAGGAGTTAGTAACAAATTCAGCACTCTAGAGCATCTGTAAAGAATAAAAAGCAAGCGCTCTAACATGCTATAAATAATGAACTACAGTTTCAATTTTAAAAATTTGAAGGATTTTAAATGCTATGGTTGGGAAGAGTTAAATAACAAGACTTTCTCATCCATCTTCTGGAAGGTCCCTTCTTTATCCGTGTTTCTTCTGTGTTTGTCAGGTTTGACTGTAGCATTGTGAGGACATAGCATTTATTTTAAAGTGGGTTTGTATTTTCAAGTCACTTCTCAACATCTTTCTTGAGTGTCATGGTTCTATGTTTTTTGTTTTTGTTTTTGTTTTTGGGTTTCAGTATTCCACATCAAAACATCATGCAGTGTACAGGGCATTAAAGTGTCACTGCCCCAATTCCAAGTACCTATCCCTGTACATTACAGAAGTCACGGGATCTGGCCCTTCCGGGTGGGGGGGGCGCTCTCTTGCTGCCTGGCAGTGGGTGCTGGAGGGTGCTTTCCTGGCCGTTCCAAGCTTTTCAGGTTTGAATCGGTCCCGGGAGCTCTCTCTCTCTCATCTTGTCTGATTTATTAATCTCAATTGCAATTAAATTGTATCTATTGTGTTATCTTGTATTCCAATATTATAGTAAAATAAGTTTTCCTCTATAGATTGTTGCCGCTGCTCTTTTCCTCCCTTCCTTCCTTCCCATTTTTGTGGGACTGGGGTGGGGGGGGGGGGAGGGCAGAGGCCTGTCGCCCCTGTCACGGACATAGATTGATCTGGTCAAATCCGTGACATTGAGCATCTTAGGAGTGCTTTTATTCTAGCTCGACACTAAGGACTTTAGAGAGGTCATTGTATAAGTAATATTAAATTGTTACTCATTTCTTTTTATTTTAGTTTGTTGGTGTGCTGAAAGTACGTTGGAAATGACTTGCAGGTATTTATAAAATTAATCACTTTTGTTTTAAAAAAAGTACGAATTGGAATGAAAACTTCTCATGAACAAAACCATGGGCAACATGCCCAGATCTTTTTAGACAGCTCATAAAAGCAGTCCAAATGTCTGTGTTCTACAGAGACTGTCAGTCTGACATAAAGAGTTATCTCTGATGAAAACAGCAGCACAAGTGCTTTGTTGTAATTGTGAGGGGAGACTTTACTCATAAAAACAAATAAAGCAGAAGATACCACGAGCTGCTTGCATATATTTATCCAAAGTCCAAATGCTTGTGGTGCACACTCACTGTAGCTCCTTTACTCCAGCATAATGTCAGTGAGTAGCAGATAGCCAGTCCCAGTGTCTGAGACTGTGCACAAGAGAATGCTATGAAGTCTTCACTTGCAGTGCCCTGGGAGAGGCTGACAGCATTCTAGTGATGGCAACATCACTATCAAAAAGCATTCTTGGATCTAAATTTTGCTTCCTGTTGTTGAAATGATGTCTGAAACCAAAAGAATATAACTGTGTTTCCTTTAGACAGTACCTACAGTGTTGAAATGATTGTGGCTGGTAAACTGAGGAAACAAAACGTGGAAGTTATACTGAAAACATCCACAGAAAGTACGTTTTAGATAGGAAATTTTTGAAGGAGTACATCTTGTAACACGAGAAATGTAACATGCTTTTCCATCAAGTTTTATTTGGAGTTTTTAAGTCTTCTGCACGTATTTTTGGGGGTGAACTTAAAATTCATGTCTAATTTGGAAAATGTAACCAGCCCAAATATGTGATAGGATATCTCCTCCCCACCTCTATCTTTCTGACATTTTGTCTGTTTCTCCTGTTGACAAATACTCAGCTATTTTCATCTGGATGCTTCTCTAGTGTCTCAAATATGACCTCGATCACCTCATTTTCTATAAGTGTTCAGAGCAATCTTGGTACTGACAACAATACTTTTCCAGAATAATACTAAACAGATTGAGAATTTATTCATTCCTCAGCTCTATCTTTCTCTGCTCCTTCTGATCAATCTGTCTTGAGTGCTGCTTTACCCTGGTGTATTGTTTTCTTTCCTGCCCATATTTTTGAAAGAGTCTATTTAGATAGTCTGTTTTATCAGTTCTGACATCAAACTCTATCATTACCTGTTTTGCTTTAAAATAAATAAACTTCCTGGAATCCCATATCATGCTAACTTCAGAGCAGCTGTCTATGCAGTATAATAAAGACATAACTTCATCACTACGTGCCAGCATCCCTGGTTAGCTAAACCCAGCTAGCAGTGGGAAGAATAGCTCAGAAGGGAGGGTGCAGCACAGGCTTCACAAGGCAGGAATCCACATGGTTCTTTTCCTGGGATCTTTGGAGCAATTGTATTTTCGTTGTCTACAGTGAGCACATTTCTTTATCCTACCACATACAAGAGAGGAGCTCTTTTGTGACAGTCTCATTCAGTATTCTGAAGGAGTTCTAAGTATGGTCGAATAATTTGTTCATAATTATTTTTAACCCAAAATACTGAATTGTAATATCAAAATTCTTGACTGAAACATTTTCCGCACAGTTTGTGTAATATCACTTATTTAGCCTCACACAAATGTCACAACCACTGCCAAATCAGGCAGAAACTGCTATCTTCTCTTTGTGGTAACTTGTCTCTGACCTCTAAAAGAGCAGATGACATCTCAAAGTGCAGAATTATGAGTCTCACTCATCGGAGATTTCTTTCACACACTTCCAGTTACGGTGAGCTTATGCACCAAAGCACTTATGTGAAGTCTTGCCCCTGTCCAAAGTAAAATACATGTCTGTGATTGAATATTAAGCCATTTGTGGGTTTTTTTTCTATTTGTTTTTCCCAAATAAAAATGTTTATTCTTTTAAAAAATTCTATTAAAATCTACAATGCAGAATGGTGATAAGCTGCTAGACTTATTACATCCATGTAAAACATGCATATATCTATGCTGATCTGTTTAGAACACCTCTTTCTTAAGTATTGTATTATTAATTATGATCTCAACAATTACAAAATTGAATTACAAAGCAATGAACTCTGAACTATTCTGAAATTAAAATCTTGTATTTTCTAAAATTGTTTTGTAATACTCTAAACTCAGAAACATTTCTTTTCCTCATTTACTTTATTTAGTGATTAAATCTAAAAATCTCATTAACTTAAAATGTTTATATTTTTACCAAATCATGAAATAAATAAAAGGAGGTCGTAGGCCATGTTTTCAGCTGGCAAAAAAAAATAAAATGGCATAGCTAACAAAGCAATGCTAGCTGAGAATCCAGCCCCCATTTCCGAACATTACTAATTTGCTATTTTTAAAAGTATTTTTAGTTTAAAGGTTATGAGCCACTGGAATTTGGAATACATATACAGAAAGCTGTGAAGCATACTGCCTGTAATTACAGAAATGTGTGTCAGGTTAATGCCTAATATTTGTCTTTGGTAAGATGACCAATGTTCTTTCTAGACAAATGAAATGCTAATGATTTCCTATCTGCACTTCGGTACCCAGCCAAATGTAGTGCTACATGGTGTAGCTTATTGCAAAGTGCAAAGGGAATTCACTGAAAGTGAATGATGGGGATATACTGTACTGAAGGAGAAATAGCTAAGCTACAAAGAGGCTGTATGTAATGTTCGTAATATAGTGATGAGAGAAGAAACAATATTTAAGATACTCAGAAATGGTCTTTTCTATTAGGAATAAATGATTCAGAGCAAAGATTAAGGTTTAAGTACAGAGAAGGATCTCAGTGTCCTAAAGGAGAAGACGAAGGCTGGACTGATTTCAGTGGCATGAAATTTAAAAGTACAGAATACCAACTAACACTTTTATGGACTAAATGAGGAGAATGTTTATGCAATGTGGACTTAATTCCTGCGTGGGTTCAATTTTTGAAACTGTAGTGATGTAAACATTTTAAACCTGGGGAAAGAAGTTGCAGTAGAGCAACAGTGACAGCTTTGGAGGCATAAAGTCTGGGGTGATATGGTGCCAGAGAACAAGTTTCTTCCACCTGGAGCAGGATTCTGTGTGGAATCTCATTTGCAACCTTGGGCAAAGCGGGATCTATCTGTGCCACCTTACCAAGTCACCTGCAGCTCAGCCTATCCCATCTCTTGCAGGAACAAATAGGCTACATCTGCATTTGCTGGATTTCTGCTGATCATCATGCTAAGACATGAGATTTATAGGGCCTCCTTTGAATTCTCTTTAACCCTGTCGAAACAGGTTTGAAGACCTGGGCTGAGCTGCCACTGCTTAGAAGCTACTAATCTGGCTATTGGGTTTGACAACTTGCTGGGATGCTCCTTATCAATAACACCATTTATTTTTTTCTGCTTAATGCTATGCTAAATAGGCTTTACTGATCGTAGTCTACAGCAAGTGACCTACAAGAAACATACAATGTCGTGAGTTTTCTTACAAAAATATTTATCACACCAGTATCTTACACAGGGACTCAAACAGAAATCCTCAGTTCATCTCTTAAGTCTGTCTACCTGCTGGAATTTCCTTCTCCGATGGAATTTCTTCTTCCAGCATCTGCCACTCCTTCATCTGAGCTCTCACAATGCAGTATGGGAAACTTCAGCTCCAAGTCATACAGCCCTGGGGCCTTCTCTTCACCTAGTATTGTATCTCTTTTCTCACCTCTGCTGGATGCAGTATTGTAAGTTTCTCTTTTTGAGGCAGCTTGGGAAGAGCTCTCTTCTCCATTTCAGTCTGCTTCCCCTTCCTCAAGTTTAATCTAGACAAGGATGAAACAGAAACATCAGTGGGTTTTTCTAATAGGGCACAATTTCTCCAGTACCAAATTCACAAACCACAGTCATTGCTATTAATGTATTTTGCAGCTGAGAAGACACAGTAATAGGATACTTTAGGTTCTCATAAGAGAAATGTCAGAATAAATTGTTACTCTTTCTAAATGTTGTGTGACTGAGAATCTCTTCAGCATGTGGAATAGATACAGCAGTAAGAAGACATTCCCTTCATCAGGATACTCCCACCTTGTAACTCAAACTTATCCTACTGAAACTAGCTGAGAGTGAAAAGTCTGTTTACATGTCAGATCTGTGCTAAATATCTCACCATTTCTTCAAAACTGCCAGATGCTATCCTTGCCAACACTGGTATCAGTCCACCAGATATTCAGTTGTATTTACCTGCACTTTAATTCTTTTTTTTTTTCTTTTTTTTTTTTTTCTCAGCCAATACCTGACCTGACAATGTTTTCGATCTGTATTCTCGTTCATGAGTTTACTCAACGGTTTTCAATCACTTTGTTCCACTGTTGTTGGTTATGCCTTCTTTTCTTCACATTATATTATCTTCTTTTTTTTTTAAAACTTTCCTCATTTCCTAATTCCCAATCTCTTTTTTGTAATATATTTCTCTGAGTTACATGTTTTATACCTCTCCTATTTCAATCTTTCCCTCCCTCTCCTTTTTTTTTCCTGAAAAATTTTCCTCAGCTTCCACACACTTCTTCTAAAGATTTTATAATCATGTTTCTAATCAATAGTGTTATATTCCACTCTTCTGAGGATGCCAGTCTTACACATTAGTCCCAACAACTTCATAAATTGCTAAGGGATGGGACATAGTGGCTGCAAAGGTGCACAAAGTAAAAGGACCTGAGGGTGTTAGTTAACAGCTAGCTGATGATGAGCCAGCAGTGTGCTCAGGGGACCAAGAAGGCCAATGGCATCCTGGCTAGTATTAGAAATAGTGTAACCAGCAGGACTAGGAAGGTGATCCCTCTCTTGGTACTAATTTAATGGCTATGGTGGTGACAGGCTGAAGGTTGGACAAGATCTCAGGGGTATTTTTTCAATCTTAGTGATTTCTGGAGATCACTTTTAGTTATTCAGCTCTTACTGTCTGCCTCCATTTTGCCCAGCCTGCATAACTCCCTAGTAAGGTATTTGTGGTGGCTGTTAGTTGCTGAGGGCAAACATGCATATGTGTTGATATGACATCAAAGGCACAGTAAGGACCCAGACACGCTGCATCCACTCATAGGCATTTTAACACTTGCTAAAGCTGAAGTGTAACTGGCATAAGCCAAGGTTCAAATTCTGTGGTTGCAAAAGTAGGCTCAGGCAGAGCTAGAGTACTGCACTGAAAGTGCCCACAGTCCATTACAACAGAGCCTGCGAGTGTTTGAAGTCTCTTGTTTAAAAGTTTCTTTACTACATCTAAGTAAGACATAATGGAGAATTTTAGTGTGAACTGATAACATCACACGTAAAGGCAAATGATAAAGTATGCCAGGTGACAAGGAGTGAAACCAACTGTCCAAGCAGTGTGAAACACACTGTAAATCTACCAGTTCTTTGAGAGGGATTTGAGCTCCACAGGAAATAGCAATGGCTCCTATAATTACACTGCTCAGCCCAATGTTTTTTTACAAAAAGCCTACTCTCTACTAACATCTCTGGCAGGTTCTTGCTTGTTGTATGGAAACTGTTGATTATAGCCTGAACCTTTGACCACCTGAGGCAAGCAATGAGTCTGCTGCAGTAGCACGGGTGAAGGCAATTCACCTGTGCTACCTGAATGGGTGGAGCCTGGCTCCCCCTCTCCTAGACTCCATGTAAGTGCTGACTACCATAGAGGAAAGATTTTTTTTGTGGAGATTGCTGTTTGTCGGGTTTACTGTGTGCCTATGATACTGGTGAGTATTTCCATTTGTTTTGATTATCTTTTCATCGTAATTATCTTACTAAGCCTAACCTTTGTGCACCTATTGATTGTATGCTTGTATAATTAAAGAGTAGTAGAAACACTTAATTTTAAAAAGCTGTTGTTTATTTGACTAGCCTTAATTATATGTTATTGGTAATTAATGTTACATTAGGTGAAGTTTTTTTGTGTTGTTTTATCACGATAAAATTCAGTGTTGAAATAACTACTGAATATGTGTCAACACAGGCGTGACCGTATTGTAGAAGAAGGAGATCTCCACCACAATTAATAATTTATCTGTGAAACATGGAAGTGATAAAATCTAAGAACAATAAATAAATATAATCTACATCAGAAAAGTGGTCAGTATTGAGTGGGGACTACTCACTTGAGTCCAAATATAGTGGAAACAGTTTGGCTCTGGACACCCTGCTGAAAATGCTAGGACTGTTATTTGCTGTGTTAATGTAATTAAAGCTATGATCCTGATCTCTTCAATTCAAGTGTAGAGAAAACACTGCAGTAGAAAAGCAGTTGTCAGTTGTTTCTAAACCAGCTGATGAAAATAAGCAGAACACATTGGTAATCCAAGCTGATGACAAGAGTGTGGAAAGTTAAGAGACCTTTACGCCAAAAAGATCTTCAGTGGCTGGAGGCAGAGAATGTAGGAAATTTACTGTGGGCTATAATAATTGCTGTCTGCCCTGGGAAATGGCATCAAGGCCAGCGTAGTCATGGCTCCATGCAAGCACATCCTCTAATTATTGAAAAACCTGTGTAGAGTCTCAATGTTAATCAGTCTCTCAGAGACTTCAGCTTTATGTGGTTAGTGCGGATTTATGGCATTTTTCTTTTCTTGTTATTAAAACTGATATTTCACAAGGAAGAAAGTATCTCCAGATAACTGTTAAAATGCAAAGTTTCGGTCATAAAAGAGAACTGCAGGATTATTCTAAGACTATTCCACAGAGATCCCAAACAAGAAGGGTAAGAAACAAAACATCAAAGACGCGAGGAAAAGTGGAAAAAGATGAGACTTTAAAATATTAACTAAAGATGCAACAGTTGGCCTGTAGATTCAAGAGGTTATAGTGTAATTAATCAAGTGCTTGTTACAATTAGGGAAATAAACAGTACGTGTACTAATACAACATGAGTAATACATAACTGTGGAAAAAAAGTAAAACAAACTGAGAGGTTTGCATGTCCACGTTACTAGAGTTATTTGCATGGCTGTATTAATGTTGTCACTAGAAAATAAACACAGAACTTTGACTTTTTATTACATGGTCATTCTTTGCTTCCTTTTACTAATGCTGCAGCAACAGTATAACATACAACTTCTGATTATTCCACTGGGGCAATTACAAATGGCATTTCAGTCCATAATTCTGAAACTGCTTTGAAATGTTAAACTCGGTGGTCTTTACGAAATAATATATCGAATCAAATCTCAGATTATCTACTAGTTGTGCCTGCAAATTTTTGGCTAACAAAGTAGAGAAAGTTGTGTGTATAACGATCTTTTTTTCTTACTGTTACATTTTACATCAACCCCAACCTTCCTGAGGTATTTTCCATTTCATAAATAGCAGAACCCTGGGAAAGTTCACAGAAATGAAACCATAAAAATTGCAAACTTGAATGTCACTGACAGGATTTGAGAAGTGTTTGTGATGGGCTGGGTGGGGGCTGACGTGTTAGTCACACATCATTTAGTTGTTAGTTGTCACCGTTCTGAAAAATATGCCATAATAGATCTGATACGTTTACAGGTTTTAATTTACTAGTGATGGCTGACTGCTCTTAAGTGGCCTAAATTAATATCAAAATAATCTTTCTGGAAAGACACGCATAAATACTGCATAAGGTCTGACTGTAGACTGTACTTACAACCCGGGAGCAGCACATTTACTCCATATAGAAAAAGACAGAGCAAGGTATCCAATTATTTATACAGCAGCAGGAAGTTCAAAAGATGTAACTGGAATAAGCAGTGGGAATGCCTGAATCAGAGCACAAGGCTGGAATCAAAAAAGGATATGCAAACTGACACCTGATGTCAGCTCTTTGTACCTCTTAAGATGCCTGAAAGAAAATACTGACCAAACACCATGGATGTGTGCAGGAAAGATGCAGAACTATTTAAGGTACAAAACTTATGTTGGAAAGCAAGTGATGTGCATAAAAAAGTAATTTGAGACAAATGGACCTTAAGTACATCTTATCCAGAATGGAAAAAAGTCATCCCTAGTTAATTATTTTAGTGATTATTACTTCCAAAACCAAAGCAAAAGTCAGGTGTTCATAGCAGCACCACACAAGTGTTGATCTCGCACTTCCCTATGCGCATGGCTGTGACATAAAGCAGTAAAATGTGCTGTGTACTAAATTTCCAAAGTCTCTGTGTGTCCCTGCAATCCTCCTGGTTTTCTCCCTCTCTCTGTGGATACAGAATTTTGCCCCTGTTCAAAAGATGATGTAAAGTTACTGAGAAAAATCTACTAAGATAAAGAAGGAATGAAAATAGGGAAAAAAAAAGGGGGGTGGGGGGGAGGGAAAGGGAGACCTGCTCCTATAGGAAAAAGGCTCACTGAGCTATGAGTCAGAATTACAGAATTGTAGGGGTTGGAAGGGACCTCCAGAGATCATCGAGTCCAACCCCCCTGCCAAAGCAGGTTCCCTACAGCAGGTCGCACAGGTAGGCATCCAGGCAGGTCTTGAACGTCTCCAGAGAAGGAGACTCCACCACCTCCCTGGGCAGCCTGTTCCAGTGCTCCGTCACCTCACTGTAAAGAAGTTCTTGAGCACAATTGTGCAGAACTTCCTATGTTGCAGTTTCCAGCCGTTTCCCCTTGTCCTGTCTCCACTCACCACTGAAAAGAGTCCAGCCTCGCCATTCTGCCCCCCACACCTTAGATATTTATAGACCTGGATCAGGTCCCCTCTCAGTCTTCTTTTCTCAAGGCTGAACAGACCCAGTTCACTCAGCCTTTCTTCATAAGAGAGACGCTCCAGGCCCTTCACCATCTTTGTGGCCCTCCGCTGGACTCTTTCCAAGAGATCCCTGTCTGATGAATAACAACAAATTAGCTGTAAAGGAGCTGGTATTTAGAAACGTATCTGCTTGAAAACAATCCAGTTATCTGAGTGTCACTTTTTTTGTTTAGCTCTTCATGGTGTTAAAATTAGGAATTGTCAGTTTTAGGATGTGTGGTGTCTTTCACATTCTTTAGTCATCAAGTTTCTCTGCTGCCATATTTTAAGAACCTATGCCAATTAATCTACTGGAAATTAAGAAAAGATGTACTAATACCCTGAAAGCTCAAACAAGCACCCAAACCCATCAGACTGAGCACCTCTGGCAGTGAGACATGCCTTATTTTGGGATGTTGTCCTGTGGCTTTCTCAGCTGCTTCATCAATCAGAGGCACAGGTACATTCTGGCTGAATGCTGGGTTGTGGAGACCAGAAGTGCCTCTTAACAATTTCAAAATCAAAAGCATGTAGATGCTGACATTACAGCACATCATCCAGCAGGAGATAATGTTGAATTTTATTGCAGGTTAATCTTGCTTGTAGTAAACTCAAATTATCTTGGAAACTGCCTCAATCCTCCTCCCAGCTGAGCGCTAGCACTGAACTGGAATTTTAGTTTACCTTGTTACCAGACAGAGATGCAGTGTATTTAGCTGAAACTGTTAAATAACATTGTTGAAACAAAGACTCATTAATTGTGAATATCTAGCAACATCTAGGATGAAGTTGAAGAGTAACAATGTTATGACATAACTGTAGCAAAGATTAGGATGGCCCGAGAGAGGAGCTATTAGCATTGTCCTGTCTTCTTTCTGGGGTTGAGGCACATAAAATTCAGAAAGCCTGTATATTTGAAGGCAATTGATTTTCTAGATATAGCAAGGAATAGAGTATACCCAATCTGTTCAAATCTGAGGAAATTCTGGTGTGAAAATGCTGTATGTGTGTAAGAAGAATCCATGCCAAGAAAACTTTTTCTCAATAAACATCTCTCCCAGAGCCTAAATCATAACAAATTGTCTCATACAAACTCCTGTTTTGCGTTCAGAAAAGATCTTATTGGTTTTGGCTACGAGATCACTACAAAACAAAGGCGTTAAAGCCTGCTGCAACTACACACATATCCAAGTTCATGTGTTTAAACATCAGTATGTCTTTTCTAGGGCTTATACTCCTAAACTGTCTCTGCCAGCCACTGTCTTCAATTTCTTACTCCAAAAGGTGTTATTTGATTAGATAAGCTCTCAGAAAAACAGCAGGGTTTGGCCAAATCTGAATGGTTGCTGTTTTTTTGTTTTGTTGTTTTTAGGCAGATCCATAGCAGGTGAGTGAAATTATTCTTCCAAGAAATGCTGCAACCTGATTTGCCTGAGAAGCTCTGTATGTTGGCAGGGTCTCACTGCATTTGCAGGCTCCAGTAGTTCTGTTAATATTTTTATATTATCTGGTAATTTGGACACAGTCATAGGATCTTCAGCTTGTATTAGATATTCTCTATAATCCCTAGGGTTTTGTATCTTTTTTATACTTCTTCCCTTGTTTTTATCAGTTGTCACCTATTGTGCATCACTATTTTACTCTTGGGTGCTTTAATTATATATGAATGTGGTATGCTTCACAGCAGCTAGTTTCCATTTGCCATCTAAATATCTTTGTACATGAACAGAGTAACCTACATTTAACTTCACAGACATACAGGCAGTTTGCAAATCTACTGTATTTCAGATTTTTATTTATTTTTTTTTTTGTCTGCCTACTTTTATTTGATAATTGATTTTCTAGCTGGTGTTTCCTCTGCTTTCTCAACCTGAAATAAAACTCTTTTCCAGAAACAAAACAGAACACTTGAAGACTAGGAGGCTGGCTTGGGATAGTGGAGGGCCTCGTATTGGCTTCCTTGGTGGACTTCATTTTCTTAAGCTGGGCAATTTCTTTCAAGAACATCTGTTACAGGAGTGAGTATTTTGTTTTAATGCCTAATAGTACTAATTTATTAAATAATTTAAATTTCTGAAAATCAACTGATTTTCTGATCAACTGACAAAAATAATTCAAATCAGAATTCTTCAATGTATGGCTGCATTGCACTGTATTTCTTCTGTTTTTTTACTTTTAACCATCCCGTGAACACCTATTTGTACTTTTTAGAGTGTTCTGAAGTTATTTAGAAAGTAAATAATGTGGTTGGACTTCTCTAATCAATAGTTAATCCACAACTTGAGTGACAGTCTCGCTAATCAGGAAAGCAGCACGAACAAGTGGTAAGTAAATACAAATCAGAAAGCATCAAGAAATAAATGTCTGGAAAAAAAACAGCAATGCACTAGGGGATTTTCTGGTTTTAAATCTGCACAAACACAGATTGAGCTTAAGATGTGTAGTTATTGGTTAAACAATTTTTAATGAAATATAAAGACCTATGTGCTCTTAAATAGATAATTTATGTGCAATGTTATTGTCTCCCAAGGTTTAATTAAATGTTTGCCTTGTGGCTAATCAGCTACAATTAATAAATGAAGCCTATATTCATGTCACTTAGAGGGAATGTTAAAATTCCATTAGAATTTCAGTATCACTTTTGTGGCTGGTTGATAACCATCTAGTACATGAGAAACTTACACAAAACAAATTTGGTACAGACATTAATATGAAATTACATTTATATCATGCAATGCTTTTATCACATTTATCACTTCAATTTCCATTTGAAGGTAAGTACCCATAAGTACCTGGAGTGGAAGTATATGTTTTCATTGCGCTTTTCATCTCTGAAGCAGTTCCCAAATTTCAGCTTCAAGTTCTGCTTTGCCTACAGAGCAACACCTCTTAGCCTTACAGATACAAAGGAATTTACAGGGGAGGAAAACATCCATTAATCCACAGACCTCCTGCCCCCAAGGATTTCAACTATCTCTAGCATGATACACTTAAAGTCTTAGGACTATGTAACAACACCACCAGATTTTTATCCTGGATGCTAACTTGACATGTCTTTTTTGCTTCAGCTACTCTAACGTTATGAATCTCGGTAGGCGAGCACTGAAAATGTAGGTAAGCCTCCACGGGGTGCTTTCCCACCTGAACACGTTACATAAATAACCGGTCAAGAGGGAGGAGGCCAAAGACAATGCTGGCTGTCACTGACGGCATTCCTGAATCACAGAGTCCAACCCCCCTGCCAAAGCAGGTTCCCTACAGCAGGTCGCACAGGTAGGCATCCAGGCAGGTCTTGAACATCTCCAGAGAAGGAGACTCCACCACCTCCCTGGGCAGCCTGTTCCAGTGCTCCGTCACCTCACTGTAAAGAAGTTCTTGCGCATGTTTGTGCAGAACTTCCTATGCTGCAGTTTCCAGCCGTTTCCCCTTGTCCTGTCTCCACTCACCACTGAAAAGAATCCGGCCTCGCCATTCTGCCCCCCACACCTTAGATATTTATAGACCTGGATCAGGTCCCCTCTCAGTCTCCTTTTCTCAAGGCTGAACAGACCCAGTTCACTCAGCCTTTCTTCATAGGGGAGATGCTCCAGGCCCTTCACCATCTTTGTGGCCCTCTGCTGGACTCTTTCCAAGAGATCCCTGTCTTTTTTATACTGGGGAGCTCAGAACTGGACGCAGTACTCCAGATGAGGCCTCACCAGGGCAGAGTGGAGGGGGAGGATCTCCTTCCTCGACCTGCTGGCCTCGCTCTTTTTAATGCACCCCAGGATGCCATTGGCCCTCTTGGCCACAAGGGCACACTGCTGAAATCAGCTAAAAGGAGAATTTCAGATCTGCAAAGACATTTGTTGTATGCAGCTAACGTATTGTTATTTATCATTTCCACTACAGTAGTGCCCAAAGGTCTCCGGGCTAGGCTGGATTATAAAGCATTATCTATAAATAATATGCTATTACTTGTCTGTGTCACTGCTTACAATCTAGTTTAAGATGAGAGATGATTAGTGGTTGCGATCAGAACTAGAAAACAATAATGGAAGGAGCTCAGTAGCAATACAAATAAATGCAAAACTTCAGATATGCAACTTATTGGGAAATATATGTGTATATATATTCTTCAGCACAATGAAGGTGATGTCAAATAATTTTTTTCCACCAATTTTAGTGTGATCTATCAGAAGGAAAGTAACTGCAGGATGTTTCTATTGTCGTCACTTAAGTCATTCTTTTTGACTGCTTCTCCTTCGATTTGGTTAGGCCCCGGCTCAGCAACCAGTCATACCATGGTGCAATCAAGAAATGCACTCAGAGGAAGCTGAAAGACTGTAAATAATACTCCCTTTTATTAGTATAAAAAGGGTGTTTTTTATTAGCTGTAATACATTAAGGATATTGTCTGTATATTTTGTCTTAAGGAATGAAAACATTTAATAATAACTTATTTCTCTTGGGGTTGCAAAGATATCTTCATCTGTAAGTCACTCTCCTTTTGCGGAGGCTTTCATTTACTACAGACTGAAGACTGCACAAATTAAATGGGAATAACAGTATCAAGCAGAGCTGTTTAGCTCTGTTCCATGAAAAAAACCAATGTTCCATGCTGCAGGATTTTTTTTTTTTTTTGCTGCTCCAAAAAAACCTATGTTCCATGAAAAAAAACCAACATATGCTAGATTAAATAGATGATGACACACTGAATGCAATAAATGCAGTAGAGTTTCATAATAAGGTGGCTGTTTCTGTCGGTTGTTAATATCAAAAGTTCTACACATACAACATTTTTTAAAATGCTCTACAGAATAAATAGTCTTGAAGTAAATTCTGATTACTATTTTCTATTCAGTCATGAAGGAGACCTTCAAACTCGCTTGCCTGAGGCACTGAGAAGCTCCAGGTCTTTGACGTTCATGAAAGAAAGATAACAATCACTCTTCAGGGGAGAGATCTTATTATATGTACCCTGTGGGGTTTTTTTTTATCCTTTATCAAACTGCACCTTTGTGGGCCTTTAATTTCTTAATGGGTTGTTTATCCTTTTCCCCCATAATTCGTGATGATAAGCTGCATGTCACATAGATACTGTTATGCTGATGAAAAAAGTTGTACTTTTGAGACAAGTTGGTGATGTGGTTTGATCAACTTCTCACATAGATATTTCTAGATTGGTGAAGCAAATTCAATTGGTAATCCTACAAATGTTTAAGTAGGTAAAAGTCCATCTGAGGCTTACCTAAAAGGGTATGAATAAGAATATCTGAAATAGGTAAACACAATTGCAGAACCAGGATCAGATGTTAATGGGATATCTTACAGGTACACAAAGTGTTGGAGGGGGTGAATGGGAGGGGGGAAGAGAGAACAGAACAGCACGCTGAAACAGTTTTCACTCTATCACATGTAGAACATAGGACCAACAATGGCATGGCATGGAAGACTTAACAGCATGAGTTTTAGAAAACAGTGATACCTGCAGTTCCACCATTTGTGAATAAGTATATTGAATGATCTCAAACAAATGACAAAATCTTTGTATAGTGCCAACTCTGATTTTCCTACATGTGTCTCAGGTTAAGGAAATACTGGTTTAGATACTTCAGAAATTTATCAGGCTGCTGTGAATTCTATCCTCATTTGTAACAGTCATAGAACTGAAGGGCAGTATCTCTGGTACTTCCATGAATACAAATAAATGTTACTACCCACTTTGGAATCATGGAAAACGCACACTTCTAGACATGCAGAATAACAACACCTTAAGAGAAACTTTTGCCCATTCTAGTCTTCAAGGCTGAGGAAATGCTACTTGTATATATATGAAGTGTGTATATATCTGCTCAGTTTTTGATGTGCATCTGCACTCCTAATTCCCACCCAGATACATTCCATACTTTCATAAGTATTTACGCAGGATTGTTCCTGAAATAACCATTGCTTGTTAGCAAAACATAATCATATTCTTATTTATCTTCCTCTTAACTATATCAGTCCTCAGACCTGTTTCTTTAGAGCTAACCTTTGGAGGGTTGCTACTTATGTTTGCAAGTTGTTAGCAATATGAATGCTTTTCTTTGAAGTGAATAAAACAACATATAAATAAATGGTCACCAATGTGTTAGAGCAGTGTTAATACAGTTCTATTTTTTTTATTTTTTTTTTTAGTTTTCCACTGTAGTATTTAAATTATATAAACAGAGAGAAATTGAAAGCCTGATAAAGAAATGGCTTATGATATCTAATCCTTTAGCTCTAATATTAGTTTGGAAGACTTCTATTTAAGGACCAGCTACAAGCTACAGTGAGATGAAACATGACAAGGAATGTGAAACAAAGATTTTGGAGATGTGCATTTTCTTAGAAATATTTGGATCTTTCCTAAGCCTATTGTGCCAGCAGTGGAACTTGGCAGTGATCTAGTATATTGATGCATAAAGTGTATATAATGAACAGCAAGTCTAGTGATCCTTACAATAACTTTTACACTGTAAGTTTGTTTGATCTTTATCATTACTGCTGTCTCCATCTCATCACTCAAATAGAAAGCTGAAAAAAGGAGATATGTGATGTAGAGACATCACTGAGGCTGCTTAAACTGTATGTATGCTGTAACTGTGTGCTCTGTTAAGAACACTGGAAATCTCTAGTCAGTGTGATTCTACTTATTCAGATCTAAATGTGTATTTACCATGAAGAGAAAAATCAGAGGTAGATCATGCAGACTAGCCACACAAGACAACTCCAAAATTAAAATTGATGGCTCTAATGGGAAACATAACTTTTATATTCAAAAGTCATTCGTTGCTGTCAAAGAAAGCAACTGGGTCTTGTCTGGGACAGCCTTCCTTGCAATGAAAGGCAAGACTTGTGTAAAGGAGCTTATTAGGGCCCCTATTTATGATGTGGTTACCCTGCTTGTGTATTCAAGTGCTAGCTTTATGCTAGCATCTAACTATCAAGTGTTGCGGCAGCACTATTGCCTGCTGACCAGGAAGCTGATCAACACACAGCAGAACTGGGCTCCATGCTAGCGATTTGGTCCAAAAGTTCCTCATGCTCATCTCTAAAGAAACAAGAAGGGTATCACTTACAGAGTGAGTAAAACATATAAAGAGTCTTGAAGAATCTACTATGAAAGAAAAACCTTATAACGTACTTCAGGAAATGGCTCCTTTTGTGTGCAAGAGAAAACCATTTCTGGTTTGGGCCTATGATTGCTACCTACAAGTAGTACTACATATGTAGTACTACTTCTCTTTCTCTTGCACATGATTATCAGAAAGGTAGAAATGCCGTTTACATCTCATGTGTAAGGAAAAGATGCATAGGAAGTATTTATTTTTGGAAAGATTATCTGTTTTGAGAGGCAGTAGGTTTCTGGTTATTTGGTTTTGAGAGAGCTCACACACAAAAAATAAAATTTTGTCTAGAAATATTGATTGTAAAACCTTACAGGATTTGTCTGCAGAAATCCTCTGTTTTTTTGAAGATTTTGTGTATTTTATTTGGTATGAAAAATAACACTGGTCCCACAGCTAACTTTTGTTTAAAGATCATTCCAATCAGTACCTAGCTCAATATGCCATGCAAGGTCTCACAGAGTTGAAGAATCTCCCTGTTGACCTCTTTTATCCCAAGAGAAGGGATAAAAAGAGGAATGGGAGTAAGAGGAATATTGATGGAAGAAAACCTGGATATTTTAGAGATTATCCCTGTTCCATCATCCTCAGGTCAGATCTCCACCTGCAGCCCACAGCTGTTTTGTACTTTTTGTGTACTTTGCACTTCTTTGTACACTGATTGGTGCCTGGTAGCATGCTCAGGGCTGCCACCCTCACATTCCTCATTCCTGTGTTTTAACTTCCCAAGTCTGTCGTGGTTAAAGTCGACATCTTCATCACTTCATAGGGATGTTTCATCATTTAGACCGTTTTCTATCTTCTACACCTGAGAAAAGAAAAAAAAGAAGAAAAAAAAACACAAAAGAAAACCCTCAGATTTTCTTCAGTTTAATTGTTGTATATTTATTTATTTATTCCTTTTAAACCTTTTACAACTCAGTCATTTTCTACAATTTCTAACTTACAATGTACATCTGTTATACTAGATAGCTCCTGTTTTGAGATGTTTTCTTTGTAATCTAACCCTATCTGTTTGGCAAATGTATTCCTTCATCACAGGACGATGACTTTAGGAGTATCTTGGCTAACATCCTTACACAGTTTCCAATTAATATTCTCCCATCTCAGGTTCCGTTCTTTCTCCCAAAGACTTATCTTACAGTGGTCTTCACCTTTATAAAATTATGCCGTCCAACACATGAAGCATGTATATTATTGGTTTGGACTTAATTCTGTTTGCATGTAACAAATGTGATCAAATAATTATCAGTTATATCTAAGCTATGACTAATTTCTAGCTCTGTGCTCAATTCCTTTTTATGTGTCTAGATGAGGTCTAATATAGAATTTCCTTCTGGTGAGTGCAACACTTCTTAAGTTAGGAAATGACTCTTAAAATATTTTGAAATTCCAAGTACTTTTTAACACCAGCAGTATGAGATGTCTAGCATGTGAAATTCATCATGGTACAGGAATGTTTTCCCTATATGTTGTAGACAGGTAAGGCATAGTTCCTGCTGTTCTCTAGTGTGATTTGATGGCTAAGTACCCTGTCAATTTCTGGCTTATCCATTAGAACACTGACCCATAAACATTCAAGATCAGGTGCTTCCGATTGACATCAACTCAGAAACAGGTAATGCCATCTCTGAAGCGCTTTTTATCCACTCGATCCTTCCAAAGAAGATTATAACAATTGATTTTGACATGCCAGTTTTCCAAACAGTTTTAGCAATAAAAACTGGGTCAAATCTGTGCTACTAAATGACCTCTTCCACTGGTGATAAGTGACTGAAAAATCTCTGCTCTTTGTATTCTTTGGTGTCCTGATTATGGTTTTTCTTTTTCATCCACATTTACCAAACCTTCATTGGTTCCTTCTTGCTAGCTCTATTTCCTGTAAGCTGTCAGACTCCTTAGCTGATCAGTAGAAGAGTTCTTCTGTTACAGACAGCAGGCTCTCACCATAGACAGTGACAGGGTTTTCCACAAACCCAAAATCTTTATGCCACTCGCTTAGATTAAATCTGGGCTTATATGCTTTTTGTTTCCTATTACTCGATAGACCTGAAGGACCGTCTGAAAAGGTCCTGTAACAAAATACAAGTCATTCACAGCTGTGAACCTCTAGTCCGAGACGAGTTAATGTTAAAAACCGTCAGCTGCGCTGGGTTCTCACATCTTCCGGAGCTCATAAGGTTTAACTCAGGGTTAGTCGCTTTCTCGGTAGTCTCTCACCGCTCGCTTCCACCCTCGGCACCGCCCGCCCCCGTTGCCATGGCTGGGCCGGGAGCGTCGGCACCATAAGGCTGCAGGGCCGCCGCGCTCTGCTCGGGATGGAGGCTCCGCGCCGCTGCTTTTCAGGTTCGACGCGAGGGGACGCGCCGTCCGCGACCCCTTCTCCTCCCCCTCCGTCCTCGCGGGGCGGTCCGCTATTTCGCCGGGGGGTCGGGGCTAAACGGCCGCTATCGGCCGTGCTGCGGTGGACGTTCGTGTCTTTAGAAAGTTCTGGCTTTTTTTTTTTTTCGGAGGGGCTGAAGCAGCGTTGCAGGAAAACGCTTTGGGTCTGCAGGTGGTTAATGAGCTAAGGAGAAAGATGAACGCACCTGTCTCGTAGCCAGTCAAGCCAGCCGGTAGTCTGTGGGGGTGCAGCCGCTCCTGGCTCGGTGCTTCTGAGCCCCCTGCCTGCCCTGTCCCACCGCTGCCTGCAGTCAGCCCTCCTGCTTGCCAGACTGTGCTGCTGCGATTGAGACGTGCTCCAAAAGTAAGGGGCTTGCAGCAGGCTTTGCCTTTTCTCTGGGCTACGGTGTTGGTATAAAGTTTACTAGCCGTTCCTCAATGAATAGCACTTTCCTTAGCTGAGATCTCCCTTTCTGTGTTGTGTGTGGATGCAAATCTGCACTTTCTGTAACAAGTGTAATTTTCTACAGTGATGAGATACCAGTGCTTTCTGTAGACTTTGTTGTAATTATTTTTTTTCCCCAATGACACACTTTTGTAAAATGATGCTGCCTCCAATTGTAAGTTGTTTAATGTTTTTTGGTTTTTTTTTTTTTCTGTAACAAATTTAGGACTACAAGCCCTAAAAGTGCGACTCAGAGGAATTAACTATATTCTGACATCTTTTTCAACCCATAGTTTATTGCTATTCCATTCTAAGTAACAACTTAAAAAATTAAAAGGAAAAAAAAGCGTCATAATGAATGTAGCAAAATATTTCATCAGTGAAATGGCTTTCATTCACAGAAAGGCTGATAAATAAAATATTCTTCTACTCTGATAGCGATCATCAAGTTGACTTATATCTATCATTCCATTCCTACAAAAGGAATTTTCTTCCTCTAAATGCAGCAAATAGTTAACTTCTTCCTCTTCTTTCCTCTCCTCCTCCCCCCCCTTATATTCTATTTTCCAGTCCCTATTAAAAGTTTCTGCCTTGGGGCCTACCAGCAGGGCATGCAATACCTACATTAAACCAAATTTAAAAGTGAGGGTGCTCCTGCTGCTAACGTCCTCAGATCACAGACATGCAAAATGAAGGAACTGGCAGCTGAAACTTTAATGGTAGGAAGTGGAGGCTGAATACTTGGGGAAAAAGCACAGTAGCTCTCTATGACAAAGAAGTCCTATTAGCATTTATGTACTTCAAAATGACAAGCTAGACAATTCTACATAACTGGGGCTTTCTGCTTTTGTTTTAAGTAAAATCCTATGTTGCGTGTATAGAATTACTTGGATTTTTCTACTCACATGCTTGTTACTGGGACAATTATGTATTATTTTGAACATTAATTCACTGCCTTTTGTTGCATTGCACGTTGCATGTTCAGTCATTTCTTCACCTTATGTACCAGCATAGCTTATTAACATGTGGGCATACCTAGCTTGAGGAAGCACAGGGAATTACATGCAAGATGCCTGCACTGGTTGTTTCTATGTAGATTAAAAGCACTCCAATGAAGGAAAGAAAACTACTGACCTTAAGGTTATATCTATTCTTAAGCATTGCGTCCTCATGAAGCCATGCTGAGGCCCAAACAGATTGGCGTGGAACCGGAGGGCAGTATTATATGTGATGCAGTGAAAATAAAAGATTTAATTGAAAAGTGGTAAAAAGGAAACTAGATCATTGTGAAAATATTATTTCAAATAATTGGGGTTTTGTTTACTTGTTTTAGTTGAAATGAAAGTGTTGCCTCAAGAAATCATTCAAAGCCCACCATGGCATCCCAGGTTTGAAGAACAAATGATTTGTCCGCCATTAGGTTTTGCCAGGTATGTGCCTTTTTTTCTTTCAGAGTATGATTATTTTTACTGTGAATAGCTTCAATCTGATGTGCAAATTTGATGAATTCTTTTCAATTTGTTGCAGTGTTTAAAAATGCAAAAGTAAGAAAGAATTGAATTTTATCCTAGGAAAGGTTGTTGTTAAAAGGAAGAAAAAATGGAAATGCATTCTGTTTAAGGTAGATGTTTCATCCTGTTTTTTCAAAGCATCTTCAGAAACTGTAGGAAGTTATTTCTGAATAGTAGGTATTGTCTTGCATTGATAAAATGGAAGTTAATGAAAATGTACCTATTTGGATTTTTTAAAATGGTCTTTTTTTTTCATTCAAACAAAAAACAGTTTGGCATCTCTCAAAATATAATGAATGAATATCTAATATAAAATATAATGCCTGAAAACAACAATATTATCTTGTAGTTAGTGCCTGTGTAAAATACAGTACCATAATCCTTTCAAGCTATATTCCTACATGTGCTTTCATGACTTTACAGTCAGTTTCCTTTTCTCTTCCCAGTTATTAGTTGTCTATGCTTTTTTGTCTCCTTCAGTGAATACTCCTAGTTGCTATCCAGCCCCATAATTTTATAGAACAAGTCTGTTTAATAGTTGCTCATTACTAATTGTAGTCCTAGAAACTTAAGTTATTTTTCCACAATTCCATTTGTTTGAGATAGAATTTTGACTACTTCAATCAGGCTTTCTGGGGGGGGGGGGCATACCAGCAGACTGATAGAATAAGAAGATGCAGTGATCTGTGCCTTAAAATATTTTTAAAAATCAAATTAAATTGATACAGCTGGAGCAATGTTCTGTAAACACCAATTTTTCCATTAATTATGAGGGCTGCTCTGCCTTCAGTTTTGCCTTCAGTTTTGCCTTCAGTTTTGCCTTCAGTTTTGCCTTCAGTTTTGCCTTCAGTTTTGCCTTCAGTTTTGCCTTCAGTTTTGCCTTCAGTTTTGCCTTCAGTTTTGCCTTCAGTTTTGCCTTCAGTTTTGCCTTCAGTTTTGCCTTCAGTTTTGCCTTCAGTTTTGCCTTCAGTTTTGCCTTCAGTTTTGCCTTCAGTTTTATTGAGTTGGCCCATGACGTCAGAGACAGATGGTGGTGGAGGCTGAACCTTCCCACCAGTATCCCATTCTGTGTTGTTGCCGTGTGAGAATGGCAGCAGAGAGCAGTCTGACATAATGGCATCTGACATGGAAGAAGTGTGTGTGAAGCAAAGGTGTGTCACTGAATTCCTCTCTGTGGCAACCCACTGACATTTATTGATGCTTGCTGAATGTTTATGGAGACCAAACAGTGTTGGGTGGTGCACTTGAGCAATGGTGACAGCAGCAGTTGGTCATCTCTGCAGGTACAGATTTTTATGAGCACAGCATGCAGGCTCTTGTTCATCACTGGCATAACTAATGGTGGTGACTGTGTTGAAAAACAGTGGCTTGTGGCTGAGAAGTTGGTCCATCACGTAGTGCTATTATGCTCTTTTTAATTGTTGTAGTTTCCGTGGAAATAAATAGGAGGCATTACTTTTGGAGCAACATTTGGTCCATTGTGGGAGAACTTAATCAAGATAGGATTGCTTCTCTCCTTTATTTGGGGAGTGCCACATTCTAAAAGGGCATCCTCCTTCACTCCTGTATGATGTTGTGTCTGTCTGCAAAGAAGAAATGTGTGATTCTGTGATGGTGTGGATGATGCTGCGGGTTCGTAGTGATTAAAGCAAGACAAGCTCTGCCATTTTCTTTGATAGAAAATGCTGAAAAAACTGAACAGAATATGCAGTGAGGATAGAGAGTTATGTGAGTACCTGTTTGGTCCTTCATGCTTTATGCGACTTTGTACTGCTCTTTGATTAAAAAGCCAGTTGTATTTATCTTGAAGTCTGTTTCTGATCAAAATCTGTAGCTATTTTGCTGTGTGAACTGGTAACAAAAATATTAGGAATAAATGATACAAAAAGCCAACTGTGGGGTAACTGTCAGTCGAATTAAAATATATTTGCTTTTAATAAGGGAGTGATTTAAAATTAAATAGGATTCAATTTATAGAGGAAGAACACCTCATATAAACTATTTATGGAGTATCGTGAGTCATCATTGAAACACTGGAAAAATAAGGCTACAACTGTTTGGAAAAAGCAAGCGACAACTTCTGGAAGAATAAAAATGATGCTTCTTAGCCAGTACCATCCTTAGCTTACTTCTCTGTTAGAAATAACATCCATTCTTAGTCACGGTGTCAGTTGTTATCAATTATATTTCTTTTTAATCTCCATTGCACGTAACACATGTAACAATGTTTTAAGTAATGATTGTTTGAGATAATGGAAATTTCTGCTTTTTTTTGTTCCTATGTATATTGTCTGCTTGTCTTGTCTGTGTTGTTCCTGTATTAATATCATTGACAATAGCAGCCAAAATGAGCTAATTATTTGTTATTTTCAGAACCTTACATTTCTTCCAGTGTAATTCCATCAGTTCAATACTCCGGATACTTTGGGGCTTCTGTAAACTAATTGGTTTGCAAGTTGTTGCTTCTGTTCATTTTTTCCCTTGGCTGCAGGTGTTTGTTTTCTCCTGTTCTCTTTTTGTTTGTTTGGTAAGTGTGAAAGTTATTCCCTGTCAGAATTCAGAACTTTATATATTGACTCCATGGCAGGTGATAGTTTAAATTGTGTATGATTTTGTGGGGCTTTTTTCCCAATTTTTCTGTATGTAGATATTGTTTATTAATTTGAGAAGACAGTAGGAAGGCATCAGACTTTCCTTTATTCCAGTTTGAACTTGTTTTTAACTGCAGTGTAGATTATATTGCAGAGAGGTGACAGTGATGCCTAGAAATTTGTATCTTGTAGATGAATGTTTCAGTCTGGGGGTCTGGACCTTTAGTTTTTTTCCCATCTATATCTGCTGTTTTCTTTGTATGCTTATGAGGCAAAGAAGACTCATTTTTGCAGCCTTAAGGTACAAAGATCTGCCTTTCGTGTGGGTGTGTTTTCTGAATCTCTCACATTTCATGATCCAAAGATACTGCTTTTTAAATATATTTTCTTAAATGATATAAACATATTCTGTCTTGAAATACAGTTTACATTAGTTTAAAATCTAAAATTTATCTTATCTTCTTTTTCTTATCTTCTTTTTCCTAACAACACTACTCATCTTCCTAAATTGTGACTGTTTTTCTGTGAAAATTTTGATACTGATGAAACACTGGCATTAATTTTCACTGTATTTTTATGGTAATATCCATAAGGTGTATATCTTTGGTGGTCAGCAGCAACTCTGTTACATGCTGTGGGAAAGCACAAGCTTCTGTCGGTGTATATCAGTAACAGTAAACTCGGGAACAAATTTAAATGCCCTGTTCGTGCCACAGGTTTTCACTATTTCATTGTTTGAAATTCAGACACGTCAAAATATCTCTAGATTGCTTAGCTATTTTGTTTTCATTTAAATGAATTTCAGAAAGTGTCTGTGGTATTCTCAGAGCAGTGAAGGGTACATTGCTTGTATTAGCTAACAGTATGAAAAGAATTGACTCTCATACCTGTAACGAAAGTCAGCACTATCATACAGGCAGAGAAAAAGTTACAGATTTATGTGGAACACTGATGTTGAATTTCTTTTATCTTTGAGTGATAACCAGACAATCTTTATGGTTTTTTAAAGAAAAAAAAATCACATTATTTTTATGAAGATAACGTCGTCTGTGGCTGGGTTATAAGAATCTGTTTGAGTAGACTTTATGGTCAGGAAAAGCATATTATCCTTTAAAATTCAAGACATCTCTTGTGTCTCAGAGTAGCAATGCTGGCTTAAATAAAATGTGAAGTATGGTTCGAATTTCAAAATCAGATTTTTGCACTAATAAATGTATAGGAATATTCCCATTTCTTTCAGTGCCTTGTGCCACTTTGTTGGACCTCTTTTTGTAACGTGCTGCTCAAATTGTGGGCAGCAGAGAAAAGCATTAAACATGTGCATTGCACTAAGGAAAGTAAATATGTTTGAGCTGGGTTTGGGATTACTTGTTTTATTTTATTTTTTAGAAATTTTAGATGCACAATTGCTTAAACCACGTTGGTCCATGGCAATAATGCAAAAAATGTAATGATTTAGAAAGCAGTTCAAATATTGGTGGCTTTATCCATTATTACTTATTCAGCTTATATACAGCATCAGTTATTACTTATTCAGCTAATATACAACTTCTTCTGGTTTAGACAGAAATACCGTGTAACTCAGTGCTTGAAAGCTAAACCAATTCTAATTTCTTGCAGAAATAAGGATTTGAAATGGCTGCAGACCAAAAAATTAAAAAGATATTTGTATGTTTTTATAGAAAACATTACTTTGTCAATATTTCAGTATTTAGCTCTACTTGGCAATGCTAATATATTATACATGCCACGGAAGTCTGTGTTAGCAGCTCACAGTGTTTCTTTTAATTTTTTTCATTTAAATTTAGGATTCACTTGATCAAAGACAAAGATGGCATAGATGATTATTTGGCGAAGAATATCAAAGGGTTGTCAAAACAAGAAGCTGCGGCGTAAGTTGGCTTTTTCAAGGCATTTTAACATCCATAAGTTTATTGTTTCCTTTGTTTCTAGTCGTCATAATCATATAAATTTAAAGTTCCCTAGGCCCTACCCTTTTTAGTGAAACTTGGCATTTAAAAATTGAAGCTGATATTAAATAGTGATGGATCGTTTCTCCTGATCTTAAACGTATCAAAGCATTTAACTCCTTGGCTTTATTAATTTGTGTATTTACCAAGGTATTACATCATGTTTGCAACATTATAGTTAAGATTGTGTCAGTAATTATATTTGAAATTTTGCTCTTTCACTCTCCCCCCCTTTATTTTTTTCTTGAACCTGTGTGAAATATTTCCTCTGGGGTGCAAGCTTAGTATATATACGTATATGTTCTTGTAATTTTGAATTATTATTTAGTCACGCTCAACTGCTGACTTCTACGGTGTAGCATTTGAAACACCATTAGATATTTAAAAACCCAGTGAATGAAAAATATCTCGATAACTTTTGATTTCTTACAGCTGAGGTATTTATATTTAGACATTACGAGAGACTACTCACTGAATTATTTTTCTGGAGACTTAGAACATATCTAGGGTTCAGCACCATCAAAATTAATGAAAGAATTCTTACAAATCTGAATTGCTAGTTGCTTAAGTGAGATGATTTATTTATTTCAATATTTAAATAATAAAAAGATGCATATATAAGGGCTCTAGGCACCTTAACAATTAATATTGCAAGATCACGCTAGCAGCATGGAAAAAAAAAACATTCTATTAACCAGATTGGAATTTGACCAACCAGGCAAATTGTTTCTCTTTTTTCTAGCCTACGAATGAACATGCAAAACTTCTGTAAGACACTTTCAAATGAAAATCTAGAAAATTACCAGGTTTAAGTTTAGGGGCAATAACTTTAGCGGCATCCTAAACCCCTATCGTGTAATACTCAGCCAGTGGACTTGCTTTCTTTTTCTACAACACCCCTGGGTCACCTTCATTTTTTTATGATAACATAATCCAGCTAGTAAGTATTCTGACTGACAGTGTAAAAAATGCCATTTATCTGGTCAGGTGATGTAGGAGAACAATCTTTTTAAAGCAAACTCAAGCCTCACTTCTTTTATTTGCATTAGGATCAGGTTGAAAGATGATAAACATGAAGTTGGTTCAGTGATGGGTCTGTGCAGGACCTTATTAGCAGGTCATCATCTGAAAGACTGCAAAGTTGAGATTTTTCCTTCCTCTCTCTTAAAGAGATGCTGTCACAGTCTGTGAGATCCAGCAGTGTGGCAGTGACAGGAAAATTATTTAGAAGCATATTTATGGAGAAAAGGACCATGTTAGTGCTCTGAGTGCTTGTGGCTGATATGGAACAGTTACTGATGCTTTAGGAAGGAAGTCCTTTGGGCTTCAAAGTGCATGTTACAGCGCTGATTTGATCACATCAGCCTTTTACTGGTGCTAAAATTACAACTTTAAAAACCTATTATATTTGTCTTTTCACACACAAACTCTGAAGGAGTTTGTAGAAAAGGGAAACAGCAATGAGAATTTTAACATCTGTTCTGCATTACCTAGGCAAAGAGGTCTGCCTTTATAAGTTTCCTCAGCATTTTATAATGTGCTGTTTTTCAATGTTAGAAAAGCCTCTCAAAGATTAAAGCTGAAATATCATATGTATTCTGCTTTATTCATAGGCAGATTTTATAGGTGTACCTTTTTTGAAAATATTTGTATTCATACTCTATATTTTTAGCTAATCTGAGAATTTCAGGTTTTTAAACTGTAGTTACAAAATTTCTGTGGTATATAATTCTTGAGTAATGTCCATAAACACAGTACAATCAGGTAAGTTAACAACCTAGCAGCTATACAGTTACATTACTACTGGGATAATGTAACTGTAAGAACAGCAAGTGCATCAAACTTAATTTTAAGCAAATTTGAAAGAAAAGCCATGCCATATCTATAAGTGATGTTACTGAAATCAATGCTAGGCTTTGTATGCCTCAGCAGACAAGACATTTTTTATTTTAAAAGTGTGAGAAATGGCTTATAGTATGTTGTGTGATATCAAAATGTTTCTTTCATTCCAAAAGTAAAGCACCAATTCTGTAAGGACAGGATAGCTTTCTCTTACTGGCTGAATATCCATGTATTTGTTGAGATACTTAAAATCTATTTCCTAAATAAATCTTGTTTAAATTTTGAATTATGAATAACAAAGATGGTTTTCTTATTTCTGTTTGGTTTTTTTGGCTTAGTTTGTTTTCTCCAGAAGAATTAACACTGGAAGTGTTTCAAAATCAGAGCAGAAAGCCCCCAGTTTTAGCCAGTGCAATGGTGTCATGTAATTGGATCAACAAAATACCAAGATTTTAAAATGAAATTTACTTTTTTTGAACTAAAACAAATATTTTTACAATGATTTGCAGCTGTGCTAGCAGCAGTTATGCACATGTAGATACTGATACTGTGTTTTTAAATATGTATTCATTCGTGCAGGCTGATCAATGGATTCTCAAATCACACATTTTGAGTCTGGCATTCTCTCTACTGACAATTACTAGGGTACAAGGATGGGAATCATCTTTGCAATTTGTAGCTGATAGCAATCAGCCAGTGTACTACTAATAACACTCCTACCAAGATTACTTTCTTTACTGTAGCTTTTCAGAGGATGATATTTACAGGTAATCTGTTGTTCCTATGTAATTTAATTATTGTTTACTAATGATTAATTAAATTAGCCTCCATATTGCTAGTTATTATTTGACAAAACATTATTTCAGTGACTATCCTGCTTAATATTAAACATCCTTTTTTTTTTTTTCACTGACTATTAGATGAAATTTATCACCTCTTAAATACACGAGTTTAAGGATAGTGTCACATTTATGAGAAGCAATATTCTTCAAAATTATTTCCTAAAATTGTATCCTACACATTATTCTTTTAAAATAAGACAACCTGCTTTCTATGTAGCTGAAGAGAAAAAAAAGGGTGCAGTCTTTTTTCTGTTGTACATTTTTCTGTATACTCTGCTCCACAGTTGGCAAGTAAGAAAAATTCCTGAAATCTGCTATTGTTATAATTTACTTTTTTTTTTTTTTTGTAAAAATGCAGAGATTTTTATAAATAATTTTTAGTCCCACAGTGATGTGATAGACAGTGCTAAAGGAAAGCAGTTCTTTATTTATATCCAAACACAATATAGATTTTTTTTTCCTTAATTTTGTTTTGTTTCCTTCTCTAAGACAGTAACCTGAAATCATAGCATGGTGTGAGAAGACAGAAATAGAAGGGAAGGAGCAAGGGGGAGAGAAGGAAGGTTCCCATTAAAGCAGAATGTGACTGATTTCTTGCCACAGGATTTTTGTGAGATTACGAGGTTGGCTGACCACTGGCCTTTATGGTGCTTCCCCTGATACTTTTCCTTGTCTCAAATCACCAAATCATTAATGGCTCAAAATTAGATTGCAGTAAAAATTAAAATTTGTCCTTATGACTGAAAAGTTCATAACGAACTATGAAGTAAGTCATTTTCCATCACAAGATTGATTCCAGGACTGAATGTTCAAATGAAGTTGGAGCCTAGAATGGTCCAGAATTTGATAACGTCATTGCTGTTTCCTAATCTTTTTTGTCAGGGCCAGAAAGATCAAGTAACAGCTCTCTCCTTTTCATACAAATGAAACCATCCGGAGAAAACTGTTTTAACAAAAAAAAAAAAAAAGAGTTGAAGACTAGAAAGAGATACTCTTAAATCTTTCTGATGAGAGAAATAGCTTTGCTTAGTAGTAACAAAAAATGTCACATTACTGATTTCACTAGGTATATTTCTGTGAATCAGCTGATGGGATTAGACTTCTCATGTCCTCACTTGAGACTCACTGGTAGTTAGAAGACAGCTAAATTATACAGAGAAGGTACTGAGTAGCTTAATTGAGCAAAAATTGTAGTATTTATTTTCTGTCTTGTGAGTGGTTGAGCTTACCGTGATAAATCTTCAGTGAAGACGTGCTCTGATATGACTTACTCAGAGGGGAGATAGGATTATCATGTATACATTGGGTCAGGTGTTTTTGAGATATAGTGAATTGTTAAGCTAGGAATTCACCAAAGACTGGCCCGTTTAAAGATGAACTGGAACAACGGAAGGAAAAGGCATTCATTTTCTGATAAGCTGTTGCCAGCGCAATTGCGAGCCAGCCAATTCAGTAGTTGGGAAGAGCACTGCAGATTGTATACAGATGAATATCTCATTCCTCATAGATTTCTGCAAGATTTTCCCTATGAAAGTGAGAGCATTTTCATATTCGGCACCTTTTGTATCAAGAGCAGGACACTCAGAATCCTCCAAGTTCATGGATTTCTTCCTAAGAAGCAGAGATTCACAGAGTTAAAAGTAAAAGACAGTACTTTGCTTCTCTTTTTCTAATGAGATGTGACAGTGGAATTTTCCACAAGGCTGTATGGGTCCTTAAAACTTTGGAATTATTCCTCAGCAATTTCATATTTTATCAGAAAGATCTGTGATAATTTCAAAGGAGAAGAGTAGTAAACATTCCTCTTAAATTATGGGATTTGTTATTTTTCCAATCAGATGATTTCTATCTCCTGCATTGGGCTTCAAGGAGTGAGGTACTATTAGTCAGACTTTTTTACTGTTTTTTTTTTTTGGTTGGTTGGTTGGTTTTTTTACTTCTTACAGCCACTATCGCGAAGTGGTGTTTCTTGAGGAGGACAGCTTCTCAGTTTAAGAAACCTGAAATATATATTTATATATATACTTTTTTTTTCCTGTAGGAATGATGAATAGTGAATATAGTAACTCTTTTCTTCTACAAACCTTTGTCCTCCTCTGCAAAGAAGTGCAAAGGGGATCTCACATAAATTTAATTCAACTGACTAGGTTAATCACCCCATATAATCAGTGGAAATAAGTAAGAATAAATCATTTACTTAGTTGAACCCCATCTTTGAGTCTTCAGACAACTGCTCTAGAATAAAGTGAATTCTACTTTTGAAGTATCCGTTTCTCTCCACTGCCTATATAGTGAGCTCTGGCTGACCAGCTCAGTTGCAGATGCATACATTTTATCAACTGAACCCCACACTAAAGGATGATTGCATTTTGAAAACTGTAAAATAGATCAGAAAGAAGAAGACTTGGGAATGTGCATTCATTAATTTCTGAGGCAGTGATTCGACAAGAAGTTGACAAGTTCTAAACAAAAGTGACCTGGCATCCATCTTAAAACTTAAATTAGTGCCACATAGTGTAACATTATTCTATTTTTCATTGAGGGAATTAGAAGGGAAAAAATATTAACTATCCTTTCCCTGTCCCAAGTTCCTGCTGTTGTCAGTATCAGTCTCAGCTAGGCTGAGTGAAGAAAGATGTGATTATTTTCAAGTGTTCAAAGTAAATATGAGGAAATAAAAGATTTCTTTCCTATGTCCCTACCAGTTGGTCTGTGGATATTTAGCCCCATCTATCCACAATACTAAAGAGGATGGAACTTTATCACCTGATTAGAGGCCAGAATGATTCAGAGTCTGCTAAGAGAGGAGTTGCTGTGGGCTGTTGGGGACGAGAAGGCCTAGTTTGAAGATTATTTTGTTATTTTCATCATAATCTACTCAGCTCCTCTGTCAGACTGGGCTTGTCCTGATCTTGACCGCTGTACTGAATTTTAGCTTTGCATCTGTATTTGTCTTTATTCCATTTTGTGTACGTGTTAATGAACCAGTTCTTTAAGGAAAATTAATACGCATAACTGATTGGGTCTTCACTTAATCCAAATTTTTTTAGTTGCTGTCACTTTCATGAAAGTCATTGTAGTTCACCCATTTTATCTTTTCCTAAACAAATAGATTTGGGACTCTTTTTCATCTTGTTGTATTGTGATGTTCTTTTTTTAATATTAAAAAAAAACAAAACCAACCTGAGATATTTACAGGGGCTTCCAGACAGGGGCACACATAATTTAGGTTTGGCAATTTTGTTATGGATCCCCCTGAAAAACACGATGAGGAATAAAGATCTCAGTGGATAGGGACAATGCTAAGAATAAGGGCTAGTGAAAATATTTTGTTAGTGGGAGGCTAAGCCAAGGAGGGAGGAGAGGCACATTTTATTACTAAAAAGCCTGCAAAGGGAGATTTTATACACAGATCAGCTAACATAGCCTCAGATTCTGCTTTCTCCTTTTATTTCAGTCCTAAGTTGTACAATATTTGGCTATCGTGATGCACACATTGGATTCTTTCTGTGTACAATGCTATGAATATGGAGGGAGAGCTCCAAGCAGCTAAAAAAGCAGCAAAAAGCACCTTTCATATTCAGAACCTAGGAAGTTTTCACTGTTCTCGCTGGTATCAATCTTTGGATGGACCCCACCTTTTGAACTTCTTTGGTCATATTAGTCAGGATGAGAACTGATCAAATGTTGTGTCAACTCATTTACATTTTACAAGAGTAATTCTTCACTTTTAAACACTTAAAAACTGTGGGAAAATATAAATCAAAACCACAGACGTAGCTTTTCACAGTAAAAGAAATTTTAAATTAAGGCTCTCTGCCCCAAACTCCCTGCTGAAATGCTGCTTGTGGAAAGGGAGATGGCACAAGTTACTTACTGAGCTAGATGATAAATTTTAAATTTCTTTGCCATTGCTTTCACAATATTATTTAAATATGTATTTTTTTTTCTATCTGAATAATTTCTAACAATCTTACTTGTCATGACCAGGATTCAGTGTTTATTGAACAACTTTCAAAAAGAGATTTTAGTACTTAGAGACACATTCTTTTGGTCAGATGAATGATCTCTCTGAATTTCAGGCCTGATAAACATGATTTAGTGTAATTAGGTACCGATCTACAGAACAGTGTGGAAAGTGAATGGTTTGCCTTTCGTAAAGAAACTTCTTTGTACATTTGTGTAATGTGAAAGATTTTTCTTGAAAAGGTTAAAAAAAAGTTCTAATCAACTTCTGTACATTATGTAGAACTTCATTTTCTAAACTCTGCAAAAGAAAGTTTCATATTTAATGGGAAATCATGAATTATTCCATTTATTATCTACTTCCTCCTTTCAAAGACATGATCTGGATAAAAGGCGGGGTGAATAATTTCAAAAAATACAATACATTTTTAATGGGAAGGTGCAAACTACAGATTCTCATGACTATTAGCAAGTATAGAGGAAACAGAATTTTACTTGCAAAAACTCATCAAACTCTTGCAAAGATAAAATACATGACATACTTTAATAAAGAAGAACACAGTGAGCTGAAGTATTTCTTTTTTATGTAACTTGTTGTTTTTACTAAGTTTGGTCTCACGGTTTTCTGGTGCTTTCATTTCTCCATAGTTCAACAATATTTAGTAGTGAAGGTAGTGTACAAACTATACACAACTGATGTCTATTTTTAAAGCATTCCACAAAGGTGGAAAGGCATCTCTAACATACAAAGAATTTGAAATAATGAAAGTCAGTCTCATTTGCCTTGGTGCAGAGATGACTTCCTAATAATTCTCTCAGTGAATCGTTCTGAATTTCTAAAATCCTTCATTTTCTTTCCCTCTTTCTTCATCTTTATTTATTTGTCTTTAGATTACCAAGTATGTTCTGATGGATGCTTGAGTGGGTTATCGTAAGCAAATGCAAAAATGCTCTGGGAATTGTTGATAGCAGTAGTATGATAATAAATGAGTAGCCTTGTATACCACTTTATGATAATTCAGTGCATCCGCTCTAGCAAGAAAATAGTTATCATTATCTCTTTCTAAGGTAATTTTACACACTACGAAAGAAATCTGCAGAAGTTCCTGGCTTTCTGTCCCTTAGATCATCTCTGGAATAAAAGGGAAAGTTAAGAAATACTTCACTTTGATAAATAACAGTCCATAAAATATGGTTGGAATTACTTTTTGTTAACAAACATAATTAATTTAGAAAGATAAGCAGAGAGATTAATGAGTATAATGTGCTTTTTTTTAATTACGTTTTAAATGAAAGCTAATGATTACAGGTGTGTATGCTGTTGTATGAAAAATATTTTGATGAGGGTGATGCTTTATTTCTTTTAGTTGCTTTCACTGCATTTATGTTTAGGAACACGATGTCCCAAAATTTCAGGGCTAAATTTGTATTTCCATTTTCTGTGCTAATTAGAATTCTTAATTATTACAGTACTTACATTCATTTTAAAATACTTCTTCTGTGTCATCCTTTGATGTTTATAATTGATTAATTTTTCATTTTGTGTAGTATTAAAGTGGCAGCGTAGCTTTGAACAAAAGGAAGCGAGTCCAATCTGTGTTCTTTGCAGGATCTTACTGACAGGTTATGCATCCACTTTTGATTGCATGACTTAGTTTAAAGTGTAGTTTGACAGCAGTCAGACTGTGAGCCAACAGATGAAAAATACTGCACTACATGTGCTGAAAGTTATTACGCTTATATGTATATAAGGTACAGAGTGGCTATGTACTTTATTTTTTTTATACACTTCATTTTCTGCTTTCCATTAACAGTTGTGAATACATACCTCCATAAACCTTATCCTGTTGAAAAAACATTTATATACTGGAATTTTTGCATAAGTCAGTTCCAAGAAAATAGTCTCTATCCTGGTATGCATAATTTGTCATGGTATGTTTCTTATTTACTCATCAGAGTAGGGACCTCTGCTTATAACACTTGTTTAATTTGTTGCTTTTAATTGTAGGACATCAGCTATTTTGTCTTCATAGTTTGGGAATTAAAAACGTGCACCTGACCCCAATATCATGTATTTCTCAGATTTAATAATCAAAAATGCTCATGTTACTCTCTATTACTACTTAACAGCATTTATCGTACTTTCATATTTTTCTTAAATGAGATTACCATATTTCATTAAAAGTATTTAAGCAGGCAGTCCTTAAACTAGGATTAAAGAGGATTGTGCCCTGTTTCAGTTAAACAGCTCTGTATCGTTAGCAGTGTGTGGGGAAAGTTTGTTAAGCACTGAGGGCTTGGCTCACAAAAAAAAAAAACAAGTTAATGAAATGTCTTTGAATACAGTTTCTAAACGTTACAATCATTGGTGTAGTAATTATTTGAAACTGTTAATGCTTTTCAGTTTTACATACTCTCATTGTTTAATCTATCCCATTTTCTGCTTTAGAAAATGAAATTGTTACAGTATACTTGTACTGTACTCAGCATCTGACATGAACCTACAGTACTTGTTAAATCCTAGCAAATTTAAAGAAACAAACCTTGTTTAAAAAAAAGTAGACTCATAGAATTGCTCAGGTTGGAAAAGACCTTAAAGATTATCAAGACCAATCACAACCTGACCGTGCTACCCTAACTCTAACAACCCTCCGCTATGTCATGTCCCTGAGCACCACATCCAAACAGTTTTTAAACACATCCAGGGATGGTGACCCAACCGTAGCCTTCTGTATCCATTTTGCATGTCTCCCATTGACCACTCCAGGCGGGAGGCCTGGAGATGTAAGCTCATGGTAACAAATTCTGTTGTGACATGACATGTTGAGTGTTCTGATTATTACCAGCACCTGTCTCGTGGCCTCTTAATTTCTGTCTCCTTTTCTCTCTGTGAAGGGCAGAATGCCATAGGACTAGCAGTTAAGGGATGGCACTCCCAGTCTCCAAGCATTACTTAAGAGTCCTGTAACAGTACGGTACCAGCAGATGCCTGAGATTGCAGCAGCAGTGTTGTTTCATCAGCTCCAGTGAACATGGGCGTTTCTGATTTTTGCATAAGCAAGTACAGATTAAAGTAAGGCTTCTGTGCTCAAATCAGTTTCCTCAGGGTGGCTTCAGATAGTTTTAGAATAGCAACAACAAAAATAAAAGAAGTCCATAAAAGAAAATTATCTAAGTAGCTATAAAATACTGCATCACAGTAACTGCACGTATGCCAAATGTAAAGTACCCAACCAGATCGCTAAGCGGACCTCACGTCACTGTGTGACCCGACCTGCATAAATAAACATCTGATAGCACCAACGGAGACCAGCGTGTGGGCAGGTGAGCAGTGGGTTCCCAGCATCGTCTGTGTGTTAAGTATCATCTGTCGATCGAAATGGATTCAGGAAAAAAAGAAATGTGTGTGATTTAGATGAGAAACAGAACCATTGCTCTCAGCTTTAAACATAAAGTCGCTGCTCCGGCTGCTCGCGGGGCGGCTCTTCCCTTTGTTCTGCGGCCGTGCCTCGTCGCTTTGACAGCGGCGTGATTAACGCGTCGTGACTGCAGTTTTCCACATTTCCAGTAGATGCCCCCAGAGACCATTAAACCTCTTGAACGTCTCCGCTTCAGCCAAATAAAAGGGCAGTCGTCTTTCATTTTCCTTCTCCGAGTAACATAATTGTTCGAAAGAAGCCTAAAATCGGGTGGGTGCGATAAAGTAAACTTCTCTATTTCTTAATATATCGTAATTAGTGTAAAAAATAGAAAACCAAAAGGTTTAGCGTAACCTGGTTTATTAATGCAGAGCAAACGTAAAGCTAACAGCTGGACTTTATAAAATAAATCATGGACATCTAATTAGGTATCTTTTTTATATTGATATCAAGAATAAAGTTATCTGCAGCAATGTATCTCACTTCACGTGCTGTGTGATATTATAGGGAAAGATATGAAAAGCATGTTGATTATTGACAATGCAGGGTTTATTTCAAGGTACCACGAAAAGTTCTTCTTGACCTTTGCTTCTGTCACCTGCACCACTCTGGCTAAAAGCGCTGCTTTCTGGAGAGGATTTTTGTCTGGAATCACTGAGAGAACTGAAACAAATTCAGAATTGGTTACTGTGCCAAACTCTCATTTAGGAGGTTTCACCCGTAACATTCATCCCCATATCATTCATTTCTGCCCTTTCTCTATACTTTCTGTATTATCAGTCACATCTTATGTCCTAAACTTCTTAAAGGAAACAAATCTAGTATTTTGCTTTTTGGATATCAGGAAACACTCCTTTACTGAAAGGGTTGTTAAGCACCGGAATGGGCTCCCCAGGGAGGTGGTTGAGTCACCATCCCTGGATGTGTTTAAAAACTGTTTGGATGTGGTGCTCAGGGACAAGATTTAGTGCTGGGTTATTAGAGGTGGCATGGTCAGGTTGTTATTGGACTTGATAATCTTTAAGGTCTTTTCCAACCTGAGCAATTCTATGATTCTGTAACTTTGGGAGACAGCTTACATCGTTGTGCCTCCAAAATCTGGGTGGTTATAAAGTAGTAGATAGTCTCATTGCTTGTATGTTGCTAATCCAGTCCTCATTATCTAAGAATAAATGCATTCCATACATTTGGCATCTTAACTACTATCTGAATCTCTTTATTAATTGGCACGGGCTTGTATTCAAAGAATAGTAAAACTAATTTTTAGGACAGACTTATATTCCAGCATTTTTGTTTGTTTGTTTTCTTCTATTCATTTGATGATAACACTGTCTTTTACAGAAAATGTGCTTTGATATCAGGTAAAATGCACAGATTTTCTGTTGATTCAAAATATTGGTACTGGGTATTAAGAGCTAAAAATGAGCAGACCAATATTTTATTTATTATTTATATGTATGTTTTTAATATATGAATGCATATTAATACATTAATATATTTATTTTATATATATGAATAATAATTTATTAATATGTTTAAGCAGCTAATTACTTCTTTACTTCTAGCACATACAATCATCTAAGACATGTACACATATGTAATGTACAGACCACAGTAGGTAGATAAATACAGATGTGCAGGTCTGTATACGGTCTTTATTCCATTGTTGTGAAATCCTATTACTGGAAGATTCGGTTCTCATCCTTTGAAAGGTGGTGGAAATTTTTTGCTTAAAAGTCGTCTTCATTTCTATAAATGGTTAAATAGAAATTTAAAAAAGAATAAATCTTATATATAAAAAGTAAAAAATAAATTGCACCATATGAATATAACAACTACACAGTATTTTGAGGCTGCATACTGTGAACATGGGATGTACCAGAAATATTTTGGTCCACAGAAGTATAAATGTTTAGATATTTCTCTTCTCAGTTTTTGAAGATAAATGTTGCAAATGTTGTCTGGTAAGGAACAGTTATGTGTTTTCTTTTATATGTATGAATAGTATGTGTTTTCAATCTTAACAAAACATACACACAAACAAATTCAGAACTGAGAACTGTAGTTTAAGTCCTCACGTATCTTTTAGAGTTGTGTAATGTTTTTGTTTTGAGTTCTGCTACAGGAGTGTAAGAAATACATATGCTGGATTAATGTGAATCTACATAGTAATTAATAGATTTCTTTTAATGGTACTGAACATGAAATAATGCATAGTATTTACTTATCATGCCTCATGTTACTGTTTCCTTTATTGATATCTAGTTAAGACATTTTTATATGAATTCCATTTTTAAAAGCTACAGTAGCTCTTTGTAGGCTAGGACAATTGGTCTCATTGGGGTATTGTTCAGTGTGAGATCATCTGAATTTCTTGCATACTGTGTAAATCTCAGTTTTCAAAATTCCATATTTATTTTATAGCCGCTGAGAATTTGTACTTAAATAGAATCTCATCTAAAAAGACAATTTTGGAAACATATTGAAAACTTGAATGGAATCTGCAAAATAAAATTACCATATCTAGGCCCCTGTCATTTCACTGGGACAAGGATTTGTTTTCTCAAACTGGAGACCTACTTCTGCAGACATTTAGATCTGTACTTCAGTGATGCAGGTGGTCCCATTGGACTCATAGCTTTCTCCAGGATGGGACACAATAATTGTTTCATGCCACATAAAAGAAATGTTTGGATTATTTCCATAAATAATACCTAAAAGGACGTATTACCTCTTGAGACTATTTCATTATGCAATTTTTTGATATGTATATTTTATCAGAATTTATGAATGGGATAACTTGGATATAAATTCATCATTGCATCCTTTGATTTTAAAATTAGGGAGTAAACCAGTCCCAGCCGATATTCTATGCTAAAAAGAAAAATAATATCTAATGATTATGTTTCTGGCATAGCATTTGTTTGACATTTTAAACCAAGGCATTATATCCTACAGCAAAACTATTTAACATACACTTTTTTTTTTTCTTTTTAACGTGTGGAATCTGCTACATTTTTCCCTGTGCGCTGTTTCAAAGCAAACTAAGAGTTTATTGTGTTTTCATAAACTAATGAAAACATGTATTTTTCCCATCAGTCAGCATTTTTTTAATTTTTTTTTTTTAATTTTTTTTTTTTACCAGTACCAGCTGAAGGATACCAGTACATTTTGAGCATGTTTGCAAAGTATATTTGGGTATTTATTTAATACCAAGTTCACTTCCCGAGAGGGGGATATTTGTAATTGTGTTTTGGCAGAATGCTTTTTGACAAGAGGAAAGAAAAAAACGTTCCCTGCTGGTGATCTGCAGAGGTCTGGTCTTGAAAGCTGTATCTGTACTTATTTGGTAAGGTGGAGAAGAGAATATGGGTTTAAAGGCTTAAAATCCGTCTTTCTTATTCCCAGTAACAGGAATTCATACAAGGAGAACATCTGCATAGACATGCTGCGACAGGGTTATCACAAGTCCTTCTCCGAGCTCTTCACTCTGATACAGAAGTGGAATGCCTTGAGGGAGGCTGCAGGGCCTGGGTCAGCCATATGGCAGCGGCAGTCCCTGGAGGAGCAGCCTGATAAGCTGGATCAGCTTTACCACTTCCTGACCAGGGCTGAGGCAGCCCAGCGAGCAGGTAAATGGGGGGATTGTGGGTAGCAGAGCAGCGGGAGCCGCAGCCGCGAATGCCTGGGGGAAGCTTCCAAATTGTTTCATGTATGAATTTGAAACGTTACTGCATCTTAGCACATTTCAGCCTTAGTCGACTAAGCTGTATTTATAGAATAAATGATTAGGAGCTGCAGATATCGGGAGAGGGGGGGGAAAAAAAAGCGACAACGTGTGGAGTGCATTATAATATCATTAGAAATGTTTTGTGTATTTATAGCTTTGATAACATCTCAAACATTTTCTCGTAACTTCATTATTTATTGTTTTTCTTTCTGTGTTGATTTGACTAGCCGGTTTTGTATTAGAAAAAAAATTAATAGGTGAAACGCTGCTCCTCACAGTAATAGTTGTATAAATTTGATTTTATTAAATAATCTGTCTGCTAACTGTTTGGATTTGTGACTGACCTTAAAAAGACTGTGAACGTGTCAAATAAAATACATCACGTAGCTGTAACATGTCACCTGTGAATTACTAGATATTAGTGAAGACGTAACTCCAAATTACTGTATTTTCTCTATTGCCTACTGTTTACTAAGCACTCTTCTTTATCATTTTGTTTGACTGTAAATAGTGATATAACTTACTTTGTCTTTCTCCTTTGGAATAATTGTAGGGAAGGAAGCAGGTGAAACTACAATCCTGTCTCACAGCAGAGCTGATTTCATCATATATTGCTTGTTTCAAGTAGTGTTTTCATCATTACAGAGAGAAAAATCTAAAATAAAGCTTGAGCGTTTGAGACTCAAGCTTTCTTACTGAAACTTTGAACGCTTCGTTTTAAAAGGGAACAGCAGTAACAAAAACTTTCAGCACTAAAAAACAAACAAACAAACAAAAAAACCCTGTTCATTTAAAATGTTTATGTTTACTTTAAAGCCAAAATATGTATTTATTTAATTGGCTGTAATCCTAGGCACGAAATCTAACCAGTCCATAATGGAAAAGTATCTTCAGATTTTTCTGAGTATGATTAAAGCCTGAACAGGCACCTCTGTAGTTTGTAGGAGTATGAAAGAGACATTTTACACTGAGACTAGCTTGATACACATAAGCATTCTGCCTTTGTGCTAGTGTTCAAAAGTAGTCGGTATGGAATATCTGGATGAGCATGCTTCCTGAAGCTGCTTGAGGGGAGAATACTTTGCTTTCCTTCTGTGCAAGATTTTCTCTAGTGTTGCTAACTGGTACATGCCAATAGATTTGGCAAGTATCCTCCCAGAGAAGTAAATTCAGGTTCTGCCCAGTGAAAGGCAGAGGCCTTTCTCTCAGTGAACTTGGCATTCATTGCGTGCTGGGTTCCATGAGAGACGGGATGCTGCCAATTGACTGACTGATGGAGTCTTGCCTCTAGAAGGGAGTATCTCCAAATTTTACCTGTTGGAGTTGGTTAAAATGAAGGCTAAGTAATGAGAATCTGCCAGCGGACCCGACAAATGTTTAAGCAGCAAATCATTAATGAATTATTTGATTGTGGAATGGTGAGAGTTCTGATTTTTTTCAGTATATACCTTGGCACAAATCTGCATTTCATGTGAGGCCAGAGCTATGGCACATGAGGGGATGGATGTTGATTCATACTGCAGATGTTACAGCTAATAGTGCTGCAAATATAACGTATGAATTACACAGCTCATCAAATACTAATTCCGGAGTTCCACTAATCCAGTTTCTCTCTGATTCTAATCAAATTGCTCGGAGCTCTGGCTTATGATCTTATGACAACTTCAGCTGAAAACATTTTAAAACTGTACCACAGTTCAGTTCATCCTTCAGCTGGAATTTACTGCAGTGTAGCAGTTGCACCAGCAGCTGACCTGTGTTTGCTCCTCAGCCACCACAATTCAAGCCAAATATGGCTTAAAATGCTTTAAGTAATATTTGTGGCAGTGAGGTGTGAGACTTCCGCAGTAACATTATGCTGAAAATTTACCTGTCTCAGATACAGCATCCCAAGCTACAGTTGTGGTGAAAAAGAACAGCAAGTATGACAAAAAACTTTGTGACTTGTTATTTTTTGATTAATTTAAACCTCACGGGAGGATTGTTTTTGAAGTGGAAGTGGCAAAACAAAAATGAAACATAGCTTATCTTAGTTAAAAGTTTTCCCATTTGTTCTTTAGTTTTTTCACCTGATATTTTGGTGCCTCAGAGTGTAGCTGTCTCAGTGTGAATTTCAATTAGATCTGCTGCCCCCAAGTTCAGCATTTTAGAGCTCTTAGCAAAGTGCAGACAGAAAGTTAGGCGTTCATTCATCCACTTTACATACTTATTGGTGGAATATGTTTATGTTTTCTTTTCCTGACTGATTGCAATTATTGATGCTACGATGTTGCAAGTAAATTGTTTGCTTGGAAGAATTAATCAAAGCAGCCCATTATGATGTGGAGGCTAATATCAAAGAGCAATTAATTTAATTACTTCTACATTTGAAAATCGCGATTGTTTACCAGTGTTTTTTTATACAAACTATTTACCTTCAAATATACCATTGAGCATTCTCTCAGTTCTTGTTTCTAATGGAACATTTCAATGGAACTTCGAATCATACAGCAGTCCTTTCTTTTAGGCTGGTATTATACTGCTTGCAAAATTTGTTTTTCTAACTTTATCTCATTGCCATTGCATTTGAATACTTTCCAAGTATTTAAAAATAAAAACCTAACAGTAATCCCTGCATCTTCTCAAAAAAAAAAAAAAAAAAAAAAAAAAAGTCAAAAAGCTGATGGTTATTCTGCCTTAAGTACAGCATTATTTTAAAAAAGAAAAAAAAAAGGAAAATATTTGGCAGAAATATTGGTGATACTTGTTGACTG